>NC_073305.1:161506208-161818368 GCF_027595985.1 Sorex araneus | reverse complement strand
GCTCGAGTGGGCACAGTAATGTCTCCATTCATCCCTGTTGTGTTAGTGTAGCTTAATGGTGTCAGCTCGCTCCAACAACACAAAGAGAAAAAAAAAAAGAATACAAAGAGCCTCAAATGGTTCATTCAGGGTCTTGACGAAGTCTGACCATCTCATAAGTGGGCAGCCACGTGTTATTTTGACACCCTATGGAATCTAGTCCATCAGTCATCTCTAAATTGCATTACGTGTCTGGCCCATCTGATTTTGATCGTCGACGAAGGTCGGAACTCCGGATTCCTTCTCTCACTTAAGTGAAACATGATATTCCAAGCATAGCTCTTTCAATTCCTTTTTGGGAGACCCAAATAGCCTTTTCATCCTGTTTTCGTAGGGCCCAGGTCTCTGAGGTGTATGTTAGTGCAGGAAGAACATGGAGTCGAAAAGATGTGCCCAGAGCCTGAGGTTGTTCATCCTCTAAACAACTTCTTTGATGCTCTTGAAGGCGTTCCACGCTACTCTCTTCATCCTGTGAAGTTCAGGTGCCAGGTCATTTGTCATGTTGAGTTCTCAACCTAGATACACATAACTGCTGCATTCAGAGATGTTCGTTCTGTTGAGGGCAAATGGAACATCAGGAACTAGTCAATTTCTCCTGAACATTGTCTTCGTGAGACTCAACTGCAGTCCGACCTTTCCACACTCACGAAGTCGGCCAGCATTCGTGCTGCTTGGCTAATGCTTAGTGTTATTAGAACAATGTCATCAGCGAAGCAGAGGTGGTGTAGTTGCCGACTGTCTATCTTTACTCCCATTCCTTCCCATTCCAGTCATGGTATGACATTCTCGAGGGTGGCACTGAAGAGTTTCAGTGAAATGGTGTCGCCCTGCCGAACTCCTCTCTTTATGTTGATGATCACTTCCTTATAGAACAGTGAGATCCTGGTGGTGAATCCATAATACAGCTCACAGAGGATCCTCATGTACTGAGTTTGAATGCCCTGTTTGGCTAGGGCCTCAATGACCACTTCAGTCTCAACAGAATCAAAAATGCCTTCTTTAAATCAATGAATGTTTAGACAAAGCAGCATCTTGAACTCTCATCAAACTTCAATGAGCTTGGTAACTATGTGGATATGGTTGATGGTGCTGAATTCTTTTCAGAACCCCGCTTGCTCGCATGGTTGTCCTTCGTCTAGTGTTCTGCCAGTGCTATTCAGGATGACTCGAGTGAACAACTTGTAGATAATGGGCAACAGGCAGATCGGGTGATAGTTGCTGATGTCATGGATGTCTCCCTTCTTGGACAGTCCTGCTGGTTTTCCATTGGGATGGAACTTTGCATTCAGACTGGTAGCGTGTGAAGAGCCGAGCCAGTGTATTGACGAGTACTGGCGGCAGATTCTTCAGGTGTTCAGGTTCTGACCTCCGTCTGGACCAGGTGCTATATGCTTTTTTTCCAAAAGCGCTGGACCAGTCAACATTTCTCCCTGCATTCCTGCCAGCACTGATTGTTCTTACTCTTTTTGGTGTGTGCCAGTCTCTGTGGTATAAGGTGACATCTCATTGTTGTTTTGATTGCATCTCCCTGACCATTAGCAATGTGAGAAATTTTCATGTCCCTTTTGGCCATTTTTATTTCTTTGAGGAACTTTCTGTTCATTTCTTCTCCCATTTTTTGATGGGGTTGAAGTACTTTCATGTAAAGTTCTACCAGATATATCTTGGATATTAACCCCTTGGCTGGAGCGATAGCACATCGGTTGGGTGTTCGCCTTTCACGCTGCCGACCCGTGTTCGATTCCTCTGCCTCTCTCGGAGAGCCTGGCAAGCTACCGAGAATATCGAGCCCGAGAGGCACAGCCTGGCAAGCTACCAGTGCATATTGGATATGCCAAAAACAGTAACAATAAGTCAATGAGAGACGTTACTGGTGCCCGCTCGAACAAATCCATGAGCAACGGGATGACAGTGACAGTAACATTAACCCTTTATCTGATGGGTATTTGGTAAATAATTTTTCCCATTCTGTGGGCTGTCTTTTGTATCTTAGTCACCATTTCTTTTGAAGTACAGAAGCTTCTTATTTTAATGTAGTCCCATTTGTTCATCTTTGCTTCCACTTGCTTGGTCAAGTGGTGTTTCATCTTTATAGATGACCTTTAGCTTCAGTGTCATGGAGGGTTCTGCCTATATTTTCCTCCATGTACCTTATGGATTTAGGTGTGATATTGGGGTCTTTAATCCACTTTCCTAGGAGGATAATTTTTCTGATTCCCATTCTTTCTATTTTTGTGCCTTCATTTTCCTCTAAAGGGTTTGAAAGAAAAAAATATTTAGAAAATAGATGAAAGAAGGATGTTAAAAAATTTAACAAGGTGATATGTTTATAAATTGAACTTCGTATTATACTAAAATTTTTTCAGGCATCTATATAAATAAAAGATGTGTTTCTTAGTATTTAATGTTGGAATTCCCCAAGAACTTTTTAATCAATATATGGTAATGAATTATAGTGTGGCCCTACAGCATTATAATGTAATATCACAAATTAATGGCATATATTTATATATTTAATAGTTGTAGCCCAACAATAAAACCATCTCCGTCTCATGGTTCTTTATTCTCTCTCACTTGCTTTTGTTATGTTTTTCTTGTTTTTCCATTATTTCATGAGCCTTTATTGGAGGGAAGAATGCTTATTTTTTATCATATACATAAGACCATGTCAATTTTTGAGAGGCCTTTAATAGAAATTTTAAAATATATATTTTTCATATATATGTGTATATATATGCACATGACTCAATTTTTTTTCACCAAAGATAATCAACACTTATGTTTCTTTTATTTGCTCTTGGCTTGGGAGTTAAAGTCTGCCTTCCCAGCTCAGTGCTTAGGATTGCTTGTGGCAATGCTCAGTGGACCGTGCTGTGCTGGGAATCAAATGCCCCTCTCCTCCATTCAGACAGTGCACTCCAGTCTATTGAGCTATCTTTCCAGCCCAGGCCATTTTTTAAAATCTGGCTGTAATTACCCACTCTCCCTTCTTCCTTCTTCTTTCTTCCTACTTTCTTTCCTCCTTTTTTCTTTCATTTCATTTGTTTTTTGCATGCTGAGTTCTTTATTCATAGCTGAATACATTTTTAATTTTTTAAACTTGTAAATGGATAAGAATGCTATCTAAATCTGCAAAATTTAAAATATGTCCTCATCTTTGCATGAGAAAGCTTACCAGCATTTTTATTTATTTGGACATAATCTCAGAACATCATGGAAATTGATCATGTGTGATGTGATATTTAGCATTGCAGAGCAAAAATACCTACCAACCTGATTATTTCATATAAGTAGCCTTTTATCTCACTCATAAGTTATTGTTTTTTAAATTTTTCTTTAAATTTAGCATTTCAGTTCACATGTGATAGTTAAGTGTTAAGCTTCTCACTGATTTTTATCTTTAATGATATTCTGTTCAGTTAGTCTACTGTCTATAGGAAAACCAACATGAGACAATCATAATATTAGAAGGGTGAAAATAATTAGATGATGCCACTTTAAGAACTAATGGCTGCACCTGCTTATAGCCTCCAGCGAGATGAAGATAATATCAAACTTAGATTAATCAGAGGTCATTCTCTGAACTCTGACAGGCAGGTATAAAAGTTAATAGTTAAGTCAGCACAGACTTGAGTTCCATATTTACTTTGAAGGACTTACTTCGAAATCAAAGAGAAAGCAAACCAGCATAAGGAAGTGTTCCCTGACATTGATTTTAATTTCAAGTTATTACATGAGGACATTGTTAAAACATATCTTCCCTTCCATATATAAGCATTTGTATGGCAACTCCCCTAGCTTTTTATATTTTCTGGTAGAATTCAAGCATAGAATTCCATGTTGACTATACATTGAGTTTTCTTAAGTGATTTGGGAATTCTTATTTAATCTCTTCCACGACAACTGATGTAATAAAACTGAAATATTCATTGTCGTCTGTTTTTCATGAAATTGCTGAATTTTGAAAAACTTCTGTATTCCATATGTACAAGACTAATATTGCTCATTCTTATGTTACACAGTGATCCTATAGTCTCATTAGATAAATTTTCTTTTGATAAATGGATATTTGAGCAACTCAGGAAATTTTATCTTGCATTTCACAAAAGCCTAAACATACACTACATCGGGTTGGAACAAAATTTACATTTTCCTGAAGAGTATTATAGCTGTGAAACACTTTTGTCATTTGTCTTAAGTATTGCATTAATTCTTAGGATGTAAAGCATCCCCATTTGATTGGAAATTCAAATATTAGTTTAGACTACATCATTATAAAGTCAACTTAATACATACTGTGGTTGTATTCCTAAATTTTCTGAGTAAATTTCTAAGTTTATCTGACTGCTAACTTTTGTTACATTATTTTTTATCAGTAGTAAAAGTTTATTGTTTTATAGTGTTTGTTACTATAAAATATGTCTAAAGTCTTTAATACTATTTATTATTAGCAATAAACTCATGCACACATTACTTATCTGAATAATACTATTTAAACTTTATTTTGAATATGTTTTAGATTAATTTTACCTTACTGCTACATTTATCAACATTTAACACATTCAATATTTTTACAAGTCTTATATATTCATGCTAGTATAACTTAATTCATCCATATATTTTTGTAAAATATGCCCATTTCACATTGTGACATATTTGATGCAGTTTTTTTTGGATTACATACATGAGCTTAAGTGAACTGCCTTTGATCCAGAGAAAAAGCACATTATTTTCTCTAATCTGTAGAATTTTCCAGGAATTCATAGCATGTAAATTTTGGTGACTGTACCCCTATAAAACTCATAAAATAGAACCTATGGGCAATCTCTTCCTGTAGATAATTGCAGGGTGGAGAGAGAACTGATAACTATAAGCTTGTATAAGTGAAGTAATAAAAAAAATTTTTCTTTCATCCTATCAGCAAAGTAGCTATTCAGAGTAATTCAAGTTTTAAATATAAATACAAAATTAGTTCTCTTTTAAGACCACATATGAGTTGTCCATAATAGTTTTAGGCATCTGCACAATGTTTTTTTTCTCCAAACATTATAAACTATGAAGTGTATGTTGATTAATTTTTCATTAGCACACACCACTGACATTTAGGTCTTTCTTGGACTTTTCTTTCCTATTTTACTCTTTATTTTGCTAAATATTTGTACATGAAAACCATTTTAGTAAATTTAGAAAATTTCTTAGTCCCAGTGACTGTTATAATAGTGGTATAATTTAAATTGTTTTCTCAGTTACAAAAAACTTTAGGTATACAATATTCATAGCAAAATCCTACAGCAAGCACTGGTTAGGTATGTGACTGGTATGTAAAAATAAAAGAAAGGTTAAAATACTTCTTATGTGTTTTTATTAACTGTTAATCTCATTAGAACAGTGGACTGTAAACAGTTAAATTTCAATACATGAAATGAACAAAAGTTAGAATAACACGGAATATCTGATATGTCGTTAAAGTACCTTGTCCCAAGTACATTAAGTTCTCTTTAAGTTCTTGTAACTGTGAGTTTATGCAGACGACCCACATCCTTTTTAATATTTAACAGTACTTTATATCTGACTGTAACAATAGCACAGCGGGTAGGGCATTTGCCTTGCACGTGGCCGACCCGGGTTTGATTCCTCTGTTCCTCTCGGGGAGCCTGACAAACTACTGAGAGTATCCTGCCTGCACAGCAGAGCCTGGCAAGCTACCCATGGCGTATTCGATATGCCGAAAACAGTAACAATAAGTCTCATAATGGAGACGTTGCTGGTGCCCTCTCAAGCAAATCAATGAACAGCAGGACTATGTACTACAGTGCTACATATCTGTTCATTCATTCATTCTTTTATTTTAAACAATCCAGTTCAAATCAAGGATACCTAGTGCTGTGGACAAGATGCCTTTCCATTGCAAGATGCACATCTCTCTCTCTCTGTCTCTCTCTCTCTCTCTCTCTCTCTCTTTCTCTTTCTCTCTGTCTCTGTCTCTGTCTGTCTGTCTCTCTCTCTCTCTCTCTCTCTCTCTCACACACACACATACACACACACACACACACTCATTCACACTGAAACTATTGAGACCACCAGTGAACCAGTACACATCTTTGGTATGTGAAAGTAAATCAGAGTACCCTGGAGAAAACCTATGAAGACAGGAGAACAACATACTAACTGCACATGACACATGACCCAACGTAAGTATAGGATAGGCCTTGAGCGCTTTAGAATGTTCCAGAACTCTAGTGGTTTGGGAAGACTTATCTAAAGTAGGCAGGTTCTAAATTGAACATAAATAAAGTTTGGAACTTAAAAATGACTGAAATGTTCTAAGACTTGAATAACAGTTGGGCCAAAGATCAAAGAATAAGAGTGCACACAATTTATAGTAAGATGATTTTACAGAAGCAAAAGGTTTAAAAACTTTATGCTGAATATATTCATTTTTTAACTGGATTTTTTTTATTAGTGAATTACGTGTGATAAAGTTACAGACTTAAAAAATTTTCATGCTTGCGTTTCAGTCATACAATGATCGAGTACCCATCCCTCCACCAGTGCCCATTTTCCACCACCAATGTTCCCAACATCCCTCCCACCACCCCCACCCTGTCCCCTTCACCGCACCCCACTTCCATGGCAGGGCATTCTCTTTTGCTTTCTCTCTCTTTTTGGGTGTTGTGGTTTGCTACAGAGCTATTAAGTAGGCATCATGTTCAGTCTATAGTCTTATTTTTAGCCTGTATCTCCCATCCCTAGTGGGCCCGCTTAGCACCCTTTGCTTGGTGATCCCTTCTCTATCAGAGCTGCTTCTTCACCTAGCATGTGAGGTTGGCTTCCAAGTTAACTGGATTTGTTTTTTTATTACTTTTTAATTGAGTTACCATGGGAAAAGTTACAGGGCTTTTAGGATTGAGTCTCAGTCATACTATGCTCACACACCCATCCCTTCACCAGTATACATGTTCCACCACCAAGAACCCCAGCATACCCCCACTCCCACTCCCCCTCTGCCTGTGTGGCAGATAATTATCACTTTACTCTTTCCTTACTTTGATTACATTCAATTTTCGACAGGAAACTCACTATTGTTATTTGGTGTTTTACCCCCAACAGTCAGACCTGTCAAAATGACACCATTAGATTGTACGTTTTCTATTGTTGGTAACAAAGAGCATATGATGTTGCACGGTCACGAAAGCGGCCGCCCAGATTTGGAATTCTGGCATTAAGTCCAGAGGTATTTCTGCCAGCAGCCGCTGCATTCCGAGATTGGTTTCTATGGTGCTGGGATCATGGCTGTTCAGGAGCAGAGGAGCTGTCTAAGGGCGACCGCTCGGGTCTCATTTGGGCAGGAGGCAGGGCCGGTTCTGCCTTCCCCATCACAAAATTCCCCATGAATCCCGTCCCATCATTGCAAACTCCTACCTCTCTGTCCAGTTGATTCTGAATGGTGGCTATCGCTGGGGGGGAAAGGCCAAGGAACAGAAACCCTTCCCCTGCCAGGGCTGCACAGAGCCATAGCTTAGTTCAGAGTCCAGGAGTATATCTGCCAGCAGCCGCTGCATTCTGACATTGGTTTATGTGCCTCTGGGATAATGGATGTTCAGGGGTGGCAGAGCCATTCCAGAGCATATATTTTGTATATCTGGAAAGGTCACACGGCTGTGTATGCAGCCACGTGGTTTGGAGATGTCCAGTCCCGCATACCAGAGCCATGTTAGTAGAAGCTCAGTGTCGCCGGGGCTCCATCTGGAGAAGGCGTGCTGGCTGTACCTTCTCCATCTGGCACCCCGGTGTTGTTAGCCCAGTCTGGGGTCTGGAGCTTTCTCCAGCTTGCGGTGATGCCGGAATGGCCCGAATTGTTCACTGCTGGTTGTGGCAAGATGGTGCCAAGGGCGGGTCAAGGGCATGACTTCCTGCGGCCGGGGTGAATTGGAAACTGGGCTGGCGCCACCCTGTTCCAGTTCCCCACCCCCCCAGGTTTGGAGATGTCCAGTCCCCATACCAGAGCCGTGTTAGTAGAAGCTCAGTGTCGCCAGGGCTCCATCTGGAGAGGGCGTGTATATATTCATTTTTAATTATCTGTTTATTATTCCTATTCATTGTTTATTCTTTGAGAAAACTGGATGGATAAAACTGGACTTGTCTTCTAACTGTAATAGGAAAATGTAGCAATCTGGATTTTTTATAGCTAGATATTACGTTTAACAGGGAATTTGATATACCATAATTCCTTGATGCTTTGAAGATATTCTATCAAAACATATCTCCCATAATTTCCAAACTTATATACTGTTTTGCACCTAGTAATCCTTAGATGTTATCTGATTTAAGTGCAAATATTTTCTTCATTTCCTTTATCATTGTTGAATTTCATGTTTTATTTTTTACTCACTCTACAGCCTGTCAAATTTATTTTGAATTCTGAATTTTTTAAATGTATGGTTATAACTCTCCAAAATTTATATTTATAAATGCTATAATTCCACTTAATAATTGCCTGTATTTAGAAGAATAGAAAAATACTATACAGTGAGAATAAAAACAGCAACAATTTCTTTACCTGTGATCAGTTTGCTTTTTTATAAACAATTTTTGATGGGTGTTATTTAAAACCACTTTTTAATAATATGTTGCCTTGTGGAACTAATAGCAATACCTGTATATCTCCTAAAATAACATCTGGTCATTATTAATTTTTTTTCAATTAACAGATAATTTTATTCCTTTAATAAAAGGATCAAATGAAGATCATAAAGAAAACTCATTTCTTTTATAAACAAAAGAAAAATTCAACAGTCATCTTATGGATTATTATTTTCATCTCTGGGAGAAATTTAATCAAAAATTATCAAACTAGTACTCTGTATTTCCTGCCTAGATGACCATCTACTATCTGCCAGTACTGTTCCATAGATTTTTTTTGTCTTGATAAACATGTATGAGTTTGTCAAGTTTCTTCTTCCTGTGATATTCTTTATCTTGTCATCATCTCAGGGTCCTCAGAGATCAAACTTTGGCAGCGATAGCAGCACAGCAGTCAGAAAATAGATACCTCTTGGTATAACCACATAATGGGGTCACAGAATGATTTGGTGCTTAAATTTTAAATCGTATTAATCTTAGGAGGAAATACACTGGGTTTTTGGCCACACCTTATGGTGGTCACGGTTTACCCCTGGTTCCGTGCTCAGAGATCACTTCTAGTGGTGCCTCAGGACCATATGTGGTGCCAGAACTCAAATCCGGAGCATGTAAAGCGAGCATGCTGCCTGTTCTACTGTATCTTTAGCCCCCATTTTTTATTTCAAAAGAAACTTACTAAAAGTTTTAATGACCATATGTCTACCAGGAATTATCTTATGTAAATGTGAGCAGACTTCTAGGAGATGACCTTTTGTATTGAGTCTATTTGCCAGATATTTGTTTTTTCAGTAATGGAGTTGGAATGTATATTTGGTTGAGAAAATATGGTCAAAATTTTTATAATTGTGGATGTTCTGAAGAAGTAGTTTGCTACCAAGTACTATCCCTCTATGATAACTCAAAAACTTTTAGGGTTGAATAATAATGATTAGACCTAATATTTATTTAATATTTATTGGATGCTTTCTATGTACTAGGTATTGTGTAGAGTGTTTTATGTAGGTTTTCTCAATTTAATGTCTCAGTAATTCAATAAAGTAAAAGTATTACCATTTTTCACTGGAGAAATAGTACAGGATATTAAGGGTCTTCTAAAAGTATATAAAGTGAATGTGCTAATGCTTTATGGTAGGTAATTAAAAATGTTAACTCCTAAAATCAATTTATCTGAATAAATCATTAAATTTAATGTCATTAGTGGCATACAGCAGATTCTGTAGAAATTTCGAACCTTTTAGACATAATTAACATCAGCTAACACTTATAAATGAAATTTGTTGTTTAAAAAAATCCTGTTACATACTACATATTATAATCTTATCTTTGTTTCATCACTGTAAATTGGGATGGAATTTGGCAATGGGTTAATATTGAAGGATGCAGACAGGTAAAAAGAGGAAGACTGACCAGACTAACAACTTTGAAGGGTCACACAAGCCTTCATTTGAAAAGGGAATATAGCCAAATACAGATTTCTCCCTCCTAAGTTAGCATGAAAATTACCTAAGAACACCAGTTTCTAACAGTTTTCTTGGAAACATCCTATCCGCTCACCGGGAAGTTTTCAACTGATATGATTTGAAGTTAACATAACATCTTAGTAGATTTCCTGTTAGTAGGGGCACTTTGATTCTAATAGCTGTTGAGAAGGTCAGAGACTTAAGTAGCAGAGAATAATCTGGATGTGAGAAGGGGATCTTGGTGTTTGACGGGATGAAAGGAGCCCAGAAGCTGTGGTTTTGCTAGTGCACTGGTAGAGTCACCTGTGACCTTGAGAAAGGAAATTACAGACACCTGCTAGACTTCAAAGTATACTACCCACATGCCACAGACAGCTGTTTGAAGAACAGGAGTGAAGGAATGAGAAGTCATTAGAATTATCACCCAATACTCAGTGATTGTGTTGTGTCCTGTCTTTTAAGAATTACTAGTAAAATTCATTGTAGACAGGTAACTTTCAGTCCTTACTTAAGTATAAATTGACTCTTCAGTTGATGTTCGTCTTCTTTCTGAACTCTATTTTTTTAGAACAATCTTTATCATAATGGGTCCTAAGGCTGTTAACTATTTGGTAACTCAAAGAGTGTGAAAGTAGGTACAGCTCAAAGTCCTATTTTCTTTGGAATTTTCATTGTTCCTTTCCATTTTGTAGTCAGTGGTACTTCCGGCTGCTTAGTTCTTATCTTGGTAATATATTAAGCTTATCTATTTCTTTCTTTTTTTTTTTTTTTTTTTTTTTTTTTTTTGCTTTTTGGGTCACACCCGGTGATACAGAGGGTTTACTCCTGCCTTTACACTCAGGAATTACTCCTGGCAGTTCTCGGGAATCATATGGGATTCTGGGAATTGAACCTGGGAGCTGGGTCAGCCACGTGCAAGGCAAACACCCTACCCACTGTGCTATCTTCCAACCCACTTTTCTATTTCTTATATGTCACATATGTGTTCATTTGTCTTTCACTATATTTCCACCATCTAAATTTCTTGCTTCATTTTAATAGCCAGATTAAAGACTCTTCTTTTCTCGCCTGAAGCTGTATAGTCTCCTTCTCTCCATTTTTTCTTATATCTTTTTCTTTATCATAATCAGCTTTTCACTTCCCATAACCATTATTTTTGTTTTTTTTTAAATAGCTTCATTTGAATATAACTTATATAACAAAATGCACAAAGTAGATTTTACTATATTCATATAATTTCACCAAAATCACCACCATCATCACCACTGTAACTTTAAAACATATTCATCAAATTGGTATCCCATAGTCATTAGCAGTCACCCCACCCATTATCGCTTCCTGTTTTCTAAAAAATACAATTAACTTTCTTTCTATACAAATTCTGTATATTTAATATAAAAGTAATGGGGTAATACATAATCTTTTGTGTGTGACTTTTTTCATTTAGCATGTTTTCAGAGTTCATATTGTAGCATGCCTCAGAATTTCATATCTCTTTATGAGCTAATATTCTGGCATATGGATATACTATATTTTATTTACCCAGTAATCCTTTGATGAGCATTTGGGTGCCTTCCATTTTCAGATGTTATGAGTAATGCTAGAACATTCTTTACAGGTTTTTGTATAGACATATGTTTTGAGTTATCTTGTGTATATATTTAGTGGGAGAATTGCTGTATCCTATGGCATACATGTTTAATATCCTGAGGAAATACCAAAATATTCTCCAAAGTGGCTGAACCTCTAGCCAGTTCTATCAGCCATGAGTGATGGTTTGAATTTACTTATATTTTCACTTATAATTTTAATTCTTTTATATCCATTTGTATATATATTTGTTGTATCTATCTATATAGATATCTATCGTATCTATATATTCTGTTCTATAGATGTATCCTATGTATAGACACATCCTATATCTTTATGTATATCTATATATCCATTATATTTGTTATATTTATTTGTATATCTATATATAATGAATGGATATGTTACATCCATTTTTTATCTAAGAAGATAAACTATTTGTATATCTTCTTCAGAGACTGTTTCAATACTTTGCCATTTTGGCAAATAATATCTTACTATATAATTATATAGTTTAGAATTCTTTTATTTTTGTTTTTTGGGGGCCATAACCAGTGGTGCTC
This sequence comes from Sorex araneus, assembly GCF_027595985.1. Lineage (NCBI taxonomy): Eukaryota > Metazoa > Chordata > Mammalia > Eulipotyphla > Soricidae > Sorex > Sorex araneus. The sequence continues at coordinate 161,806,073 of NC_073305.1, read as the reverse complement.
AGGGCTTATTTCTTACTCTGTGCTCAGGGATAATGCTCAGAAATCATTTCTGTTAAGGCTTGGTGGACCGTGTAGGGTGCCAGAGATTGAATCCTGGAGGACAGCATGCAAGGCAAGCACTCTATATGTTTTACTTTGTGCTAGCCCATAATTTAGGCATATCTTAATGAATAGGTCATGAGATACACACACATTGGATTAAGAATTTATTTGACCAATGATGAGATAAAGTTTTCTTTCTAGAAATAGAGCAGAAGTTAGCAGATTGTGAGTGTTATAATTTTCTCAAATTTCTGCTTTGGTGTACCCCATATGTTTTGGTAAATTGTATTTTTATTTCCACTTATCCTTTTTGAATTTGCCTGTTGATTTATTCCATGATCATGGATTCTTTTACCGTATTGTTTAATTTCTATATATTTGAGAGTTTCTCATTTTTTTTCTGTAACATACTTTATTGTGGTTTGGATTAATATAGTATGATTATATTATAGTATGTATATCTAGAATGTATATAGAATAATATCATACTATTATACTATTAACATAGTAAATATTTATGTTCTTATACGTTAATAACCTCTCTAGTATATTTTGTTTGTTTAATGATTATCCTAAGAACTAAAATTAGCACCTTAAGATCATCTAATTTGAATCAATACCTACTTAATTTTAGTAGTATATAAAGTCTTTGCTTTTTTTGCTTTTTATAAATTTGGAAGGTTTTTACCATTATTTCTTCAAGTATCTTTCAACTCCAGATTTCTCTTTTAATACTTTCTTTGTCCTTTTGTATTAATATTTTTACCTGCTTAGCATTCTCATTCTTTCTTCTGTTTCTTTAGACAAGATTTTCTTCTGTATCTTTAAAAATGTATCTCTGTCTCTGTATCTCTGTCATCCCGTTGCTCATAGATTTGCTTGAGCAGGCACCAGTAACGTCTCTCTCCATTATGAAACTTGTTACTGTTTTTGGCATATTTGAATGCACCAGGGGTAGCTTGCCAGCTCTACCGTGCAGGCGAGATACTCTCGGTAGCTTGCTGGGCTCTCCGAGAGTGTCGGAGGAATTGAACCCGGGTTGGCTGCATGTAAAGCAAATGCCCTACCCACTGTGCTATCGCTCCAGCCCTTAAAAATTTATAAATTGATTTAAAAAACATTAATCCAGTAAATTCAACATCTAGGTTGTCTCAGGAACTATTTTTATAAACAACTTTAATTTCTGTCTAGAGTCATATTTTTCTCTTTCTATTTTTGTTATTTTTGATGTGTTGCCAAATGGACATTTGAGATAATAGCCAAACTGGAAATTAGATTTTCTACCTGCATTCATCCCTGTCATTTGTGTTACTCTTGCTGATATTGTTTGTATATTTAATGTCCCTTGTATATTAATTTCATAAAGTGTGTATTTTATGTATTGTGCAGTGTAGCTTGACTAGCTGAGTGATATAACTGGACAGATATTTTCTTCAGTATTTGGAACCCAGTATTGCAACCTTATTTGAAAGACTCTGTGTATTAGAATATACCTTTGGTGTTTCCAAAAAGCTGTTTATAGGACTCTGCCTTACCTAGACTTTACTTTCTGCTTATGCAGACCATCAGGGACTCTCAGAAATGAAAGTCACACAGTTTTGCACAAGCAAATTACCTTCTAAAATACCAGGAACATGTTGGAACTTCTCAGAGTCAAAGTATTCTACAGATGTGTCATGTCCAAGTTTACTTTTTTACTTTTGGGGTATTCCCCTTGTTTCTCCTAACTTGTATCACCACCTAAATTACTACTGGTTGCTTTTCTACTAATGTCCTAGAAAAAGAGCTATTCACAGAGCTGGAATTGAGTCACATCAAATAGAAGACAAGCCCTAAGAATGGAGATTTTCAGAGGGTTGAACATAGGCCAAATACGTACACTACCCTGACTATGAAGTTGTATAGACACTTCAAACTTGTTCTTCCCTCCCCCAAATCGCCTGCCAGTTTTCACAGCTACTGTTGTTGTGAGTGTGGTGGATTTTACACTGTCAAGAAACTAGCAAGAGTTCTAATAATATAAATAGGCAAGTTAAAACTCCACAAAGTGTTTGTTTCTTTTTGCCTTCTTTTCCTTTTAACACATGCTTCTTACACTAGTGCTAATTGTAAATGTAGGCTAATAAAAAAGATGCTTTTCAGGTGCCTTCTTTTTTTTTTTCCTAAATTTTATTTTTATAAAGTTCATAATTTATTACATTTAATATTCAAACACCATCCCACCACCATTGCATCTTCCCATCACCATATTTTGAATGTTTCTATCCCAGCTCAGGTTCTTTTTTTATTAATAGAAATAATGTCTGTAAGACCCTTCTTTTGCCATAATTATAAAAGAAGTCACAAACATTGTATTCATTTCTTCCTTTTGGGTGTCCTAACTCTAAATTTTAGGATAGGAGTATAGCTCCATGGTAGAATGTACACCTCACAATGAAGAAGACCCTGAGTTTTATCCTCATGTCCCCACAATTTGATAATGTAACTCTAGAGGCCAGAAGGTTAGTACAGGAATAAAGATACTAGCCTTGCAATGCAGCTAACCCTAATTTCATCCCCTGAGTACCACCAAAAGCAGAGAGCCAAGAATAGCCCCGTAGTATAATGAATGTAGCCCCAAAACAAAATGTAACTCCAGTGAGTAAGAATATAGGTATTTTACTTTGTTTATGCTGAGGAAAGACTGGGCCAAAGCAGGCAGTTCTCAGGGTATGTTCCAATGGGCTTTGTACCAAGAATGACTATGCTGGTAATTGATACTTAGGGGACAGTATACAGTGCCAGGGATCAAACTGGGCTCAGCCATATTCAAGGTGAGTGTCATACCTCCTATTCTATCTGTCTGATACTAAGAGTATAGGTTTAAGAGAAAACTATACTTCTAACATCTGGGATCTCCCAAATTTAGGGATTAGACTGATAATTCTTTTAGTTTATAATTAAGCAAACAACATAAATACTAAAAAATGAGGTTTTTCATATATATGTTTTATATATGTGTATGCACAGCAAGTAGGGCATTCGCCTTGCAGGTGGCCGACCCAGGTTCAATTCCTCTGCCCCTCTCAGAGAGCCCAGCAAGCTACCGAGAGCATCTCACCCGCATGGCAGAGCCTGGCAAGCTACCCGTGGCATATTCAATATGCCAAAAATAGTAACAAGTCTCACATGAAGATGTTACTGGTGCCTGCTTGAGCTAATCAGTGAGCAACGGGATAACAGTGACAGTGACAGTGTGTATGTATGTATATATGTGTGTATTTTCCCTATACATAACTTACCACATTCCCCATACATAGTAAGCTCTATACAAATAAATGGCAGATACATATATTTCTAGATGATTCTACACAGATAAACAGATCTGAACATAGCATATCAGATTACTATATAAAAATGGTAGGTGTACATTGATATTGAAAAAAAACAAACTGAGATTTATATACTTCTTTTAGTTAAAGTAAATTTTAAAACCTTGGTTGAATAAATCTAAAATACCTAAATGCAGTGTCATTTAAAAAAATACTTCATAAAATAGTGAAAACTATTATCAGGATATTAATATGTTAAATTTAGAATAGGAAATTTTAAACATATATATTTGAACCAGTTTAATATTTTCCTTATATTCTAACCTCTTTGTATTAAGACCTGTGTGCTTTCTTCGTATTTCTTCACTGTGTACAGTGTTCCTTCTCTATATGATATTGATTCCAGAAATGAAATACTGATATTTTATAAGTTTTTGTAATTTTAATCATGTTACTAACTTTCACAAGTGTTCTTAGGAGTTATCTTAGTTTTCAAAGTATGTATAAGGCTAGGAATATGACTCCTTAAGTGGTGAAGCACTTGTTTGCATTTGTGAAGTTCTGAGATTGATGCCCAGCACTGAGATGCTGGATTTGAGGCCTAAACTGTCAGGCCATGCCTCAGACTGAGTATCCTCCAGGAAAGCTTAAATTTATCGGTTTGCCTTATAATTGTTAGAATTATCATGTAGTTTTGTAAAGTAATCGCTATGTATTTTAATACTATTCTAAATGATATTTCAGTTTTTACTTGATTAAGGAATCTCTTTACTGCTTTTACTATAGCTGCAATAATTTGCATTTTTGACAACAGTGTTCAAGAATTTCCTCTCTTCAACATTGGTTTCTTTTGTTTTGAATACATAGATGTTCTCACGGGTTTAAAAATAAAAAGGTTTTGTATGGAATGCTGCAAAATATAATGGAATAAGCTACATATACTAAGCTGTTGAATATCTTTGGAGAAATGTGCTCTCAGACAGTATTTTCATGGTGCTAGTAGCATAGAGTATAATTACACAGAGTTGATAATACAGGCTTCTTCCGTACACTTTAATCATATAGCCTATTGGAACCATCGGCATATTGACAAGAATGTCATTAAGCAATGTAGTTGGTGCTTAGAAAATCCTGAAGATGCCTAAGCATCAAAAAACAGTTACATTTTATTTTCAAAAGACTTGCCTTCATACCATGTTTTATTTTTTAGTACTCAGTCTATTATCTCTATTATGCCTATTTACACAGAAACAAATATGCCTAAACTTCATTCTAAAAGAGATCATGTCCACTATGGTCCATTTAGATGTTTTTCTTAATTCCTATAGATATCTATTCAAGTTTAGAAAATACTTTTCCAAAGTAGTGTTGTAATAACTCCTTACAGCATGATGGTGAAAATATATCATTTTTCCTTGTTTATATTTATATATTCGTGTGCTCATGTACTTAATACATTTTTGTTTTAATATTTATAAATGTGCTTTATCATGTATTATGAATCTCTTACTCCTCCCCATATATATTCCATATATATGATTATGGAAACCATATAGCCAGAAAAGTAGCATCTACATGTAAATAAACACAAATACTAAATGCAAAAGGGTAAAAAGAATACTGGTTTCCTATAATCTCTAAATGATTACATTATTTTATTTTTGCTTTTCTTTGGATCCAAGTGGTGCTTAGGTATTATTCCTGGCTCAGTGTCCAAGGTTCACTCCAGGCAGTGCTCAAGGAGCTGTGTTATGCCTGGTATCAAACTCATAGCCTCCTGTGTGTGAAGTATGCGCTTCATTTCTAAGGTTATTCTCTAGTTCTATAAATGTCAACTTTAAGACTCACAATTACTAAAACTGTAAATTATGAACATGTTTTTTACAAATACTAGAATTTAAAAATACTGCCTGCGTATGATTATTATTTTTTGTATGATTATTTTTAACAGTAATTTTACATTTACTTTTTAGGTTGTGGTTTATTAAAGAATTTAAATAAATTAATTATCCATTACTTAACTTATTGATAAATTATTATTTTAATCTTTAAGTCAGTGTGCACCCTGGTAAGTGAAAAGTAGAGGCACAGAGGCTGAAGCCATAGTACTTGCCTTTGTAAGCACTATAAGGTAAGACACTTGCCTTGTTTGCAACTGACTTGGGTTCAATTCTGGAAATCCTATAGAATGATCAGGAATAATCCCTGAGGGTAGAACAAAGGTTAAGCCCTAGATATTGCCCTAAAAGAACTAAGTAAGTAGAGACAAAGAATATCTTGACAAATAACAACAAGCTCCTCGAGGGCAGGATTTTTTTTTGCTTTGGAATTGTTCCCATCCTATAAGAGTAGCTCATATGTTATAGGCACCTAATAATTATTGTGTGATCAAATTAATTCAGTCAATTTGCATAATTTCATTTTTTATAATATTTGGTGAGGAATGGGATACGTGGGCCTCACTCAGCTATGCTCAGGACTTACTTGTATGGCTCTGTGCCCAAGGATATTTCCTGGTGGAGCTCAGGGGACTACATGCCATGCTGGAGATTGAATCCAGTTTGGCTATATGCAGGAAAAGCGCCTAGCCCACTCTCTCTCTAGCCCCAATTTTGCAAATACTTAAAAACTAAAAGGAAAGCAAAGAAATGTTTACTATGACTCCTAACTGCAGTCGAAATGTTATACTAGATGTTAAATTAAGTCTGGAGCTAATCAGCATTTTAGTGAAATGAAGGAAAATAAATAAGATAAGCAAAAACTAGTGGGAAAAGTAAGGGCAAGTTTGTTTCTTTGCATTTTGCCAATTAAAAATTATTATAAAATCTGACTTACTATTAAAATTATATTTGTGCATTCTGATGCAACTGATTTTGTAAAAAAAAAAAAAAATGCATGTAGGGGCTGGAGCGATAGCACAGTGGGTAGGGCGTTTGCCTTGCACGCGGCCGACCCGGCTTCTATCCCCAGCAACCCATATGGTCCCCTGAGCACCGCCAGGAGTAATTCCTGAGTGCAGAGCCAGGAGTAACCCCTGTGCATCGCCAGGTGTGACCCAAAAAGCAAAAAAAAAAAAAAAAAGCATGTAAATGTGTGAAGTATATCTTTGAAATGAAATATTAATTTTATTTGTTTGAGGGCTTACTCCTAGTTCTGTGCTTAGGGGTCATACTGGTGGGTACAGGAGACCATTTATGGGGTACTGAAGATCAAACCTGGTCATGTCAGATTTTCTACTCACTGTATTCTCTCTCCAGCCCTTACTACATTTTAGGTGTAACAATCACCCAGAAGCCTTGTTAAAACATATTGCTTGTCTTATGCCTAAAATATTTTATTTTACTTTATTTGTAATTAGGTCCAAAAACTTACATTTTCTACAAATTTCCAGGTAATGTTGCAGCTACTGTCTATAGCCAACTCATGATGCTCTATATGAATGATTAATAATTCATCTTTTCTGTTTCTCTCAAGAAAGCATGTTAAAATATATGATCATACAACATGGTAAGTCATGATAAGTGAAATGAGTCAGAAAGAGAGAGACAGACATAGAAAGATTGCACTCATCTGTGGAATATAAAATAACAGAGTGGGAGACTAACACTCAAGAGTAGTAGAGATAAGGACCAGGAGGTCTGCCCCACAGCTTGGAAACTGGCCTCACATGCTGGGGGAAAAGGCAGCTCAGATAGAGAAGGGAACACCAAGTAGAGGATGTTGGGAGGACCCATTCAGGTTGGAAGATTCGAGCTGAAAGTAGACTATAGACCAAACATGAAGGCCACTCAATACCTCTATTGCAAACTACGACACCCAAAAAGAGAGAGAATAAAAGGGAATGCCCTGCCGCAAAGGCAGGGTGGGGGGGTGGGAGGGTTGGGGGTGGGAGGGATACTGGGATCATTGGTGGAGTTGAACTGGTGGAGGGACGAGTAAACAGTCACTGTATGAATGAAATGCAAACACAAAGGTTTGTAAGTTTTTAACTGTACATCACAGTGATTCTCTAATAAAAAATTAAATATATATGATCATAGGGGCAGACTTGAGAAAAAGATGGAAAATTTGAAAATAATGGTGGTGGGAAGGTGCACTGGTAGTGGGATTGCTTTTGGAATGTTGAATGTAATAAATCGTGGACAATTTTATAAAAATAAGTAAATTTAAAATAAAATATACAATCACTTTTTGCTATTTAAAGTCTATAATACAGTCTATTGTAAATTGTTGGCTACTTATTAGTAAACATTTTTTTAAATGTACAATAGGGGTTGAAGAGATAGTAAAGGGATTAAAGTACTTGCCTTCAAGTTCATGGCTGACCCTAGTCCAATCCTTGGCCACATGTATGGTACCCAGAGCCCCGCCAGGACTGATCGCAGAGCATAGAGTACTGATGCTCAAGGGCATTGTGTCAGCAGTGGGATGGTGGGCAAGAGGTTTGTATTTATGAACTCTGCATACAACACAGTAGGAGACAAGCAGTACTCCTGGAGCTCTATGAACATAAGGTTGGATGGGCTGACTGTGGTCACTAAGGCGTTTATCTTAGTCCACGGCTGACATCTTCCTTATACATATATCTGTGGCAAATCAAGCCATAGTTTTTAAATATAGACATGGAATGTGCACCAGAAGTTGAAGAAAGAACACACACACACACACACACACACACACACACACACACACACACACACACAATGTACCCTATATTACTAGCAGAAATTCAGATTGCTGTCCAAAAGGATCCCAAAACTTTGGTAAGACAAAGACTTTAAAGGAAAAACTGTGTGAAGCAAGGACAGAAACTAACCAAAGAGATACCCTGTGGCATTTTCAACTTTAGTCTAGAAAGACCTGTAGACTGATAAGGCTGTCACTTCCATTTGTAGAATTTTTTTAATGTTTTTCTTATGCTAGACAAACCATCAACCTTGGTTTTGGGGGCTGGGTTGGTTTTTGCATTTGTTTTCAGTTTTTGGACCATACCAGGTGTTCACAGAGCTTAGTCATCCCCATGTATTCAGAGCTCACTGCTGGTGGTGCTCAGAGGACCAAATGCAGTATTGTGGATTGAGTCCATATCATACACTTGCAAAGCAAGTGCCTTAGCTGCTCTACTATTTCTCTGCTCCCCACCTTTATTCTTTGCACTTCCAGGGATTGAACCCAGCCTCTCAAAAATGCAAGGCATATGCTATACCACTGAGCCACATCTTTTGCCTCACTGTGCCCATTTTAGCTTCAGAATAAAAGAAGAAACATAGGCTTAGTGTGTATAAACTGTTTCACCGAATTAAAAAAATTCTTTAGTGGTCAACTGTGTGGGTCATTTTTCTTAGAAAGCACAGAAATACTACATCTATATGCATCTATAAATATTAAAACTAAAGTTTGTATCTTGAAAGGTACTTAGAACTCTAGCATTAAAATACGGAAAATATTTCTTAAAAGTCCAAGAAGCAGTGAATAGCATCTGAAGTCACATATATTAAATATATTTCTTTTCCTAGAAATTTCAACCTCAGGGGTTTCATAGTTTTAAAAGTTACAATTGCATCATATTATAGCACCATAAAATTCATTGATATAAATGGCACTGACTGGCTTATATTATGTATATATTAATTAATTATATATTAATTACATATTGCACTATTAGTATCTAACTAATGTCACTTCATTTTTAATGGAATCTATATAAAGAAGTCTGTTCTTCCTTTGTTCTGATTAATTGTTCTAGTATGTGAGTTGCTTTCCCTTCCACTATATCCACAGGAGTTACTTAACAAGCAAACCCCAGATCCCAAGGTCTCCTAAAGCTCCAAGTTCAGGAAATGGGTCACTTCTGAAAGAAGATTTATGAAATAAAAAATGAACATTTTTTTATTATTAGTTGAGCCCATGTTACATGTAAAGTAAATATTTCTACATTAAAACATCTTGTACTTTCTTCAAGAAATTAAGTGTATTATAGACATAACTACAATTTATTACAAGTGCTAAAAATGTTTATTATTAGTAGGCATTAAGGTGTAACAGTGTATATCTCAAAAAAGAATTACTGAGGCCAGAGACATAATTCAGGGACTAAGTTCCTTGCCTTGCATACAGTCAAACCCAGTTCAATCCCTGGCACCACATATCATTTCCTGAGCACTGATAGGAGGAGTGATCCCTGAGCACTCAGCTGGGGTCACCTCTGAGCACTGCCAGGTGTGGCCCCCAAATTACTAAGATGTTACTTTTCTACATTGCCTTATTTTTGGTACTAATACTGCCAATAGCCATTAAAGCGCTTAATAAGTCTTGGGCTGAGTATTCATCCGCACATACCTGGGGGAAAAGTTTATAAGGCAAAACTCATCAGAAGATAGTAAGCTGCACAATCAGTCCACATTCCTGACACCCTAAAATAATGCTTTCATAAATGGGGCATCATTAGAATTACCAGGAATCACACTCTGATTCAAGAGTTTATAAACCCCTGAAATCAAGACTTCCCTAACTTATCCCTAAACAAAATTATAACACAAATCAAGGAAAGATAAAATTTATCCCAAGTACCTATGTGTCGAAAAATGGTACTCTTTAAAGTAATTGAAGAAAGTCCCAGAACTTGCCAATGGAAAAACGAACTATCTTTCTAGTCCAATTGCCACTAAGTTGGTAACTAAAATTATCAGAATGTATTCTCTCGCTGCGTTGGAGTTAATCAAGATGAGGAAGGGGAGAAAACTGAAAGAAAGTGATGAGCTTCAAATACCATACTGAAAGTTAGCAAAGAGACATCCCCCAAGTTATGAGTCCAGATAGAACAGTGCTAGAGGAGAAAATACTTACGTCTTTGTTTATTTAATACAACTTAGCCATTATAGATTTTTTTTCTGCATTATAGATAAAGTGGTACAAAACATCTGCTGTTGAATAATACTATGTAATGTTCCTTCCGCACAAATGCTGGCACAAATGCTGGCCGACTTTGGCCACGAGTGTGGAAAGGTCGGACTGCAGCTGAATCTCAACAAGACGATGTTCATGAAAAACGAACTGGTCCCTGAAGCTCCACTTGCTCTCAATGGAACGAACATCTCCGAATGCAGCAGCTATGTATACCTGGGTTGAGAAATCAACATGAGGAATGACTTGGTGCCAGAACTGCGCAGGAGGAAGAGAGCAGCGTGGAATGCATTCAAGAGCGTCAAAGAGGTGGTTAGGAGAACGAAGAACTTCCGACTCCGGGCACATCTTTTCGATTCCACCGTTCTTCCTGCACTAACATATGCCTCAGATACCTGGGCCCTACGCAAACAGGATGAGAATTCTATTAGGGTATCCCAAAGAGGAATTGAAAGACCTATGCTGGGAATATCATGTCTCACTCAAGTGAGAGAAGGAATCCGGAGTTCTGACCTCCGTCGACGGTCAAAAATCAGGGATGCTGTCTTGTTTGCCAAGGCATCAAAAATCAGATGGGCCGGTCAGGTAATGCAATTCAGAGACGACCACTGGACTAGAGCTGTTACCGACTGGATTCCACAGGACGTCAGAAGACCTCATGGTTGCCCACCAACTAGATGGTCAGATTTCTTCATCAAATCCCTGAATGAACAATTTGAGGCTCTTCCTGTTCCTAGAGCGAGCAGATATCACTGGGCTGCACTAGCTCTGGACAGGGACAAATGGAGACGTTACTGGCGCCCGCTCAAGCAAATAGAAGATCAGCGGGACTACAAGTGATACAAGTGAATGTTCCTTCACTACACTGGTTTCCTGAATCACTGAAAGTATCTATGGGAGATAGCTCAGTGGCTGTACATTTCTTTGCAAGACAGAAGCCATGACTTCAACCCTAGATGTTATCCACATGCACTCAATATGCTTCTGGTGCCACTGCTATCTGGAACCCCCTAATTCAACAATAAGAATTAAAATATCTCTAGTGTGCAGCCAGATAATTTGCAAGCACCATACCTAAAGATTTGTGAGCACTGTGACGGGAAAGTGATCAAGCACAGCTGAACAAGTGCAGCCCTTGGAAGCATGTGTGCAAGCAAAACAAAGTGCATCTGTCTGTGATGTACCCTGGTCCTCACAACAATAAACAGCAGCAATGGGAAAAGGGATAGGAACTAAATACAATAAATAAGCACTGTCTTTTTAAAATAACATTTGAGGGGCCAGAGAGATAGTGTAGTGGATGAGATGCTTTCCTTGCATGCATCTGACCTGAGTTCAATCCCCAGCACCCCATGTGGTCCCCTGAGTCTGCCAGGAGTGATCCCTTAAAGCCAGAAGTAAGCCCTGAGCACCACCAGCGTGGCCCCCAAACAAAATAAAATATAAAAGAACATTTGGTAATTCTTTAGACAGCTGTAATAAAATTTTCACAGAAGATATTATATAAAAAGATTATATTGAACATTGTATGACTGAAACCCAATCATGAACAACTTTGTAACTGTGTATCTCATGGTGGTTTAATTAAAAAAAATTTTTGTTTAATGTCTAAAAGGTTAAGCAGACTTTGTTTAAACAGAAATAGTATTTATCAAAAAGTAAAGTGAAAAAAGAATTTTTTAATAAAAGTAAAGTTTACCAATGGCTCTTCCACCATAATTATGCCCATGTAACTTAACAAGTTTTGAGGAAGAGAAGGAACACTATTTCAACTATAATTTGAATAGTTGTCAAATTACAGCCAAGTAGATTTTGTGGAATATTTCATTTCCTGCAGTTGCCACTTACGAATATGGGCACTTAAACTTATGGTCTGTGGAGAATTTTCTTTTGTTTGTTCATTTTAAGGTATCTGGTGTTTAAAAAAAAAAAAGCCTTTTCCATACAAGGCAAAAGCTGTACCACTCAGCTTTAAGTGCATGATTTTAAACTTTCTGTTGCAGAGAGATTTCGTGGCTTTTCTGCATTATTTTGTTGAGGATGTTCTGCTATAGTTCTGGACCTATATCTGCCCAGACCTCTGTGGCGAGGAATGGCACGTTATTGAAAACACTCATTAAGACCATGGCCAAGACAGATTTTCTACGACAAGTATCACCAAAATAAGTGGAAAATAAAATATTAATTTAAAACAAACCTTTTTGATAAAAAATGTATCTCCCCATTTTTTATAGATCTTTATCCTAACATAGATAATTTTAAAATAAATGAAAATAGGATGGGTATAATTTATACAGAATCCACTGCCAGAATAAAACAGAGAAGTGCTCTATGTATACCCTGATGCTTGGGAGAGTAAACATGTAAATCTTCTGATGAGACCATAAATCTGATAAATTCACACCCTGGGATACAGCAGTGACCCAGTGACCCTGTCATGTGACTTCAGTATGAGGAGGAGAGTCATTACTCGTCTGTCACGAGTGATCCCTTAAAGCCAGAAGTAAGCCCTGAGCACTACTAGAATATGGGCTGTTGATGTGTGTAAAACACTGATTCCTTGTTGTTTAGATATTTTACATTTAAATAATCATCTGACGGTGTCGTGCTTCTTGCTTGGGGAGGTATTGCTTCTCCAGCTATCACCCTCCAAGGAAGGTTGGTGGTGGTATTCGGTGACAAGGACATATGTTTTATACCCAAACATTGCAATTGTATAAAGCATAGTAGGGTAAGTTGGTAAGAGCATGAATGAGCAGGGGAGACATTTGCCCATTTGCTGCGGTCAGATGGGTGGTAGTGAGTGACACCATTATGCCGTAGGACTGTATTGATCTGCCAGGGCTTCCGTAATCAAGTACCACAGTCTCGGGAGCTTCAACAATAGTAATGTATCTGGTCACTATTGTGAAATCTGGAACATCAAATTGAGTACTGGGCTGATTCCTTCTGAGTCCTTATTCCTTAACTTGCAGACAACTGTCTTCTCACTGTTGCTTTCTCTGGCCCTTTTCTCTGTATGTGTGCTCCTGGTAGTCCTTCCTCTTTTTATAAGCACCAAGTTTTGCTAGATGAGGACTCCACCCATCTGACCTTATTTAACCATAATTTCCTCCTAAAAGCTTCTCTTTCCAAATGTTGCCATGTTTTTGATTTAGAACTTCAGGTTCTGGGTTGGGAGAAGTGTGTTTCAGGTGTAGTAGAAACAGGAGAGTGGAACATGTTTACAAGGACTAGAGGGCCATATGAAACTTGTTTTGCTCTACTAGAATGGGTCACAAGAGAATAACCAGTGTGTCCTTTATTAGGAAAAATTAAAATGTAAAATCTGAGTGTTCTTTTGGACACCTCTGGATATATCTGAAGGAACTCAGCATATCCTGATAGAACAATTAGGAAAAAACCTTTAATTCACTTAATGAATTTTAGATTGTCAGTTGTCCAGATGAAACCTAGGTGGGATTTTCCTAAGTGACTTTGTTACCTAAGCTGAGTCTCTCTGTTCCTCCTAGCAGAGACATCTGGCTCCTGGTAAGCACACACTAACCTCGTACTTGCCGTTTCAGTTTTTCAGAGCCAGGATGAGTAGCAATAGAACAAACATCCGTGTAGTTTTCTGGGACTGTTTGATGAAAAGAGCACAGTGGACCTATGAGGACCCAGTTTATCACTGTATCACTGTCATCCCGTTGTTCATCCATTTGCTCAAGCGGGAGCCAGTAACGTCTCTATTCGTCCCAGCCCTGAGATTTTAGCAGCCTCTCCTCACTCGTCCTTCGAAACCATGTTGTATTGGAGGCTCTTTCAGGGTCAGGGAAATGAGACCCATTATTGTTACTGTATTTGGCATACTGAATACACCATGGGGAATATTGCCAGGCTCTGCCGTGTGGGTGGGATACTATTGGTAGCTTGCCGGGCTCTCGAGAGGGCAGTTTAATAGTATTGATTAAATATTACTATCCCAAAATGTGTCTTATAAAAATTAAATAAGGTGTCTTATTATACTTGTGGGCTGAAGTGATAGCACAGCGGGTAGGATGTTTGCCTTGCACCTGACTTACCCGGGTTCAATTCCTCCGCCCCTCTGAGAAAGCTCGGCAAGCTACTGAGAGTATCTCGCCCGCATGGCAGAGTCTGGCAAGCTACCCGTGGCGTATTTGATATGCCAAAAACAGTAACAACAAGTCTTATAATGGAGCTGTTACTGGTGCCCGCTTGAGCAGATTGATGAGCAATGGGATGACAGTGATAATGACAGTGATAGTGACATTGATTTTACTTGAGTGATTAAAAATTCTTGCCCCTCTGTCTTTCCTTTCTGCTGCTGTTTCCCCATGTTTGATTTTAAACAAAGATGGCCTTTAGATGAATTTAGGTTTCTTTGTTTTTTGGCAGGGTGGGGGCAGGGAAGTAGTTACAGAGGACAGTTGAGTTTAAATGCTAGAGTATGAGTTTCAGTGCTATTTCAAGAGTTTGGCTTGACTTTAGGCAAGTTACTAAATTTTTTTGTACATTAAGTTTACCAGTTATAAAATTTAACATCAAATTGAAAATAACATATACCCTAAGGATTATCATAATGATTCCATATGACAATATAAGAATATGGCAGCTTCTCAGAGCATTTTTATTGATTTTCTCACTTCTGATAATGCCAGGTAGGAAAATAAAGAGGAAGAAGAGATTTGGAGAACGAAGAACAAAAGGAAAAGTTAAAAATTCTGCTTTCATATTAGCATTTTGGTATCAGTTTACTAAAACATAAAATATTTGTTAACTTTAAGCAATATCCTTGATAGCAAATTATAAGTTGGGACCTTACAGCAGATTTGCCATTTGATTAAAATTACCATCTGAATTAAAATATTCTTTTTTCAATTAGGATGTCAAACTATATAGTGACAGTAATTCATTCTAAGTAATTCCGAGTGTATTCATTACAATCTAATAAATGTGGTAATACATTTTTTCATTTTTAAGTGACTGTGAGATACAGTTACAAAGCTGTTCCTGATCAGGTTTCAGTCATAAAATATTCTGACACCCATCCCTCCACCGGTGTATATTTCCACCACCAATGCCCCCAGTTTTTTCCTGCTTCTCCTGCTCCTCTTCTTTCTTATTTCTCTTCTTTTGCTGCTTCCTCCTCCTCCTCCTCCTCCTCCTCCTCCTCCTCTTCCTCCTCTTCCTCCTTCTCCTCCTCCTTCTCCTTCTCTTCTTCTTCCTGCTCCTCTTTCTTCCTCTCTTCTTCCTGCTCCTCTTCTTCCTCCTCCTCCCTTCTTCCTTCTTCCTCTTCCTTTTTCCTTTTTCTTATCTCTCATTCTTTGAGCATTATTATTTGCAATACAGATTACCGAGATAGTTCTTTTACCTACTTTCGGCAAGCAGTTTTCATACAGAATAATCATTTACAACTATCATTGTCATAGTGGTCCTTTCTCTATCCCAACTGCCTTTTCCCCCAGCACTTGAGACAGGTTTCCAACCATGAGCCAGTCTTTCTGGCCCTTATTTCTACTGTCCTTGGATGTTAGTCTCACACTATGTTTTTTTACATCCCAAAAATGAACGCAATCATTCTATGTCCCTCTCCTTCTGATTATTTCACTAGGTATGATATTCTCCATGTCCATCTAATTATAAGCTAATTTCATGACTTCATTTTTCCTAATAGCTGCATAGGGTAATAAATATTATTAATAAGTGATACCAAACAGAATATGGTAAATTTTCTGGATTCCACTACGTCTCTCTTCCCAATGCTCATATAAATCGGAACTCTCAACATCCATGATCAGAATGATCAACATCCATGATCGGCATGATCAACATCCATGATCAGCATTTTTTTTTAACTAATGTGGCCTTAGCTTTCCCCACTCTTCTCTAACTCTTACCCACCTCTAATGGAGGGCTCCCACATTATTGAACTTTTTGATTTTATCTTCTCTGGATGTTCACACTTACAGTATAATATGCCTGAAATAATTTCCATCTCCTCATCTGACTGATTCCTGATTTTATTTTATTCTACAAAATCTGAAGTTTCTGTTCTAGAGATTATAACTTACCAGAGTGTATTTAACCTCAAGCTCAGTTACAGGCATATTATAGAATTTCAATATATACATGTTAGTTGAAATAAATCAACACTAAAACTAAAAAAGCACATATTATAACAATGATTTCTATTGCATATAAAATCATAAAACTTGTACATTTTCTATTTAAGAAAACTTAATAGTTCATTTTCTTTGGTATACATTATATCTTACATTATGTAATATATAAATATAAAATGATTTTTGAGTCCTTATAATTGCTCTAATTGCCTTTAAGAAGCCTCTTGAGGGTTTGTTGTTCATTTTTATTTGGGGTTTTTAAGTAAAAAGAATCAAATATAGAGACTGATATAACAATAGAAAAAGAATTTTCTTGGGATTTTCTTTTTAACTTTGTCCTCAATAAAAATAAGCTTATGAAAGCATTTTAAAAAGCAGCCAAAATATTTAGACTATTGATATAAACTATCAAACATGAACTGGAGAAATGGTATAGCAGGTGAGGATCTTGCCTCTTATAGAGCTGACCTGGGTTCAATCCCTGGCACTGCAAATGAATCCCCAAAACCAGCAGGAGTGATTCCTGAGCACAGGGCCAGGAGCACTTGGACATAACCCAAAAGAAAAAAAATTAGAGGTAAGAATCAAAAGTATCTGTGTGTACCATAAAATAGTTGAACAAAAGACATTAACAATAAACCAAGTGATAACAATGAACCTAGGTAATCAGGTTGCTACATTGTGCTTTTCCTTTGCGTAAAGTTTAATGTTCTGAAGAATATGTTTTCAGATGTGTCTATAACCTGGAAAATGGGACGTAAAGGTAGTATAATACAATTCTGAGAAAGTGAATGATGTGTGAGCCTTTTTTTTTTATTTGCTTTACAACTAATTTACTTTAAAAAAAAATTTAACATCTGCTATTTTGAAGCTAATCTTAGTGTATTGAATGCTCTTAACCATTTCTCAATCCCACAGTCTTTTATCTCGCTTCTCCTGCTGTGTTCCCACCACCCCTCGTCCCATTAGCAAACCTTGAGACAGCCTCAGACTTACCAAAGTACTACTTTGGTTTCAGCTGCCCTTCTGCAAGAGGAAGTGAATGTTGGGGGTTTTCTCTGTGGTACACTTGTGATAAAGCTGTGGTGGTCTTATCTCTCTCTTAGGTAGTGGCTCTTTATGACTACACAGCAAATCGATCAGATGAACTAACCATCCATCGCGGAGACATTATCCGAGTGTTTTTCAAAGATAATGAAGACTGGTGGTACGGCAGCATAGGGAAGGGACAGGAAGGTTACTTTCCAGCTAATCACGTGGCTAGTGAAAGTAAGTTTTATGCTCCTTCCTGGTTTACTAATATGGTATAACTGATTGTCCAAGATTTTATCACTTCTCTACTCTTTAATTTACTTGCTTTGTAGTTTTTGCCTGTGTTGACCAGTATTGCTTTTCATTCTCAAGATGCAAGAAAAGGTGGAAGAGACACTGGAAAGCCTATACGTTCTGAGACGGAATGTTTGGACAGAGACCTGCGCGTCATCCTTCAGCCCCTCTGCCCTGCCAACTGCTGCATACACACCTTTGCTTCACCTCTTCACCTCCTCTCCTGCCACTCTCT
Organism: Sorex araneus; assembly: GCF_027595985.1. Taxonomy (NCBI): domain Eukaryota; kingdom Metazoa; phylum Chordata; class Mammalia; order Eulipotyphla; family Soricidae; genus Sorex; species Sorex araneus. Next base: position 161,788,131 of record NC_073305.1, on the reverse strand, counting down.
GGCCCACCGCCACATTAAGAGCCTTTCGGCCCCCAGCTCCTCTTGCCTTCCTTTCTAAACTTCTGTCATAGCTTTTACCTGAGAAATTAAAACTTCAGCGGATTATTTTATTCTCACATAAATCCACTCTCATTTGTGAGCAGAAAATAAATATATATATGAACTGGAGAAATACAAAATATGAACTCCTGAGAGTTGTAGGCGTACAACTGGGCCTTAAGTGGTGAAAACAAGCACAGAGAGCCCGAGATTAAAGGAGGAGGATAGATAGTTGTGCTTCAGAAGGCTTCTTTCTGTCAGAAATTAACCTGATGGTGTGGTAGGAAAGGCTTAATACTGGCAATGTGCTGTGGGGCTGGGGCGGGGGGTGGGGAGTACTACACAGACTTCTGACTCTACCCTGATAGTCTCATCCTACATAATAGGAATCTGAGCTCTATCATCTCTAAACTTCCAGAAAGACTAAACTAATATGACCTTTGGGGGGGAATGGTATACGAGATGGCCTCCTAAGCATCTCCTGAAAGGTCGTGAGGCCACTCCAAGCAACGCTTGGCCAACCAGACTGAACAGCTCCTTGCTTAATCCCACAGATGGGCCCACAAGAGCCACACCTGACAGGACTTGGGGTTCTCCAGAACATCTGGCAGTGCTTTGGGGGCTTTGTTGCACTGGGAATCAAACTTATGGAAGTCATGTGCCCCTGACTCCTGAGCTACCTCCCCGGCTCCTCAGAATCACTCTTGATTTTAAATGTTAGTTTAGTCACTTGGCAAAACTTTCCTTATTAAGGTTTGTTTTTTTTTTTTGACAGAGTAATTATTTTAAAAAACAAATGGTTTAAGTTTTTCTCTGAAATACCAGTTAATTCAAATTGTAGATGAACTAACATACTTCTGACTCTAAGCTAGGTTCTGCAGTTTCAGAGCAAACTAACGGAAGACCAGGGAGAAGAGGAATTTCTTCTATGAATTCCCATATATCAAGTGCAAACCAGGCCTTGATAACATTGTTTCTCTGGGACTGAGAGAGATAGTGCAGCAGTGCATAGGGTACTTGTTTGGCATGCAGTTGACCCAAGTTTGATCCCCAGTACCACATATGAGCCCCAAACCCCAGCAGTGAGAAGTAAGCCATAGCACAGCTGGACCCCCAAACTAAAAAAGTAAGAGCCTGTCTGTACTTTAGGGCTGCTCCAAGCTCCCCAGGCCAAGGTGTCTCTGTTTCACTGCAGCTCCACTCAACAGCTGAGCTGCCACTGCAAGTGTACTGTTTCAGAAATGACCCACCTGTAATAGCAAGACTCAGCATTTCCTCTGTCCACTATCTCCTTTCTTTTGCTTCAAGTGGGTGTGGTGTTTGACTCTTAGAACTCTATTTGAGGCCTGAATTTATATTTAAAAGAAGATGCATAGTATTGAAAATTTAAGGCAGTGTGGAAGAAAGAATATTCAGGAGAGCTCTGCTTCCTGTCCCCTGCCGGAAGCTCAAGGCTTCTGACTTCTGGATCATTTTGGACACCCAGTTTCCTTCTTCCTCTTTCAATGATGTCTTTCCCACAGAATCCACAGCTGGAATGAAGCAAGGATAAATCAGTAGCAGTCTGTCTGCACAATCATGGTCACTCTGGAGTCTATCTCTCATTTAAACTAACTATCACAGTTGGTCTATTTAAAATTTTTTCACTCAATGGTTTCAAAGATTATATATTCCCAGGAAGGATAGCACTGGGTGCTTTGATTTCTAATTAGTTTGTAGGAGACCCTTTTAGTTTTCATATCTTGAGCAACTGTAGATGTTTGCTCTAGAGTAGATTAGAAATCCAGTAAAATCTAGTTTTCTTTCATATAATTGAAGAGACTTCTGAAGCATACTGCAGTGTGGTTGGTAGCTACAGGAAGAAATTAATTCCATGTCTCAAGTCATGACTATTCCTTAAATGCCTTAATTCTTATTGTAGCTCAGAATAATTGATATTTTTGTAGTCTCAGTCACTACTTGATGAAAAAGTCTTGTAAAGGAGAGAACAAATTAGAAACTTCTCAGAACTAAGAAGATAACAGTTGTATTCTCACTTCATCAGGGGTTGCTTTTCTTTCCCTTTTATTCTACTTTTTCCCTGGTTTTAACAAAAACTTGCCCATTTTTCAAAGGAAAGGAAAAATCACTGTCAGAAGCTTGCTCCACTTAAAAATAGTAGGAGAAATTGCCCTTTATCTTTATCAGAAGCCAAATATGCAAAGCAAATGATCTAAGGGAGCATATATATATGTATATATATATATATATGAACAAAATCTCTTCCAACTGTTTTATTGAATACCATGTCCTCTAAGAGAACAACACAGTAAAAGAAGTTTGTGCCTCATTATTCTAAAGGAATTATTCCCTTTGTATCTTTGTAACCACTGGAAAGAAAAACATGATCAGTTTCCCTTAATCACATCTAACATCCTTTCCAGTAAGAGATAAAGAAACCCAGTAATAAAATCAACCCAAATGCAAAGCCAATTAATATATCCGATCATCTTAGAATTTTATCAGACATATTTCAATTCACAGTTGCCCAAATCATTTAGCCAAAATAGATTTTTTTCAACTTTTTAATTCAGTATAACTTTTTAGTTCAGCACTGTGTATAGATTAGGTTATATAGATTATAATCCTAGACTCAGCACAGAGAATTGAGTCTGCATCTGGCATAGTCCTAGCCCTGTGCTTACTGATTTCATACTGCCTTTCTAAATTATATTTTCTTCACACCTCCACCTGTCTACATCCTACCTTTTCTTCAGACCTACCACATTTTAGCTTTATCACTCAAATAATGTCTTATTTTCTTGCAGACATACCTGTAAGCTCTTGGAGAATAGAAACTCTGACTTTCTTCACATCTGGTCCCACAGTACCTAGTAATAACTTGCATGTCTCTTAGGTTCCTGGGAAATGTGCATGACATAAAATTAAATGAGTATCCACAGGACCATATAGTGAATGAAATGCCCCTTATCCATTTCTGAAATCATACTTGTCAAAATGTCTATTCATAAATTGTGCTTTTTTTTGACTAATGTGCAAGACTATATTTTATCTCAACAAGTTCAGTTCAGTTACTTGGATACCTGGGATGTGTGTATTCGCTTTTGTAGTTTTGTTCCTATCTGCTCCAGTGTTGGCCTTCCCCTCCCCATGGAAGAGGATTCCTTGATTTGATTATGGAAATTATTTTTTCACTTCTAGCACTGTATCAAGAACTGCCTCCAGAGATAAAGGATCGATCTTCACTTTTAACACCCAAGACAAAAAACAAAATAGAAAAACCTTTCTCAGCTTCTCCAAAGGTAAATATCTTCAAAAATATGTAGTGTATAGTGATTTTTACTTTGATTTTATTCCTTGTAGAGAAATATGACTTTATTTTTTATAGTTAATATCCTTTATCATTTTTATTATTATCTTGTGATGATATTGGTACCAACAATATGTATCATATGAGGCAAATATTGTAATGACCATTTCCCAGAGAAGAAAACTGAGGAGGCCCAGAGAGATTAAATTAACACCCTGTTCATAGCTCAAGTAATGAACAGAGACCCCAAGTAAAACTTGAGACTTTAGGATATTTTATTCTGCACTGTGTTTGTATCTGTGATCCTGGCACTAGTTATCCCAGGTGAGGGTTACACATTTATACCAGAACTTACTAAAATAATGTTCTTCACACCCATACCAAAGGTTAGTAGGATAATGTTCTGTCTTCCAGGAGAAGTCCATTTGTCTACTACTAATTTTAAGTATTTCAATTTTAAGGCCCAGAAAGATATGGTGGGTGGAGCACTTGTGTTGTGTGCAGCTGATTCAGGTTTGATCCCTAGCACCACAGGGTTCCCTGATCTCTTCCAGGGGTAATCTCTGAGCACAGAGCCAGGAGTAAGTCTGAGTACCACAGAGTGTGACTCAAAAACAAAATTAATTTTAAAATTTAATAGTAATTGAGGTAGCACATTAGACAGGGAAATGTTCTATTTTGCACTCTTGTACCATCAGATCTCTCAGAAATATCAATCAGTAGTCTTCTGATACTTGAGTACTTTAGTAAAGAAGCTAATAAGGACTTTGTCATCACATAAAAACTGTTACTATTCTGACATCAGCTCTTAGACCAAATAACTTTGCCTTTCTAGGCTCAGTGAGTTTCTTTTTTTTTTTTCTTGAAAATACCACATCATGATTAAGTGTTCTAACAGTTAGACCTGTCATGTTTCATTTGGTCATCCAGCCAGTAGTGAGTGCTAATTTTCATGATGAGCATTTTAATACTCACCACAGAAAGGAGATTGAATAGGTAAAACTCACCCTTGAGGAGCTTTCAGGCTAACAGATGAGATACGTGCAAGAAGCAATTGCAAGAGACTATGGAGGAACAAATAAATAAATCTGTGCTGGGGAAGTCCAAGAAAAACCCTGGAGTATGGCTACAAGGGAGGCTTGAGCATGAAACAGCTCAAGTAGATAGCTGATCTCAGTATAAGACTTTCCAGCAGAAGAAATAATGGGAAAGGTTTGGTACAGTCTGGTTGTGTTTAGAGAACATAGGGTCTAATGAGAAAGGATCCAGGTCAAGGAGAGTGTACTGGACTGAACTAGATCTGCTTATATAAGCAGATCTCCTGGAGGAGATAATCCTGGGCTTGACAAATACAGATTTGCATGTTAAAAGTATCAATCTACATCTCACAGGAAGTAATGACCAAATAAAAAGATAACCCATTGAGTGGTAAAGGGCTAATATCTAAGACATATAAAGCACTGGTAGAATTTTACAAGATAAAAAACATCCAGTCTCATCAGAAAGTGGGGAGAAGAGATGAGCAGAAACTTCTTCAAAGAAGACATACAAATGGCCAAAAGACATATGAAAAAAATGCTCTGCATTTTCTGATGATAACTAATCATCAGGGAAATGCAAGCAAAAACAACATTGAAATTAAACCTCACACCACAGAGACTGGCACACATCAAAAAGAACAAAAACAACCAGTGTTGCCATGGTTTAAGGGGAAAAGGTTATTCGCTGCTGGTGGGAATGTCAACTTGTCTAGCCTCTTTGGAAAACAATGTGGACATTTCTCAGAATGCTAAGAATTGAGCTCCCATTTGCCCCAGCAATTCTACTTCTTGAAATATATCCCCCAAGGAACCAAAAACATTGTAGAAAACACATCTGCACTCTTCTGTTCATTGCAGCACTATTTGCAATAGCCAAAATCCTGAAACAGCCCAAGAACAGATAATTGTAGAAACAAAACTATGGTACATATGCATCGTGAGATATTACTTGGCCATAAGAAAAGGTGAAATCTTGCAATTTACTGCTACATGGATGGGTGGATCTAGAGAGTAATATGCTGAGTGAAGTTAGAGGCAGAGATAGACATAGAACGAGCTCCTTCAACTGCAGAATATAAAGTTGGGGAAGAACAAATTCTGAAAGACAACAGAAACGAATAACAAGAGAACCCATCTTCATTGGGAAACTTTCCACTTTGGATGTGGTGGGGGTAAGACAGGCAAGAGAACACTGTAACAGTGGGGAAGGGAAGGGTTCACTCTGAAGGAGGACAGGGTGCTAAAAGGTGGTAAATTATTAAGCATGAAACCCTGTCAGTAAAGTTAACGTAAACTGCAGCACCTAAAATTTATAATTAAAGTAAAGTGCATGCCATAGGGACAGACTAGGGGTTGGGTCGGGGGTGGCAGTAATTGGGGACATTGATGAAGAGCAGTGGATACTGGTGAAGGGATTGGTACTGCTGGAACATTGTATGCCTGAAACCCAAACATGAACAACTTCGTAATTCATAGTGACTAAAAAAAATTAATAAAAAATAAATATCATTCTAGTGACAATCTAGAGGATGGATTTGAGGTAGTTAACACTTAGGATGGAGAAATTAGCTAGAAATTCATTGAACAAGAATATAATAAAAAAATGAACTGTGGAGAGATTGGAGTGAGACGGTCATAAGATATACTTGAAAGTTTTATGCTTGATTGATGTCAGTAGTGAAGTTGGAATCTGAGATTGTGTTTATTCAATTGAGTTGATAGTGGTCCAGCAGAAATAATACAAAAATTAGGAAGATTTGGGGGCACATAAATTAAAAAACATGGCAGAGAGTAGTTATGAAAGGTTCAGGTTTAGTTATTATTTGTTATATTGTTTGTAGTGCTCTCAGATACAAATGGTCACCGGGACCAGTCTAATAGAACTGTGCTTTCCAAATAAAGAAGGGAATGATGAAAGGGGACACTGAGACAGTGGTATAAGGATGTGGGCTTCTCTGATAGAGTGTGTGGTGTTGAATCATTGTATTACTATCATGAACAGTATTATAAATCATAATGCCTCAAAAATAAATAATAAAAATTATTGATTTCACAGAAAAACAAAGTCACTGGGAATCCAGAAATGGAGGATTGGAATTTAAGAGAAGATGGGACTTCAAAATAAAATAGAAAGGAGTGATATAGTCATTGAATTGTTTTCATAGAGTGAAGATTGTAATGAAGGAAGTAGCACCCAAAATGTTGTAGGGTTCTGAGGGAAGGTGGCCAGGGTCACAATCCAAGGTAACCACTAGTATTTAAGGAACGTGGGCAGGAGAGGAGGGATAAAGAAAGAATAGTTGAGTAATGGAAAGAACCAGAAAAAATAAACCACCCTAGAATCCAGTAGAGAAGAGAGGTTTAAAGAGAGAGTAGCCAGTGATATCAGAAAGAGCCTTTGTCTAAACATTTGCTAATTAAGGGGCCTTGGGACCTTTATCTACTATTACAGACTGGTTTTGGTGTGACATGGTGTAAAGAAGAGAATGGGCATTAACACATGAACTCAGGGACATATTTCCCAGAGCTTTACAATGAAGAAAAGAAGTGACTAGTGGACTTGGTTCCAACAATAGCTTTTTGAATGCTGTAATAATACATAAAATATATATACTAAGGAGGCAAAACCAAATAATAGATTCAGGTGGAAAGCAAACATAACACACATGGATCTTAGAGAAAGCAGGGTTTTATTGGAAATATTGATTGATAGAATAGTCTGGCTTTAGAGCAGTGCTTCTCAAATTTTTCCACTTGCAACCCCTTTTGCCTGAGAAATTTTTTGATGACTCTGGGTATAAAGTTATATAAAATGGATATACAAAGTAAACATTTACTAATATGTCATAAAGAAGTTTATTCTAAAACAAAATTCTTAAGTTTTTTGTGAACTCACATTCCATTACACAACTTTATATGGCTTGCAACCCACAGTTTCAGAAGCTTGTGGTTCTTAACTGATCAGAATTCATCTTCTAGAAGACATTTTGCAATGTCTGGAGAGATTTTTGATTGTCTCAACTTCAAGGAAGGGGTTACCTCTGGCATCTAATAAGTGGAGGTCATAGATTTTTGTAAATTTTGTAGAAGGTTCAGTAGGGTCTCCCTCAACAAAGGTGTTGAGGGAGAAATGTAGGCAGAAATGTAGACAGTAGTAAGCTTAGAGCTTAGAGTAGTACTTCCTGGGACCAGAGAGGTGGAACAGTGGGTAGGGCACTTGCCTTGCATGTAGCCCACCAGTGCTCCATCTTTGGCACCCGATCTTTGGGTTCCCTGAGCCCAGCAGGAGTAATCCTTGAGTGCAGGGCCAGAAGTATGCCCTAATTTTTGCCAAGTATGACCTAAAAAAACATTTAGAAGAAGAGGTTGATAGAGTAGTTGTCTATAAATTAAGGATATCTCAATTACCTATTCTTTTCTGAGCAGAAAGAATTGTTTACTTCAAATAAGAAGATTGGAGGGAAAATGTTGATCATAATCCCACAATACTAGGAGGAATAGGAGCTCATTTGTGACATAAGAAAAAAATCCCTGAGTCTGAGAATCAAACTGTCTTAAAAATATAAGTGGCAAATTATGTACTTGGATTTATTTTTTTCAGTTCTCAATATCTAGGACACAGCCATGTAGAAGGTAGATTTGATTTGATACATACTTGGAGTTATATGTTTGAGAGAGCACAAGAAGTTAAGAAACTTGGTAGCTTAACAAGAAAATCTTTGGAGTGTCAAGCATGGTAAAATCATTACCATGGCAGATCAGCGAGATTGGAAAGGTTGTAGAATCAGGACTGACTAGCTTAGAAGCAAAGGAGCTGTCAGCCACTCTTGCCAGGTGTGAGCAGAGTACACTATGGTATGGAGAGCCAGAAACATTTGCTTATGTGGTGTGTCAGATATGAGCAGCTCAAGGTCACAGCAAACTCAGAGTGTGTACAAGAGCAGAAATGAAATTGGAGGCTGTGTTATTAAAATTGACCCAGTGAAGGAGCTATGAGTATGGCCCAAATTATGGGATAAGGATTTTCTTAGACATTAAAATTCCATGACAACAGCAAGTTTTAAGATATAGGGGATACTGATAAAATCCTCAAGACCTTCATTCTTTATTAGAGCAAATGTCTCAACCATACTGATGTTTGTACCCATTTCCAAAAATGAATATTTTGTTCTGGACTGAGGTTTCGGTATTGGTAGATTTCAAAGTTTTAGGGAACCCTGCACAAAGGGCAGTACTGCCAGCCATACAGCTTGTCTCTGCCCAGCCCAGCAAAGGTCCCTGAGAACTAAGAAAGACCAGTTGCGGTGTCACATTGAGGGCTCTGGAGTGAACTCAGGAATGCCATTTTTGTACCCTAGGTCAGGAGGGAACCCCACCCCCAAAGGCAGCTTTGCTCTGCAGCCACGCATTTCTTCTCTGCATAACACACCATAAATATTCAAAGACACCTGAACTGTAGGTTTCTGACCACACAACAACTCCGAGCTGCAGAGGTCACAATGCTAAAGCAACGCAGAAACCCACCAGGCTTAGTGAGTGAAGACAGTAGCCCAGATGACCCAACCAGTAATAATGAGCTATATAAACTGTCTGATAGGGAGTTTAGAATGGAATCGTTGAGGATGCATAAGGAGCTCAAAGAAGCAATGGAATGCACCACCAATAAAATACAAGAGGATATGAGAGCAGAAATGAGGAAAATACAAATGAAAATACAAGCAGAAATGACAGGTCTAAAAAACCTAGTAGGTGAAATGAAAAACACACTGGAAGACCCCGGCAGTAGGGTAACAGCTGCTGAGGACAGAATCAGTGAGCTCCAAGATGAGGTACAGATTTCACTGAGAACTATTTTGTTAGAATGACCACAGAGCTTGAACATAACAGCTGCAAAGATAGAAGCTATTATAATCAAGTGTCGAAACTTCCAAGAAAGAGTGCTTTGAGAGCATAATATCGTAAAATCAGTGATGGAGAACTAAGAGGAGGCCATTACATTAACTTCAGGTACCATGGTTCAAAGGTTATGTGGGTAATGTGAATAAAATATATTAGGGCATTAAAAGATTGGCAGTGCATTATTTAATATCACCAGTTGCTACCTCTGTTATCCTTTGCTTGGAACTCAATACCAGATTTAGGAATTTAAGAAGACTATAATGTAAATTTTAAAACACAATGGTGTTTAATGCAAGGAAAGTATAACATTAGCTCAGTAATTGTTCTGACAACTAACAGTATTTGTAGTCTATATGAAGAACTGAATGAGATGCTATGACAGAAACAGCTCTTACTTAGAGTGCCTTACTGATTTCCCTGGCTCTGGATCATTGAAATAGGTATTTACTTAACCCCCACCTCTAAATGTTTCTCCTAACAGACTTGAATAATTCTGCCTTCATCAGAAAATCAAAGGGCTAGTATCAGCATCTTACTGGTTACTTGGGAAGTTGGCTTCTACCACATACTTTCCCAGTACCCCTGTGTTCCTGTTGATTGAGAAATCCCCTGTGTGCTTCCAACAAACCTCTCAGTTCTCACTGCCTGTGGCACTCCTCTGCTTAGAACTCACTGCCTCCGTTTCAGTTTAGACTTTGTTGATTTTTTTAAATTTCAGTGTCTTTTCTTCTCATCACTGATTCCCGTGCTTTAATTATACATTTGCCACCCTGTCCCAATAGACTAATTCTTCAAATACAGGCTTGGCCCTTCAATAATATGTACTTATGCAAAGTAAAACATTTGAAAACACAACAGAGGCAAAGTGAGGGAGTTGCCGAAGATAAGAATCCATTTGGGCAAGAGAGCAAGGAAGTTCTTAAGGAGGCAGTGGAACTGCATTATGTTAGAAGTTTAAGAAGCGTGGATTTCTTTTGCTAAGTAACATGATTTAGCTGTACCCCTATGTTAAAACATCTATATATAATATTCTAACATAGGTGATATTATTTATAATATATAATAATAAAATATATAAATGTGATTTTCTTCTTAGGAATGTGCCACAGATACCTGTGGACAATGTTAGACTTCCCTGTGGGGAAAGGTGTAAAGATTGATCTACTTTTATGTGAAAAGGAGCACTGAAGAGATGTTGGGTATTCAGAAAGGCATGGGCACACTCTGAGTCATGATGTCAACAGCCAGCCCTGAGAAACCCTGAAATGGGCTTCCTTAGCACCTGGCAGAGCTGCATGTCTTCAGTTTACTTCCTGTATCAGAGTATATATGGTTTGATTTTATCAAGCTCTTGCCTTATAAACTTACCACAGATTCTGAGGTTCTTTTTTCCATGTGCAAGTTTTATTTTTATAGTCATATATAAGATATGATTTTAAGAGAATTAAAAGTATCCGTGTAAGTAACTAGAATGTGGGAGATGTAGGTGTCCTAAGTTCATAAAACTATAGAATTGATGATGACATGCAAGGCAGGTGATCTTCGAAGTCATCCATGGAGATTCTAGTGAAATCCTTCATTTTATAGATAAAAAATCGTGCACTAGGAAGGTAAAAAGGCGTGTTCAGAGAGGCTTTCCTAGGTAGCAGCTTGCCCTCTAAAGCCTCAGGCCCCCATGTTCTACATTTTTCCCTTTTCCTCCACCACCCAGTCAGTGACTCAGACATCTGGAACATGCTCCGCTTTTTGTTTTTGCACCACTCTGGTTTCTGACATCCCTGTTTTATGTTTACCCTTTTTCATGTAGAAGTCTTTGGAATTATTTTCTCCATACTTTTGAAGGAATCAGGAAAGAAATCCCAGTGGTTTTCTTTCTTTTTTAAGATCATTTCTATTCAAGCCATAGACTAAGAAGTAAAACTATACCTTTAATAGCTTGGCAGCTGCTAAATCTTATAAGTTCTTCCAAGTGGAACACACCTGTTCTCTTGCTCACTGTGCCAGGTACCACTGCAGGCAGAGGGGATGGAGCTCGAATTAGTTATTCTCCACGATAGGCCAGAGAGTCCCCATACAAATCGGTAATTACCTATACACACAGCATCCATCGAGAGTAAGAGATTTGTTTTTTCACACTTTCTCCAGAATATTTTTATGACTTACTGTAAATTTGCACAAGGTTTGTTTTAGTTTGGGTTTTGTTTTTGTTTTTGTTTTTGCCAACACACTCACCAGTATCAATTATTTAAAGGGGGAGAAAAATTGCTGAAATTTCTATTTTTATATTTTTATCATTTTATATTCTACTACCAAAGTAATACATGCTTATAGTTTCAAAAATTAGGTAACCTGGGCCAGAGTGATAGTACAGTAGGGAAGGCATTTGCTTGGCATGCGGCCCACCCGGGTTCAATCCCCAGCATCCCGTATGGTCGGTCCCCCAAGCCTGCCAGGAGTAATTTCTGAGTGCAGAGCCAGGAGTAACCCTTGAGTATCACTGGGTATGACCCAAAAAGCAAAAAAAAAAAAAAAGTTAACCAGTATGGGATAGTGTAAATGAAAGTCCTCTCTGCTAATTATGTACTACTAGTTATTTGCTCTTTCTTAGCCAATAAAAAAATGTTTTCTGTGTATGTAAACTTAGGTATCTTTATACCCATCATTTGGTGAAGCTGGGGCTGTATTTAATATTCTGATTTTTTTTCACCCATGTATCTTGAACAACTCTTAATAGTATAGATAAGTGTTGTTTTTTAATAGTTGCAAGGTACTTATATAGGCAGAAACAGTGTTCCTTATCAGTTTCTTGAATTCCCAGTTGTTTTCATATCTGAAAATTTTTTAATTTTTTTTCTGGTTTTGTTTGGGGACCATACACAGTTGTGCAGAATGGAGTGATAAAACAGCGGGTAGGGCATTTTCCTTGCACGCGGCCGACCAGGGTTCGATTCCTCCATCCTTCTCAGAGAGTCTGGCAAACTATTGAGAGTATCCCGTCCGCATGGCAGAGCCTGACAAGCTCCCCGTGGCATATTCGATATGCCAAAAACAATAACAAGTCTCACAATGGAGACGTTACTGGTGCCTGCTCAAGCAAAATCGATGAACAACAGGACAACAGTGCTACAGTGCTACCCAGTTGTGCTCAGAACTCTCTCCTGGCAGGGCTTAGATGACTGTATGTGGTGCTCAGAGGACCAGACACAGTGCTAGGGATTGGACCTGGGGAAACTGTGTGCAAGGCAAGCAAGCTCCTATACTTTCTCTCTGGCCGCTGATTCTTTTTTATAATAAAAAACTAAAAGTACATAAGTACCTCTATCTTTTTTTTATATAATCCAGGAGTCTCTTTATTTTTAAACAAACACTTCTCATGCCATGAATTCATAGGGGATGGGCTCCAGCAGCTCAGGTTCCTTTCCATTGGTCCTTACAAAGTGGGCTTCTCTGGGTGGAGCAGGCTGGCACTTCAGTTGAACTCAATCTTTGGCTTCCTTCTTTTTTTGATCATTTTCCTTCACCCATTTCAGGAAGCTGTCTCAACTTTTAGAGTGCTTAATATGCTCAATGCAGACATTAATTCTCTTGGCAAGAATCTTGTTTGTTAACGACAATGCCAACAGCATGCTGGGTCACATTGTAGGCTCTTCCAGTTTTGCCATGATAACATTTGTGGGGCATTCCTTTTTGGACTGTGCCCATTCCCTTTATGTCTACGACACCACCTTTCTTGTATATATGCATGTATGTGGCCAAAGGAACAACTCCATGTTTTCTGAAAGGTCTAGAGAACATATAGCAAGTCCCCCTCTGCTTTCCCTTTGTGTTGGTCATTTATGATTTACTGGGCACTGGCGGTTCTGGCCGAAAGGCTAAGTACCTCTATCTTTTAGAAATATTTTATTATTGACAGTCAAGCTACTTTTGATAAAAACTATGTGTAGTGTGTATAGTTCATATAGCAATACTTATATATAGGAATAGTATAGTATTTCTGTGAATGTAGAGAATTTACTGTGATGTTTCTCCTGTGTCTTTATCTACGAACTCATCAAAAAGTTATTCATGTTGGCATTCTAAGATAATTATAAAACATTATAGCTGACCTCTTCAAGTAAGAATACGTTAATCATGTTAGTATTTTCTGAGGCATATAGAGTCTGTGAGAGCAGGCTGGTTTAATTAGAATTATCTTAACTAATGTGTTGTTATGTTAAGAAAGAGAGATTCTCTTGCCTAGTCTAAAACAAAAATGTACAACCCCAAAACATGAGATAATTCCACAGTAGTTACTCTTCATTCAAATATATGCTCACACACATGCACAAAAATATAAAATTTTCTAATTTTAAAGTTAAGTCAAACATTAAGAAAACAGCAGACAGTAATTTACATTAAAATTGTGTGTTTTTTATGTTTGCAAAATACTTTTCTCATCCCAAAAGTAGATATTTTATCAAAATATAGATTAATTTTGTTGAAGACCTCCAGAACCCAGAAGCGGCCATGCTCAGGCCACTCTCCACACGTTTGGATGAGCCTCATGCATGGGGGAGCCGATAGAGGAACCCAGGTGTGTGGGACCCGGGGCCAAGATCTCCAAGGCTGCTCAGATCAGGACTGAGCCTCTTCCACCCAGATCCCGTTTTCCAGTAGCTAGACAGTCACACCCAGAGACTGCCCCTGCCCTCTCCCCCACCCTCGAAGTGTAATCCCATCAATGGCCAATATCCAGAGACTATGAAACCAAGCTCACAGACATCTAATAGCCTAGTTCTCCCTCTTGGAGAACTTGACAAGCTACTTAGAGTCTATTGCCCACTTAGGAGAGCCTGGCAAGTTCCCTGTGGCATATTCATATCCAAAATACAGCAACAGATATATACATACCTCTTGGAGAGCCTGTCAAGCTACCCGTGGCGTATTCAATATGCCAAAAACAGTAACAATACATCTCATTCCCCGGATCCTGTAAGAACCTCCAATCGTTGGGAAAGACAAGTAAGGAGAGGCTGCTAAAATCTCAGGGCTGATGTAATAGAGACATTACTGGTGCCCGATCGAGTAAATTGACGAACAACGGGATGACAGTGATACAGTGATACAGTAATAGATTAATTTTGTCCTGTATCACTATTTTCAAACATCACCTTAACAAAAAAAAATCTCTCATTTACTTCTTATTACTGGACTGGAGCAATAGCACAGCGGGTAGGGCATTTGCCTTGCATACGGCTGAACCAGGTTTGATTCCTCCATCCCTCTTCGAGAGCCTGGCAAGCTACCGAGAGTATCCCACCTGCATGGCAGAGCCTGGCAAGCTACCTGTGGCTTACTTGATATACCAAAAACAGTAACAAGTCTCACAATGGAGATGTTACTAGTGCCTGCTCAAGCAATTTGATGAACAGCGGGAGGACAGTGCTACAGTGCAGTGCTACTCCTTTTTACTGGATTTTTTTTACTCATTTACTCTTTGTACTAAATTCTTCTTAATCATGAGAATAATGTAATATTATTACTGTATTATATCCATCAACAACTTATGCTAGATGGTGGCTATTGTTTTTAATGATAAAACCAGATTTTCAAATATCCAGCAGTTAATGTATGCTAAATTATTAAAAAGTCAGTCATGCTATTTTTTGCACCCTTCTAATTACTGAAGAATACTTTTTTTAATCTCTTCTAGTAAATCTACTTTTCTAAAATGCTAACTTTCTAATATATGATACTTAAGATAAAAAATAATTTATGCTTGATCTTGCCTTAAAACTTCAGACCTCTTTGGAATTTTCCTTTTTTTCTTTTTTTTTCTGTTTTTCTTTTTGTTTTGTTTTGTTTTTTGAGAAAGGGAAGAGAGGGGAAATAGACGAGAGAGAGAGAGAGAGAGAGAGAGAGAGAGAGAGAGAGAGAGAGAGAGAGAGAGAGACAAAGAGTGAGAGAGAGAAATACACTCAAGAAAGAGCATAGGGAAGGGGCCACCAAGTAAAATGTGGTTGGAGGTCATGTGGGGGAAGGGTGATGCGGGCCAAATACAGACTAGAGACTGAACACAATGGCCACTCAACACCTTTATTGCAAACCACAACACCTAATCAGAGAGAGAGAACAAAAGGGAATTCCCTGCCATAGTGGCAGGGTGGGGTTGGGGGAGACGGGACTGGGGAGGGGGGGAAGGATGTTGGGTTTACTGGTGGTGGAGAATGGGCACTGGTGAAGGGATGGGTTATCGAACTTTGTATGGGGGAAACATGAGCACAAAGATGTATGGATCTGTAGCTGTACTCTCACGATGACTCTCTAATTAAAAATAAACTAATAAAAAAAAAAAAGAAAGAAAGAGCATAGGCTTTTCCAGAGTGGAAAGGGAGCCCTAGTATGTATCCGAGCCTTAGATATAGAGTCCACATCTCAAGAGGGGAGATACAGGCAACACATGTGCTCGGGTACCACATGCGCTCAGCAGCAAATCACAGGCACAGGCAGCATATGAGCTCGGGCGGCATATGCACTGGTGACCAGGTTAGCTGTTTATTCTGTTTTTCACGTCTTAAACCCCCTCTCTTACATGATGCATGCTAGCCCGGGTGCTGCTGTCTTTTTCCCGTAGCAGCTTTAGTTCTTACTATGTAGTGCAGTTCCTCTCCTTATTCCCAGAGCCCTCTTACTCTCAGTGGTAAGACCCCTTGCCTTCTTAGCTTGTATAGCCTAGAGTCTGGACCAAAAGGACTATGATAGAATACCCCTTCTCTGCACTAAGTTGAGGAATGTCATTTCCTTGATGTCTTCCTAAATCCTCTTAAAATTTACACAGAGAAGCACAGAGGCAAATGGTTTTCCAGTTGAGTTTTCAAGCCCCAACCTCTACCTTGACTCATTTTCTTATACAGTGTAAATCTTCCTTGGAAATGTGATCTAGGGAATAATATGAATTCTCAATAGATATTCATGTTTTCTTTTCAGTAAACCATTGATAAGGATTCGCGGGACCTTTCTTCATGACTCTGAGAAAGCAAATACAGATTTTGATCTTTCGGTGATAGTGATGCACTGTGCCAGACCATGGTCCACTTGCCCAGTACTTTCTTTGACTGTGGCTCTGAGAGTTTTTTGATAGAATAGCATGATATTTGATCTTCATGATGATATTTCCAAAGGGTACATCCTGTAATAATCTATACAGATCTAAAATATAAAGATGTTATTGGGAGAATTTACCACCAATGTTTCCTACCCAGAATTTGCCCTTTAGATAGTGACGGAATTATTATCAGTGCCCTGTCTTCTGACTTGAGCAAGTAGCATGACTTTTTAGTTCTCTATTGCCATAACTCTGTGAACTTGGAAACTCTAGGATTTATCAGCATTGACACTGTTGGAATTTGTGGTTAGATTATCCTTATTGGAAGGGAATATCCTGTGCATTGTAGGATAGAAGCAGGCCTCCTCCAGCTGTGACAATCAAAACTCTCTTTCAGGGGTCAGCCCCTGTTCATGATCCCCAGCATTGTATATGGCCCCTCCCAGCACTGCCGAGAGTGTTCCCTGAGCACTGAGTCAGGGGTACCTCATGCATAAACACACACACACACACAAACACACAAACACACACACACACCATACAAAAAAAATTTACATTACCAAATTTCCCATAGTAGTTAAAATCACTCTACATCCCACCCCAATTTAGAGCTACTCTGTTTTAATAGGAAAATACCTAGTATATGTTGCTTTGTTTATGTTTTCTCTAAATTTTTATGCCTTTAAGATTCTGTTCATGAACTTTTTACATGATGCATGTTAGCCCAAGTTTTATCTTTTCCTCGCAGCAGCTTTATTCCTTGCTACTTTGTGCAGTTCCGTTCCTTGTTTCTGGAGCCCTGTTACCTTCAATGGTGAGACCCCAATAGACTTCTTAGCTTGTTATCTTATATGGCCTGGAGTATGAACCAGTGCTTATGAAAGGATCAAATAATCCTTATTCTGCACAACAAAACTAAGTTGAGGAATGTCAATTTTTGCTTTAATATTTTCCATTACTTTCAAGAATATAAGTAGTTTCAAGTAACAGCTTCACATAAACATACGTCCTGTTACGTGAACATCGATACTAATGAATAACATGTTCTAATTAAATTTACATATCTGTTTACTACTTCTTAATTTGTTTGCTTGAGAATTTAACTCTTGTGATAATCTTTGTGCAAATCATGGAAAATTGTGCTATTTTTTCTGTTACTGTTATTAGACTTCAACTAATATCATTAATTTTAGCATGGTTCTCCTTTAGATAGAAAAAAGGAGGAACCTTTTTTATTTACATGTTTTATTTATCCGACCAAAACATGCATACAGTCTTTCAGCATAATAGAAGATAATTTTTGTATCACTCTTCACTGAAATTTTTGTGTACTTAATTACATTTTTATTTTATTTTTTTACCTCTAGCACTCCTTCGCATAACTATTACTGCTTACACAAAGGAGATAGAATATTTGATAGAGCTCCAAAGATTGACATCTTGTTGTGAGAAAATGTTCTCTGTCTATATCATGCTAGCTCACAAATCACTGACCAGAAAGTACGATGGTTCCCAAGATTGCTTTAGAAAGTCATGCTGGGGCCAATTCATGAAGAACAGGTGTTGCCTTATTGTGAACTCATTGCCATGTACTATATTGTTTATTACAAATTGAATAGTTTGCCAGGGTTTTTTTTTGGGGGGGGGGTGTTGTTTTTGTTTTTTGGTTTTTTTTGGTGTCATTCCTGGCTTAAGGATCATTCCTGGTGTTACTTTGGGGTATGCTTGGGGATCCAATCCTGGTCAGCCACGTGCAGAACAAAATCACTATCTGTTTTACTATTCTCTGAATATGGGAGCAATCTGCTGCTGAGGCAAACATCCCAGCCTGCCCTGCTCTGGGGTGCCCCAGATGGCTCAGCCATGCGCATTGTCCAAAAACATCTTCTGTAACTTGTTGGTCTCTTGAGATTTATTTCTGGGTCTCTGGATCATGGCCAGTAGTTGAGCTTATGTGGCACCCTAGGTGGTTCATGGCCACGACTCTTCTTCCATAGTCTTAGAGGGTTTATTTTTTGTCTTTTCACATTTATCACTACATAGTCTTAGAGGGTTTATTTTTTGTCTTTTCACATTTATCACTACCTCACTCCATGCTGGTTTTTCCTATGTTGTCCTCAATAAATTAAGAGTCTTAGAGCCACTTATCTATATTTGGTTAATATTTCTTGGGGGTGGAGTAGAAGGGGAGGATCAAAGTCCCTGATGATAGAGTTAGTAGAAACTGAGATTCAAACCTGAAAAGGAATAAGGCAGTAAACACAGAGTAGGACAGAACTCTCAAGGGTATTGACTTGTAAGCTGTACTTCCTAAATCAGACCTGCACACACAAATTAAGGATGAGTCTTAAAATCTTTTACTCCTACAAACTTTTGATCTATCCCATAGTAATAATTCTCAAACTATTAGACTTAAGAACTACCTTGGATACATACATAAAAATAATGATGTTCAGATGCTACCCCCAAATTCACCAATCTTTGGGAGATACTCTTTTACTCTGAAAGCTTCCTTTGTAAATGCTACTAAGTAAAGAAATTTTCTCAAAAATCATCATTTCTCATTGGAGAAATAATCTTTGTCTTTATACTTCTTGGTCTCTCAATGTCAACTTCCAGTTAACCTGTCTAGTAATCTATAAGCCTTTACACGTAAGTAAATAATGCCAATATAAATCAGCTGTTTAATCATCATCATTTTTCTCACCCTGACACCAAAATTACCACAATAAAACTTTACAAAGGAGACTTTCAGAAAATGATTCCCAGTAAATGATTATAATTTGATTGAGAAAGTTATTGAAGATGTGATAACTATATGAGAGTAAGGTAGGATAATGTGGCAACTTAAGATAATAAAATTTTACTCTGGTAATCTATTCTCATTTTTACAGAAGCTATGTTGAAGAAGTTATTATGGAATGGAAAATAAATGCCCAACCTAAGGAAAGTAGACAGTTAGGTTCCTATGAGTCTGTAGTCCTAAAATTTTCATTACCCACTGAAACTACAACCTTATATTATGTTTCTTTTAGATCATTGATGCATTAAAATTGAACCCACCCTTAATAGTGCTAATTTGTATCACTGTATCACTGTCATCCCGTTGTTCCTCAATTTACTCGAGCAGGCACCAGTAATGTCTCCATTACACTCAGTCCTGAGATTTTAGCAGCCTCTCCTTACTCATCTTCCCCAACAATTGGAGGCTCTTTCAGGGTCAGGAGAATGAGACCAATCATTAAAATTTTTGGCATATTGAATACGCCACAGGTAGCTTGCCAGGCTCTGTCATGTGGGCAAGATACTCTCGGTAGCTTGCCAGGCTCTCCGAGAGGTATATAACTGTTATTGTATTTGGGGTATGATATGCCACAGGGTGCTTGTCAGGCTCTCCTGAGTAGGCAGTAGACTCTCTGTAGCTTGTCAGATTCTCCAAGAGGGAGAACTAGGCTATAGATGTCGTGCGGCTGCAACGCAGCCTAGTGTTTCCTGGAGCTTGGTTTTACAGTCTCTGGATGTTGGCCGTTGATGGGATTACATGGTGCCGGGGGCAGTTTCTGGGAGTGACTGCCTAGCTACTGGAAAATGAGGGATCTTGGTGGAAGAGGCCCAGTCCCAATCCAAGCAGCCTTGGATATCTCGGCCACAGGTTCTGCACACCTGGGTTCCTCTGCTGGTTCCGTCATGCGTGAGGCTCGTCAGAACATGTACCAGAAGAAATTTAATTAGCACATATGTCATATCTCTTAAGTAAGAGTCATCAGCTTTTTGGGCTTAGTAACACTAGGGAGCACTTTTTTTAAATTTTTTTAAATTTTTTGCTTTTTGGGTCACACCCAGTGATGCACAGAGGTTACTCCTGGCTCATGCACTCAGGAATTATTCCTGGCAGTGCTTGGGACCATATGGGATGCTGGGAATAGAACCCGAGTTGGCTACCTGCAAGGCAAATGCCCTACCCCCCTATCCACTGTGCTATTGCTCGAGGCCCCTCGAGAGCACTTCTTGCCCTTAACCATTTTAAACAGCAAAATTACAAGCAGAGAGCATAAAATGAGAAAATGCTCCATAGCAGACAACAAATGGACACTTGTTATTAGAAGAGAGCTAAAGCAGAAAGATAGAATATCAGAACATGCAGAGAAGCATTAGGTGTTTTTATTGTTCAGCCTCAGTGGGAACATATACATTGAGCAGCTCAGACTTTTCACCAGGCCATGACATGTACACATCATCAAATGACTGTCTAAGTGTTACAAGTATTGATTTGGGCATTACAGTAGTTTTTGCTAAGTATACAAAGCAGAACACATAAATAATCAGACTGAAACTGTTTTATTAAAAGTAAATAATTGTTTCATAAGACTTGTACATCTTTGTAGTAAAAATAGTCAGACAAAGAACATTGGGTCAGAAGGAAAAATTTAACCCTGCTGTTTCTCTTTGTATGATGCTGCATGAACTTCTTTTTTCCCACTTTTATTTCTTTCTCTTTGTATGGAAATATAAAAGTATTAAATTCTCGTTAAAGCTATCACTGTGTTTGTTCAAAATTGAATTCCCATTACCATGTAGGCATTCAGTATATGTTAATGAATGAAGAAAGGACCCAATAGAAAAATAGGAGCAGTGGTACCGAGGTATTGATTAATACCTATAATAATCTACCAAATCATGCCTGACCCTTTCAGAGGCCGTATCAATGATGGTTCAGCTGCACAAAGAGGGTGGCAGTTGACTTCCCATAATTGTCTGGTCTCCTTAAGTCTCACCAGCTTCTTTCTCTTACTTCCCATCACTTGGGAAGAGTTAAGTTTAGAAAGACAAAAGTAGATAATCCTGAGAGTTTTTAGGTTTCCAGGAATTTAGAATAACCTAAAATTGGTTTGAAATTTTTTATGTAAAAATAGTTTGCATGAAAAATATTACAAAAGTAGAGGTACATTCTCTTGTTTTTTACCTTCTCAGTTATCAGTAGTCAGTTTTTGCTCTTCCCAAACCAGGTCACCTAGATATCAGGAAGTAAATGTATGGATGCAGCAATTGTTTTGAAGGTTAGGATATAAAATTAAAATCTCAAAAATCTGAACAAATAGGCATGATCCAGGAGGTTCTTGTATGAATTAGTTAAGGAACTGGGTTTTATCATGAAGATTTAGGAAGCCATGGGAAAATTTGAAGCACTCAGGATGGCATATTTGATTTAAGTGTTGCAAAAAAAGCAGCACTGGAGGAAATAAGACCAGGAGGGTCTATTATGTAATCCAAGTCTTGTAGAATTTGTAGTATCTGTGCAGGAACCAGTTGCATCTGTATAATTTGCTGAAACTCAGACATAGAAAACAGTTTTAAGGAAAATTGATGGATATATATGTCTTCAGAAAAATTTCAAAAGTACCCACTGCAAATTATTTGAAGAACACTCTAGATCCAGGCTTTTGACTTGAAAGTCATTAGCTACTTAAAAATGCTAGTAACATCCTTGTGAAATACAGAAATGTAAAACATGAGAGAACAAAGAGTCTCTGGCATTGAATGCCAATATTTTAAATAGCAACGAAGGAGGAAAGAGCTTGGGAAGCCTCTTTCCATGAAGCAGTTCCCCATGTCTGCCCACAGCTCTCTCTATCTATCTAACTTTGACCTGTATGCTGTAGGTAACAAAGCTACAATAGGAATCAAGCCTTGTCGCATAGGAGCTTTCACAGAGTAGCTGAATCTACATTTGTCTGTCAAGTCCAAATCTTATAAAAAGTTTACATTGTACCCATAACGATTGGATCAACTCACTGACCTATTTTCCCTTGTCTTCCAGAACCCCCTCCTGGGTCTGCTGCCCTGCAGACTGCCTCAGGCCTTTGCTCACTCTGTTAAGCATCACTCAAATGGTGTCATTTCCTGTGCTTCTCCCATAACCAGAAGTCCAATCTAGCCCTTAAGGTGTTAACTAAATATTCCCTCCAGTTACAATCCACGACTTCTTTCCACACATTTCCTTTTTACATCAGAACACATATCTCACCCTGCCATGTTGGTTGTATCCATGGTTTTTCCCATTAGACTGTAAACATTTTCAGCCTCCTCAGCCAGCCCTGTATCCCCAGGGCACCTGGCACAGTGCCTTGCTCTTACCTGCACTCTGTATTTGTTATTGTTCTTAATTGGCACATTAACGTGTAGAACTCTTAAGTCTTGAATCTAAATGAAAGTTTTCACATTTTGTGATGCTACTCTTATGAAAACTGTATCCCAAACCAGAGGAATAATTTTACCTTGAGAAAAAAAAGTTGTTGGAGAATTTAGCATCAAACACAAAGCACACAATCAGCAACGAAGTTTAAGGTTTTAAAGAGTCAACACTAACTGTACTTAGATGTTCAGAATCATAAAATTGTGCTCTGGATTTTAGCCACTGAGAAAACAGTTTGTTTATCCGGTGGCTTAGAAACTGTCCTTGATGGAGCCTTATTCTCAGACCTCGGAGTAGAAGTTAGACCTCCTGAAGCAAGTTTCTAACTTCCCCAAGAGTGTGCTACTTTTCATTGCTTTTGTATGAGACTTTGAAACAAAATTGTATTAAAAAGTAGTTTGCTGCTAAATCAGTTTGAAAAACCTTCAGACTTCTTTGGTAATCTCCATGACCCTGGGCCTCCATTTTCTCATCTGTATCATTTGAGAATGGTGCAGTGATATTTTGATCCCCTCCTGTCTGCTGTCAAGTGAAGTTAAGTAGATTACTCAGGACACTGTGATCATTAATGGCAGAAAAGATGAGAATTTAATCATAAAACCTAGCGGTGGTATAATTTGTTTTATTTCTCTCTCGTCTCTCTCTCAAGAATTATGACAAATAAGAGCTATTAGATTATATAGAAAACATTGATATCAGAAGAGATATAAGTAGCATGTAAAAAATATAGCTATAATCATGAATTTACCTATTTTAAGGTTGCTATCCTAACTACTATAAAAACTGTACGTTTATCTAATTTTACATTCATTCTTCAGGTTGGTAGAAGTATTTGAGTTGTTTGCACTGCCCGCTTCTCTTTTGAAAAGCTATTTATGGGATTTTTTTTTTCTTGGTAATGTCTGTGTATCATTGCTTGCATTTAAAATCATGCCGTGAATCATTTCTTTCATGTTTAAGCTTCACTGCCTCAAACTTAAAAGCATGGCTTATGAAAGTGTGAGGGTTCTGAAATCTAGGAGTCCCTAGATCAATTCCTATCATTCATCTCCCCTGCTTTGCCTATTTTCCTCCTCTGCCCTCCTTCAAATCAAGGGTGTCCACCAAGAAAAAGTGAAGGCACAAAACAGCTGTCTGAGAGTTGTGTGTGGAGCAAAGGGAAGAAGGGCAGTAGTTGATGTCGATGGTGGAGGGTACTTATGGGCTAATCGTATCAGGGCTATTTTTTTTCCTAAAGATTAAATAAAACAAATCACCTGTCTCAAAACAGAGACCCTTCCTTCTTCCCCCTCCTCCTGCCATGAGTAACTAACCATATGGTGTACTGTTATAGCATCCAAGGCATGAGTGAGTAAAGGTGATTGGAAGTGAATTACTGGTTCTAACTAAATATCTGTGCTTTTACAAATAAAAGTATGGAAACTTTGTGATCTCCTGCTATTTGGGATTGATAATATTTGAATGCATATTAAGCCACCTTTGCATCAGGGAAAAAGGACAAGTATGCTGATTAGAGCTAAAAAGATAAATACAGTCCAAAAGATAGCAGGAATAGTGTTTGACTGACTGATGACAAACTTTTTGAGGACATCACAGCATCCACTTTACATGAACAGTATTTATAACAGTTTGAAAGACCTATTATGGCAATGCTCATTTGTCAGAAACACAACAAAAAAATAAATATAACAGTGACATAACACTGATGAAAATTGTATTTTTATTTTTCCTCAACCCTTGGAATAGATTCAAATTCAGATTAGAACTTTTTTTAATCCAATGGTTTTACTAAATTTCTCATGTTTACATGTCTGTATTTGTAGTAAAATACTAATTAAAGAAAATACGTGGACCAAGTAATAAATAAAGCATCTTGCCATTAATTTGATTCTTTAATTAATTGTGTTTGGGATTCATTTCATAAGACTGGAAGAAAAGCTGAAGGAATTACCGGCTTTCTTAGTTCTGATAGTTTTCTTTGCTTCTTGCTTTATTGGATTAAGGGCAGATAGACTTCAATGCAATGTCAATTAGTGTCTTGGATTTGAATCTTTTTTCATATCTCTAACTTTTCCAGTATATATATTAACTGAGTCAGATAATCATCACAGAGAAAGATCAAGGTGTTATTGGTTCTTTTGTTGTTCTATGAAAGTGGGTCACTTACTATACCATCCACCTTTACCACTGTCTTCTTGTTTTGTAAGTCTTGCTTTTATAATATTCTTTAAAGTTAAACAACTAACAATAATGTCCTGTCACTATATCTAAAGAAGCATAATAAGTCTTTAAATCTTTATAAGAAAACTAATTTCTGTTTAAAGTCATTCAGTGATAAATCTTGCACTGAATGATCATACAGAAATCTGATTGTAAAGGAAGTAAAATAACAAAACAGGCTTCATTAAAGATAAGAGTGGAAACACAGTAGTCTCTCAAACAACCCAGGCTGAAAGAGAAGGTCCTTTTCCTTTCCTTCAGTTTGTTTGGGATTTTGTTTTCTGGAAACTTTTAAATATTTTTATTTAAACAATTAAATATGTATACTATCCTTTATACAACCTAAGTTTTGATATAACAATACTTTCTTAATTGGCTCACTTCCCATTGTAATTATCTAAAATTATTTTTAGTCTTATAGCAATATTGTGTTTATAAAATACTATCAAAATCAAACACTTCATACTTCCATTTGAAATAAGTTTTCATAATCTATAGAAACCCTCCTAAACTTTGATGCCACAAAAAACATTATTAATTTTTCTCATGAAGGTGCTATCAATAAAACAGTTAAGCTACAAATTTTGTCTAACTAAATAATGTTTTAAGAGTAAAAATTTTTTATACAGATTAATGAGTATCACTCTGAAAAAGGTAGAATATAATGAAAAGTTTACAAAGTGAAAGATAAATTTAGAATTTAAGTGATATTCTATATCAAATTACTACATTAACTAAGACTAATTCACAGTTCTTTTTTTACACCTGAAGGCTAGCTTTATAAAAAGTGCTTAATCAGCGTGAAGAACTGTGTCCTGGTATTGCTATAGGAGTGAGTACACTGTGCTGATAGAACTTTCTGTTTTAAATGAACATGCTCTCTTCTCATTCAGCCACTGGATGACTTTGCAGCAAGCGAATATGGAGGTCTTCTGTAACTTTTGACTTACCCTGTTTTTCTTCTTCTTTTACAACAGTCAGTCATCAAGGCCAAGTCCCAGGATTCCAGACTGGGTACCGAGTCTGTGAAATAGTAAGCAGTTTTTCTTCCTGCATAATTTGCTCTGATAAATACTTAGAATTTTTAAATTGTTTCTCGGTTTTTTTTAAGCAATACACTGTAAATTAAATTTTAGATAATGGATTTTAAGACAGTTTGGGTTTTATATTTGATTTGCTTTTTAAAAATTTGATTGGTGGAGGTTCTGTGATTTACATTGTTAATGATCATTTGCTATGTTTGTAATTTTGACACCACACTCATCACCAGTGTACCCACGTCCCTCCCCCAAGGTCCCTAGAGTCCCTCCCTTTCAACACACACACACACACACACACACACACACACACAAGTACACACAGTTTTGTGGATAAGTACTTTCCCATTGTACTGCCATTGGCTCCTTGTTGCTGTCGTGCTGTGTATCTCTAAGTCCCACATATAAGAGAGATCATTCTGTATTTGTCCTTTAATGCAGTTTGTTTTAAATTAAGGTTTATTTTTCTCTTTCAATAATTTATTATAATGCCAAAGAATTTCAAATATTTAAACAGCTCTATATGTGTGTAAAACGTACAGATTTTTTATGATTGTGATATTAGTTGTGAGTTTGTTATATATTGCCTCCACTATGATTAAATGTATTCTTTTTATTCCCAATGAAAACTTTCTTTTCCCAAAATGAGTGTTTTTTGTAATAATTATATGTTGAATCTTGGCAAAGATTTATGTTGACTCTTTTTAGCACATGTTGAAATAACCATGTGGTTTTTATCTTTTTGCTAGTGTGGTATGCTACATTAATTGATTTGCACATACTGTAAGGATAGATCATTGATTTCATCCCACCTGGTCATGATTATTGATTCTTCTGGTATGTTATTAGATTTAATTTGTCAAGACTTTGTGGAAAATTTTTTCATTTGTTTCATCAATGATATCGGTCTGTAGTTTTATGTCTTATGGCTATGATAAGGGAAATTTTTGTTGGTGTTTTTGGGGGCCCCAAGTTGACAGTGCTTGGATGCTATTCCTCACTTGATACTTAAGGTCACTCTGAGAACTTTGCAGTTCTAAGTGTCTAGTCTGAAACTCCTACATGCAAGACAAAACTATGCTTTAGTCTTTGAGCTATTACTGTAGCCCCTAAGGAGAGTTTTTTATGATTAAATTTTGAAACTTTGTATTGAAAATCTTATGTAAGAAATATTTTTGGTAATTTTTTTGAACTTTTTGTGTATTTTGTCTTATTTGTTTGGGGAGGCCATTCCCTCTGTTTGCGAGACCAGGTGCCCAGAGATCAGAATCTGGACTACCATATGCAAAGCACGTATTTTCTCCAGCATTCTCCAGCCCCAAGACGTTTTTTTGAGCGGAAGGGGCAGACCTGATTGTGTTCAGAGGTTATTCTTGGCTCTGTGCTCAGGGAATCACTCCTGGTAGAGCTCAGGGGACCATATGGGATGCCACGGATGGAACCTGGGCATAGTCACATACACAGCAAGAACCCTGCCTGTGGTACTATCACTCCAGCCCTCAAAAAATATTTTTAAATTAAAATGTCACACTACATTTTTATTTCCATGGTTTGTTTAATTACTCAATTTGTTGCTATTTACTTACTCATTTTATTTAACATTTTTAAGTGACATTTCCTGAAAACAGTTGAGTTATATGTAAAAATAATGCCAATTTTGAGGATTAAAGAAAAATGCTTATATACAAAACATTGTCATTGTGTATTTATTAAATACATTCAAGTAAATTTACTTTAAATATATTGTGTATTTTAAAAGATGCCTGGTAAATTTTGTAATTTTACTTGGTTCTTATA
Organism: Sorex araneus; assembly: GCF_027595985.1. Classification (NCBI taxonomy): domain Eukaryota; kingdom Metazoa; phylum Chordata; class Mammalia; order Eulipotyphla; family Soricidae; genus Sorex; species Sorex araneus. The sequence continues at coordinate 161,760,512 of NC_073305.1, read as the reverse complement.
TCACTTAATGCAAAAATTAAAAATCCCTCTTTTACCTGAAAATTTTTGCATTAAAAATATAACCAAATATTTCTCATTGTGGGTCACTTGGACCTAATCCTAAATCCACACTTCATATTCACAATGTATCCCTGTCAAATGATTACATGATTGTAATGACCTTAAACATCTTAATTGTCTCTTATGCCCTCTGTCACCCCCATATACACATGGGTACATATTTACATACATGGCAGGCACTAATTCCCTACTTAGTTTACTTCAGGAAAATATTTGTTCAGTTCATCCTGCTGTTCTTCAATGCTTTGAGGCATAACATATATTTCCCGGGTCAAAAATTGAGTGATATTAACACTGTAATGATGAGAGTTTTAACAAAACTAGAGTATTCGTAAACTTTTTACCTAACAAATGAAAGAAAGATTCTCTGGTCACTCTGAGTACAGTGGCACCTATTTTTTGGTGACAGATCCATGCCACACTTTTCAAATTGAAGTTTAACAAAATCTCACAAATATCCCTGCATCTAAAGATTGTCCGGTAAATTTGGCGTCTCCTATTGACTATAGAGCACTTAAGAAGCTTCTGTGAGTCAGAAAAGAGGGATAGACATAGAAAGATTGCACTCATCTGTGGAATATAAAGTAACAGAATGGGAGACTGTCACTGTCACTGTCATCCTGTTGCTCATCGATTTGTTCGAGCGGGCACCAGTAACGTCTCTCAATGAGAGACTTATTGTTACTGTTTTTGGCATATCCAATACACCACAGGTAGCTTGCCAGGCTCTGCCATGTGGGCTCCATACTCTCAGTAGCTTGCTGGGCTCTCCGGGAGGGGTGGAGGAATAGAACACGGGTTGCCCTCATGAAAAGCTAAAGCCCAACAGCTGTGCTATCTCTCCAGCCCAACAGAATGGGAGACTAACATCTAAAAATAGTAGAGATGTGTACCAGGAGGATTGCTCCATGGTTCGGAAGCCAGCCTCACATACTGGGGGAAAAGGCAGCTCAGATAGAGAATGGACCACCAAGTAAAGGGTGCTTGAAGGACCCGCTCGGGATGGAAGATGCATGCTGAAAGCAGACTATAGACCGAATGATGGTCAAATACCTCTAGTGCAAACCACAACACCCCAAAGGAGAGATAGAGAGCAAAAGGAAATGCCCTGCCACAGAGGCGGGGTGGTTGGGGGGATACTGGGATGGATGGTGGTGGAGAATGGGCACTGGTGCAGGTATGGGAACTCGAACATTGTATGACTGAGACGTAAGCATGAAAGTTTGCAAATCTGTAACTGTGCCTCACTGATTCATTAAAAAAGAAAATAATTTTTAAAAAATTTAAAAATAAAAGATTAAAACAAAAAAACCCAGGCCGAAAAAAAAAAAAGAAACTTCAATAAACAAAGAATTATTTGGATAGTTGAGATATGCAAAATGCTCAAATCCATCTCAAGCTTTTGGGCTTTCCCTATACTTGCAATTTCTTAAAATAGGATTAAGTTCAGACCTATTTCTCATGAGTTGAAAACTGTAGGTAATTGTAGTAGAATATAGCTCAGTATATACAAAAATGCCATTTGTTTCTTCAGTTTACTTAAATGAGTTCATTTTGCCTAAGAAAATGGATATGAATGTATTTTTATGTTTCTTTTTGGCCTTATTCAGTTGTGAAAATTGCTTATTAGAGGGCTGACACAAACGTGTAACTGAGCTGTATAGAAATGCCTTGTAACATTTTCCACTTGAGTTACTCATCCTATTTATCTTTTTGTAACAATTGTAACTCACTTCTATATAATTTATGTATATTTCCGTAAGCTACACACCTTAAAATATGAAAAAGTTATCTTAGAATTATAGGTTAATTCTACAAAAAGATTTTCTTGACAGTCTTACACCTTCACCTTTTGTCTATGACACTATTGCCCAATTTTAAGTTCATAATAAGACTTCTATAAATATTTTATAATACTCATAAGTAGCTTTGTTGTTGCCTAGTTACTAATATATTTTATCTTGAGTTTGTTGAGTTTTTAAAATATAAGATGCTTTATTTCATTAATAACTTTGATCAGAGGGAAATTAATTTAGATGCTTCAATTATATTAAAGTTTTCTACAAACACTTAAATGTGACCTGAATAAACAAATAAAATTTCTCCTTACTAAACTACATTTATAAATAAAATTCCAAGTATACAATCATTCTACTATATATTTTTCATCTTAATAAACTATAGATTATTTGAATTTCCACTTCTCTTGATTTTTTAGGTTTAAATTTAGTTTCATTTAAAAAATTGTAAAATTGAAAAATAATTGTTTTCAAAGTCATTACTGAAAGGATTATATAATTGCTGTTTACATATGCTTTTTTAAAAAATTTAATGAATCACAGTGAGATACAGTTATAGACTTACAAACTTCCGTGCTTACATTTCAGTCATACGATGGTTGAGTGTCCATCCCTCCACCCGTGCCCATTCTCCACCACCAATGATCCCAGTATCCCTCCCACCATCCCACCCCATTCCCCACCCTCTACTTCTCTTCTTGAGGAAGTAGTTTACTTTTTTCTAAAACAACCTGTTTGAAATATTTTATTTGAAGGCGGTTTCTTTTGTATTGTGAGTTGTTGTTTTATTTTATTTTATCTTTTGGTTTGGGGGCCACAGAACCAAAAGTGGAAAGTAGGATAGAGTTCAGGGCCTAGTCCTGTTTCTATATTTGAAGCTCACTCCCAGAGTGCTCAGTAGATCAGCCCCCTGGCTTTCTGCGTGCAAGACATGTACTCAGCCATTGAGCTATCTCTGTGACTCTGCAACTTTTTTAAAAAAAAATCTTATTTTCATTATCCTTTTTAAAATATTTTTTACCCTTCTCTGTTTCTAAAATCAAATTATCCACTGCCAGGTGTGTAGCGTCAATGTTCTTTATGCATTCTTTATCAGATACATGATTTTCAGATTATACTCAGCCAGTATTTGTTTTACTTCTTCATTCTTAAAATATGGTTTTCTGAGAATAAACTTTTTTCTCTTTTTTGATGAATTTATTGATGAATCATACTTTATTCGTAGCATTTAAGAAAGCACTAATGACCCAAAGCCACATAGATTTTCTACTGCGTTTTCTTGTAAAAGCTCTATAATGTATGTTATTATTTGAGTCAATGTATTCTTCTAATTTTTGTGTGCTGTTAGGTTTGAACTTAAAGGGTTTCTTCTGGTATAACATTTGGGTATCCAGTTATTCTAACATTATTTGTTGGTAAAAATAATCCTATTTTAATTAAATGACCTCTGTAGCTTTGTTGAAAATCGGTTGTCATTATTTGTGAGTTTTGTTTCTGGATCCAATATGAATCCATTGATCTATTTATCTAACTCTTTTCTCCAATCTGTTACCTAATAAATTCAAATATATCTGATCTATTTATATAATCTACTTAGTAATACACTGTCCTGATCACTGATTTTTATAATATATCTTAGGATCAGATATTACTTATCCTTCAATCTTGTCAATTTTTAAAGTGAGCTTAGTTATCAAAGATCTTTTATATGACCTAATGATTTGCAGAATATGTTTGTGGATTTCTATAAGAAAGCTTACTGCATGCCTAAACCACACTTGGTCCCAAAGTATAAGAAAGAGAAGGAAATAGAGCAAATGGAGGGGGTGGAGTGAAAAGACAGATGAGAAGCAACAGGCAAAAGGTCAAGTTTGGTACTAAGAAATAATAGAGCTAAATATCCAAACCCAGAGTCAGCAACACTGAAATCATGAAACCCAAATTTTAATAACCACACCAGAATCTGGAAAAAACCTGAGTGCCTGAGAACATATGACTGGTTAAAGAAACTTTGGTACATCTACACAATGAAATACTATGTAACTGTTAGAAAAGATGACGTCATGAACTTTGCATATATCAGTGTATCAACATGGAAAGTATCATGCTAAGTGAAATGAGTCAGAAAGAGAGAGACAGACATAGAAAGATTGCACTCATCTGTGGAATATAAAATAACAGAATGGGAGACTAGCACCCAAGAGTAGTAGAGATAACGACCAGGAGTTTTGCTTCACAGCTTGGAAGCTGGCCTCACATGCTGGGGGAAAAGGCAGCTCAGATAGAGAAGGGAACACCAAGTAAAGTGTGACTGGAGGACCTGCTTGGGATGGGAGATGCGTGCTTAAAGTAGACTATAGATTGATCACGATGGCCACTCAATACCTCTATTGCAAATCACAACACCCAAAAGGAGAGAGAAAACAATGCCCTGCCACAGAGGTGGGGGGGCGGGGGGGATGGGGGGTAATGGGAGGGATTCTGGGATGATTGGTGGTGGAGAATTGGTACTGGTGGAGAGATGGGTACTTGAGCATTGTATGACTGAAAACAAGCACAAAAGTTTGTAAGTCTATAACTACCTTATGGTGATTCACTAATAAAAAATTTAATAAATAAATAAATGGTGTGTGTCTCTATGGCAGGCTAGGGAGGGGGTAAGACAGGAAACCTGGGAACACTGGTGGAGGGAAGTTGACACTGGTGGTGGAATTGGTGAAGGAACATTGTATGTCTAAAACCCAACTATGAATTACTTTATTAGTCATGGTGCTTTCCAAAATAAAATTTTGGGGGAAAAATGTAAAAAAAGAAAGTGAAAAAATAGATAAAATACTAAGAGAACAGAAAAAAAGAAATAAATACTGCTGTAAATCCAATTATACTCCTTAAATCCACAGATGAATTTGAAGAGTTTACTTAGTAAATGTGCAATAATCTGGTTCATTAACATATGTTTCTCTATTCAATTTAGTCTTCCTTAATTTTAACACCAGTTTTTCATTTTTACTGCATAAATCTTTCATGTATTCTATTAATTTATTCCTATCTCACATGTAAATGGGATTTATTTTTTTAATTTCAGTTTTTTGTCATTTTAAGAACTATTGTTTTTATACTTTGATATATAATGCAGCTTTATGAATTGTCTTTGTTACCTTTAACAGATGTCTAGTTGATTGTACCAGATTTTTTTAAGTATTTTAATATCTTTCTTCTCATAATGAATGCCCTTTATTTCTTTTTTTGTCTTATCACATTTGTTCAGTGCTCCATTTCAGTGGTACATGGAAATAAGATTAAATACTCATTATCTTTCTTCTGATCTTAATGGGAAAGGAGTGAGAATTATTCAGTCTTACATCATTGAATGGCATCTTATCAAAGCTGAAGGGAATATAGGAGTAAAATCGCATCCATGCGGGTGACCCTAATTCAGTTCCTGAAGCCATGTGTCTCCCCATGCACCACCAAGTTAGGCCCTGGAGCGCCCAACACCACCGACAGTGACCCAGGATGTCCCCTCTACTGCAGCAATACATCCTTGGCCCTTGCATTAAATCAGCAGCCAGTTGGTCAAGAATTGCCAGAAGCACCACCTCCATCCTGAGCACAAAAATTACTACATAATCCTAACTTTTCATTTAATGCATTTTATCATGTAATTTCATTTGTTCTCTGTGACTTTTTATCTGGAGTGAATTTTTGGATTTTTGCCAAGTGCCTTTTATGCATCCATTAATAAGATTGTGCAAAGTTTCCTCTTAAATTTCTTAATGGGAGAGAAAGATTTTTATCAATTTTTATATGTTAAACCACCTTTGTATTTTTAGACTAAAACCCTGACTTGGGCATAGAATATTACCCTTTAAATAAATTGAGATAATTCATTTGCTAAAATTTTACTAAACCCTTTTCATTTTGTTAATGAGGAATATAGAGGTATAGTTTGGGAGATTTTTCTTGTAATTACTCAGCCTGATGTAGTGAATTTATCTTTGGAGTGAGTGAGTTTGGGATAATTACCCACCTCAAATATCTAGATGAGTTACTGGAGATTTGCTATTACTTTTGTGATTTCTATTTTTTCTGTCATTTCTTTCTTTCTTCCTCCTGTCTTAATTTTTTAAGTTTTATTAGCGGGTACGGCATTTGCCTTGCACGCGGCTGACCCGGGTTTGATTCCTCCGTCCCTCTCAGAGAGCCCATCAAGATACCGATAGTATCCTGCCCGCACAGCGAGGCCTGGCAAGCTACCCATGGCATATTTGATATGCCAAAAACAATAACAACAAGTCTCACAATGGAGATGTTACTGGTGCCTGTTCGAGCAAATCGATGAACAATGGGAAGACAGTGCTACAGTGCTTATTTTGGGGCCATGTCCAGTGGTACTAGGAGCTACTTACTCCTGGCACAGTGCTTGGTTGTGGGGAACATTCCTGGCCTCCCGTAGGCACATGTGCTTCAGTTCTTTTAGCAGTCTCCCCAGAATTCATTTCTATTTCTTTATTGATTTTTCCTGATTGCTAAGATGTTGTTCTCATACTTTAGTTATTAAACATATTTTTAGCTCATTGAACATATTTACATGATGGATCTCAACTCTAATAAACCCAATGTCTGCACTTCCTCGGGTATAATTCCTGTCAATTGCTATTTTTCTGTGTGTGAACCTAACTTTCTTGTTTCTTTGCGTGCCTTCTGATTTTTAGTTGAAAACTGGAAATTTTCAATAATGTGATAGAACAACTTGGGACATTAGATTTTCCTCTACAAGTTTCTTGTTGCTGCTACTTACTATAGTTCTTACTTGGTTTTTTGTTTTGTTTTGTTTTGTTTTGCCAGCTACTCAAATAGCCATATATGCCTCCCAGATGAGAAGGCAGACTCTGAGATTAGCTAAATTAACAGAGACCCTTAGGCATAATGCCTTAGGAAGCCACTAGACTGGTCAAATAATGAAAGTTCTTTGGGAAAAGGACAGAAAAAGCTTCAAGCCTAAGGTCACATCCAGCATTGCTTACTCTAGGTTCTGCACTCAGGAATCACTCCTAGTGGGAGTTCAGAGTACCATATGGGATGCTCTGTGCAAGACAAGCACCCTGCCCTCAGCCCTAAGACCTGTTCTTTTCCTTCCAGTCACTGTCACCATAAATGCAGGCAGTTCGTTTTCAACAACCACTCAAAACTGGACAGTGTAAACAGGTATAAATAAGTATAAAAAGATCCATAAAGTTCACTGCTGTTCCTGAGACTCATACATTTTTCTTGAGGAAATATTGCAAAAGCTGGCTAATTGTCAGAAACTGGAAAAAAGTTAATTCTACCATTTTTGCCGATTTTGGATCAAGTTGTTAAGAAAAGAGAATTTTCAAGTTTTTATTTTGCTGTTTTTAGTAACATCACTCTATCTTCACATGTTTAATATGTTTACCAGTAATGTTCTCTGAACCTGTCATTTTCATTTTTGGATGACTTTTTCCTAAAAACTCAAATTTATTTAGTGTAAAGTAGAGCTATTAAAGTTAACTATTCTTCCTGTACACCTTGATAATTTCAAAGCTTTTATTTTTCAAGGATTTTGTTCTTTTCACCCACATAGTTTAATTTATTGTCCTAAAAAATATTCTCATTCTATGTTTAACCTTTAATTATAGAATATATAGGGTTGATTAATAACTTTTTAGTTTTTGATGTTAAAATATTTTTCTCTCCTCTCTGCCAACCTTAGTCTTCCTATTTTAACTATTTCTCTGTTTTCTATTTTATTGATTTTCACTTTGATCTTTATTTTTTATTTTGGTTTCAGGGCTACAGATGGTGGTATCCAGAATGTCCTCTACTTTATGTTTGGGGGGTCCTTCATGACAGTAATCAGGGTACCATGCTGTGACAGGGATCAAACATAGGTCTCATGCTTGCAAAGCATGCACTCAAACTCAACTGAACTCTTTCTCCAGCCCCTGATCTTTATTTTTTTTTCTTCTCACTTAAAGGTTATTCTTACTCATTTATATTTTTCAAGGGGAAGTTGTGGTCATTGATTTACCCTTTTCTCCTTTCCCAATATAAACATTTAGTGCTATAAATTCCACAGAGTCCTCCTTTTATGGCACTCCACAACTTTTAATATCTGTGGTTTCATTTTAGTTCAAAACACTTAATTTTTCTTAAGACTTTTTTCCTTTAAGCTGTGGGTTATTTTATTTCTAAAATTTGGAGATTTTTTTCCCAAAGATATTTGGGTACGATTTCTAATTATATTCCACTCTGGTCATAGACATACTGTACATAATCTTAATCCTTTTCAAATCATTGAGAATTGTTTTAGGATCCTTAATAGGATTTCTCTTGTAAAATTTTTGAATGAGTAAAAAAGAATATGTATTATGAGCTTGTTTACTAGTGTTCTTCTTATAAGTCAAATTAAATTTGCTAATAGTTTGCATCTTGTGTTACCTTATTGGTTTTATGCCTACCTGTTATTATAATCATTGAGATTTGTTTCTTGAATTGTCTAATAGTTTAAGCATTTTTTCTCTTGCATTTCTGTTACTTTTTACATCATATTAGGTGCTCATTTACTTAGGCCTCTAAAGATTATTGCCGTATTGATAGTATTGACAGCTTATTAATGTATTAAATGACTATATTCTTTGTTTTGAAATCCATTTTGTTAACAACAATAAAATCCTTCACTTACTGTAAATAATTTTATATGCTGTGTATTTTATAGCTGTGTTTTTTTACTTTTAATGAGCACTCAAATTGATTAAAAATTAAAATACGCTTTACATAAATATACAGTTTTACTCATGCTTTTTAAAAATCTAATATCAGTTTCTTCTTTACTTGGGTAATTGCAAAACTTTTACATTTAATGTGATTACTAATGTGGTTGATACTGTGTTTATCATACTGCTTTTTATATCTCACAATTCTGTTTTTGCCTGTCTTTTGGATTATCTTAATCTTTAAAAAGTTTCTCTAACTTGGGGAGGGTGGGAGGGATGCTGGGTTTACTGGTGGTGGAGAATGGGCACTGGTGAAGGGATGGTTTCTCGAACTTTGTATGGGGGAAACATGAGCACAAAAATGTATAAATCTGTAACTGTACCCTCACAGTGATTCACTAATAAAAAATTTTTAAAAAGTTTCTCTAACTTTTTACTTAATATTTGTTATGCTCTATTTTACTACTGAAGTTATTTCTTGAAAGGTTTCTAATACAAATTCTTATCACATAGTATTTTTTTTAATTGAATCACCTTGAGAACAGTTACAAAGCTTTCCAGTTTAGGTCTCAGTCATACAATGATCAAACACCTGTCCCATCACCAGTGAATATTTTCCACCACCAAGAACCCCAGTATAACCTCCGTCTCATCCCTCCCCCTGCCTATATGGCAGATGACTTCCTCTTTACTCTTTCTCCATTTTGATCATATTCAATATTTTGAAAAAAGACCCACCATTATTATTTGGAATTTTCCCCAACAATCAGACCTGCCGAAAAGGCATCATTAGATAATTTGTTTTCTACTGCTGATTCTGAAGAGCATATGATGATTTTGGATTTCTGATATTTTAGAAATAAGTCTGAAGGCATTTCTGCCAAAAGCTGCTGGGTTCCGAGATTGGTTTGTGTGCCTCTGGGATCATGGCTGTTCATGGGCGGCAACTAGGGCCTCATCAGGTCAGGGAATGGGGCTGGTTCCACCCCCCATCCCATGAGGCCCCATGTGTCACATCACTGCAGTCTCATACCTGGCTGTCCAGTAGGCTCTGAAAAGGTGGCGGCCACCGTTCCACCAGGGAGAAAAGGCAGAAGGGACAAATACCTTTCCCCACCTGGGGCGGCACGGTGCTATATTTTAATGCTCAGTCCAGCTGCATTTCTGCCAAAAGACTAGACTCCAAGATTGGTTTGTGTGCCTCTGGGATCATGGCCCATCAGGTGACAGGACCTGTTTGTGGGCGGCAACTTGGGGGCTCATAGGGGCGGGGAGAGGTGCGAGTTTCACCTCCCATCCCATGAGGCCCTGCCTGTCACTGCTCTCTCTCTCTAGTTTTGGACAGAGGCAGACGCTAGATCATTTATTTTCCATTACTCACTTTGCATATTGGGAAAGGTCACGCAACCACATAAGCAGCCGCGCACTTTGGAGGAATAGTCCTGATAGCCACATACCAGAGCCATGCTTGTAGAAGCTCATGGTCCCCATGGAGAAGGTGGGGAGATTGCACCTACTCCATCTGGGGCGTCCCGGAGATACAGGCTCAGTATGCGGCTCAGAGAATTCTCTGGTGTTGTGGTGCCCGCCGGGTTTCTTTTCTCTTTGTGAGACTGCTGAGTCTCACAAAGTATTTTTTTAAGTTCTGTTTTCTGTTTTCACTCCCCACATTGATTTTTTGATGTCCTAGTTTATTTCCTTTTATTTTTTATTCTTTGTTCCTTATATATTCCTTTATAAATTTCTTAACTAATTGTTGTAGTTTTAGTTAACTTTGCTCATTTTTCCTTCTAATGTTCATACAAGCTTGTAATGGATTCCTCTGCTAATTTTACTATGTACTTCCCTTTACCAATGACATACTTATTTTTTTATTCTGTATTAATTTAATTTTTTAAATTTATTATTTCATTTATTAGTGAATAACCATGAGGGTACAGTTAAACAGATTTACATATTTTCATGCCTGTGTTTCAGTCATACAGTGCTCAAGTACCCATCCCTCCACCAGGGCCCATTCTCCACCAACTATGATCCCAATATCCCTCCCACTCCACCCCCTGCTCCATCCCTCCCCCCCCACCCTGCCTCAGTGGCAAAGCCTTCCCTTTTGTTCTCTCCTCCTTTTGGGTGTTGCGGTTTGCAATAGAGGTATTGAGTGGCCACCGTGTTCAATCTATAGTCTACTTTCAGCAAGCATCTCCCATCCCGAGCAGCCCTCCAACCACACTTTACTTGATGTTCCCTTCTCTATCTGAGCTGCCTTTTCCCCCAGCATGTGAGGCCAGCTTCCAAGCTGTGGAACAAACCTCCTGGTCCTTATTTCTACTATTCTTGGATGTTAGTCTCCCATTCTGTTATTTTATATTCCATAGATGAGTGCAATCTTTCTATGTCTGTCTCTTTCTGACTCATGTCACTTAGCATGATACTTTCCATGTCGATCCACGTATATACAAAGTTCATGACTTCATCTTTTCTAACAGCTACATAGTATTCCATTGTGTAGATGTACCAAAGTTTCTTTAACCAATCATCTGTTCTTGGGCACTGGGTTTTTTTCAGATTCTGGCTATTGTAAACAGTGCTGCGATGAACATATAACTGCAGATGTCATTTCAACTATACTTTTTTGCCTCTCTGGGATATATTCCCAGAAGTGGTATTGCTGGGTCAAATGGGAGCTCAATTTCTAGTTTTTTGAGAAGCGTCCATATTGTTTTCCAAAAGGACTGAACCAGTTGGCATTCCCACCAGCAGTGTAGGAGGGCCCCTTTCTCCCCACATCCACGCCAACACTGGTTGCTTTTGTTCTTTTGGATGTGTGCCAGACTCTGTGGTGTGAGGTGGTATCTCATAGTTGTTTTGATCTGCATCTCCCTAATGATTAGTGATGAAGAGCATTTTTTCATGTGCCTTTTGGCCATTCGTATTTCTTCCTTGACAAAGTTTCTGTTCACTTCTTTGCCCCATTTTCTGATGGGGTTGATGTTTTCTTCTTGTAGAGTTCAACCAGTGCCTTATATACCCTTGATATCAACCCCTTATCAGATGGATATTGGGTGAATATCCTTTCCCATTCTGTAGATTGTCTTTGTATTCTGGTCACTGTATCTTTTGCGGTGCAGAAGCTTCTTAGGTTAATATAGTCCCATTTGTTTATCTCTGTTTCCACTTGGTTGATCAGCTGCGTGTCATCTTTGAAGATACCTTTAGCTTCAATATCATGGAGGGTTTTGCTGACTTTGTCTTCAAAGGTCACCTTATATATTATATTATATATAAGAAATGTTATGCTTATGGATTGTGGTCTGATGTTGAGGTCTTTAATCCATTTTGATCTGACTTTTGTGCATGGTTTTAGGTGAAGGTCTAAGCTCATTCTTTTGCATGTGGTTGTCCAGTTATGCCAGCACCATTTGTAAAAGAGGTTTTCCTTGCTCCACTTCACATTTCTTGCTCCCTTTATCAAAGATTAGATGATTGTACATTTGGGGTTGTGTGTAGGGATATTTGACCCTTTTCCATTGGTCTGTGGCTCTGCCTTTATTGCAGTACCGTGCTGTTTTAATTGTTACCGCTTTGTAGTGGAGTTTAAGGTGGGGGGGGGGGGTGATGCCTCCCATCATCTTTTTTCTAAGAATTGCTTTAGCTATTCGTGGGTGTTTGTTGTTCCATATGAATTTCAGGATTGCTTGATCCATCTCTTTGAAGAATTTCATGGGTATCCTTATAGGGATCGCATTGAATCTGTATAATGCTTTGGGGAGTATTGCCATTTTGACAATGTTGATTCTCCCTATCCATGGGCAGGGGATATGTTTACATTCCCTCATGTCCTCTTTTATTTCGTGGAGTAGCATTTTATAGTTTTCTTTGTAGAGGTCCTTTTCTTCCTTAGTTAAGCTGATTCCGAGGTACTTGATTTTCTGGGGCATGATTGTGAACGGGATTGCTTCTTTCATGTCGCTTTCCTCCTTTTCATTATGTGCATATAGGAAGGCCATGGACTTTGGGGTATTGATTTTACAGCCTGGATATTAATTTAATTTATTTTCACAAAAAGATATCCTCTTAATATTTCTTGTAGGGCTACTACAGTGGCAAGGAGCTTCTTTAACATTTGCTTATCTAAGAAACTTTATATCAATTTGGAATGATAACTTTGCCAACCAGAGAATTAATTCTTTTCTCTTTCTACACTTTGAATAATATTAATGCATACTCTTCTAATCTTTTTCTGATGAAAAATATGCTTTCTTATTTATACTTCCTGATACATAGAAGTTGCTTTTAAAATTGATTAACTTTGGCATTTTGATTATGTGTTGTGGATAGCTTTCAATGCAGCTTATTTAGAATGTTCTGGAATTCCAAAATATGTATTTTCACTCGATCTTCATACCTCTCTGGCCATATGTTTTATTTTATTTATTTTAGTTTTGGGGTCACACCCAGCAGTGCTCAGGGCTTACTCCTGACTCTGAACTCAGAACTCAGAACTCACTCCTGGTGGGCTCACTAAGACCATATATGGGGTACCCAGGATTAAACCTGGGTCTAACAGGATGCAAGGCTATTGCCCAACCTGCTATAGTCTCTCTTCGGATCCCATCATTTCCTTTTTGTCTTTGAGATTTCTTATATTAGTGAATAATTAAAAACAAAAAAGATTATTCATGTGTGAAAGGTTCTATTTCATTTTGGGCTTTACATTATTCTGGTGCTGTTTTTATTCCTGCTACTGCTTTTATTGTTGTTTATAGAAACAACAGCTTGAGGCATTTTGTGAACCATATAGTACCTGGGAATCAAAGCCCAGGGCTTTATACATGCAAAGTGTATACTATACCAGCTGAGCCACATCACCAGTCCCCCCCATCTTTATTTTGAAAGTATTTTCATTTGGGTTCACTTCTTTTATTTATTTTTCATTTATTTATTTATTTTCCAAGGGTAGGTTTGCTGTATGCATACAATTTATGTTCAGAGATTTTTTTCTGGTAATTTATTACATATAGCACAGATACTGTTATATAAGATACTGTTATATATAAGAAATGTTATACTCCTTTTTATTCCTCCATATGTGAAATGTTTTCCATCACTTTGGATACCTTCATGATTTCTTTTTTTCATACCCTTTGGGCAATTTGAATGTTAAATGCTTTATCATAATTTTTCATGTTTCTTATTAGAGTTGGTTGAGCTTGAATCTGTGAATTTATTGTTTTCATGAAATTGGGGGGCATTTTTTCTTTTGCTTCTTTTTGTTTTGGAAGAAGTGGTCAGTCATATGATAAAAATGAATTCAGATCCCTTTATAACACCATGAACAAGTGTCAAATCAAAATATATTCAATACCTCAATATCAGCCCTTAGTCCATAAGTTCTATTAAGAAAACAAAATCAGAACAATCTGAATGCCACATTGAATCTTAGAGATATCTTCAAAGATTCAGTACCATTGGCCAAGCAAATGGAGGCAAAGATAAACAAATGGTACTACATCAAACTAAGAAGCCTCTGTACTATAAAAGAAATAAGGACCAGAACAAAATGACACCACAAGAATGGGAGGAAACATTTGTCCACCACTCAGGGCTGGAGCAATAGCACAACGGGTAGGGCATTTGCCTTGCACACAGTTGACCTGGATTCAATCCCCAGCATCCCAAATGGTTCCCCAAGCACCGCCAGGAGTAATTCCTGAATGCAGAACCAGGAGTAAACCCTGAGCATTGTTGGGTGGGATGCCCCACCCCCCCCAAAAAAAAGACCAAACCATTTGTCTACCACTCATCTGTAAAGAGTTAATATTCAAGAGTTAAAAAGCATGTGGTAGAATTTTACAAGGAAAAAATGTCAAAAAAAAAAATGAGAGACAAAGAGATAAACAAACTTTTTCAAAGAATACATACAGGAAACCAAAAGGTATATGAAAAAGTTATCTGCATCTCTTGCCATCCAAAAATAAAAATCTAGGCTACGATGAGGGGCTTGAGAGAGAGTACTGGGGTAAGGTGCTTGCCTTGCACACCACTGACATCCCACGTGGTCCACCAAGCACTGCCAGAAGTGATTTTTGAGTTTTGAGCCAGGAGTAACCACAACCACCATCAGATGTACCCCCACCTCAAAAAAAAAAAAAGGAAAGAAAGACACAAAGGAAAGAAAGAAAGGAAGAAAGAAAGAAAGAAAGAAAGAAAGAAAGAAAGAAAGAAAGAAAGAAAGAAAGAAAGAAAGAAAGAAAGAAAGAAAGAAAGAAAGAAAGAGGAAGGAAGGAAGGAAGGAAGGAAGGAAGGAAGGAAGGAAGGAAGGAAGGAAGGAAGGAAGGAAGGAAGGAAGGAAGGAAGGAAGGAAGGAAGGAAGGGAAGATTAATTTACCTTCCATATGACCCAGAAATCCTGCTTATTGGCATCTACCTCATGAGCCCAAAAACTATTCAGAAAAGACATGTGCTGTCCTATAATCATTGCAGCACTATTTGAAATAACCAAAATATAGAAACAACCCAAGTGTCAAAGAAAAGATTACTGGATAAACAAACTGTGGTACACATGCGCAGTGGAATCCTACGCAGCTATAAGAAAAGATAAAATCATGCAATTTACTGCTATATTTACTGATACATATGTGGAGAGTATCATGCTGAACAAAGTTAGGAGAGGGACTGACACAGGATGATTAATCTCACATGTGGGATATAAAGAAATAAAAGTAGGGTTTACAGCAAATGCCCCATGGCAACAGAAACTGAGAACTGATTTTCAGTAGTAAGCTTACCATATGGGAGGGAAGGGGAGTATCGGACAGGGTGGTGGACACTGAGAAAAAGGTGGAGGGCAGTGGACACTGTGTGGAAGAATGTGGTGCTAGAATATGTTATGCAGGAAACCCTATCTTCAACAGTATTGTAAGCCATGATGCCTAAAACAATAAATGTCTTTAAGGACATATATTTGTATGTATCTGTGTAGCAGCAAGTCTAAAAATGGAGACATTACTGGTGCCCACTCGAGCAAATTGATGAGCAACGCGATGACAATGACAGTGACAGTATATATATATATACAGGGCCAAGATCTCTAAGGCTGCTCGGATTGGGACTGAGCCTCTTCCACCCAGATCCCCTATTTTCCAGTAGCTAGACAGTCACACCCAGAAACTGCCCCGTGTGATCCCATCAAAAGCCAACATCCAGAGACTATAAAACCAAGCTCCCAGAAGTGTGACATCTAATAACTTAGTTCTCCCTCTTGGAGAACCTGACAAGCTACCGAGAGTCTATTGACCATTTGGGAGAGCCTGGAAAGCTCCCTGTGGCGTATTCATATCCAAAATACAGTAACAGATATATACATACCTCTCAGAGAGTCTGGCAAGCTACCAAGAGTATCCCACCCACATGGCAGAGCCTGGCAAGCTACACGTGACATATTCAATATGCTAAAAACAGTAACAATAGGTCTTATTCCCCTGACCCTGAAAGAGCCTCCAATCATTGAGAAAGACGAGTAAGGAGAAGCTGCTAAAATCTCAGGGCTGAATGTAATAGACACGATACTGGCGCCCACTCAAGTAAATCTAGGAACAACAGAATGACAGTGATACAGTAATATATCCATATATGTGAAAGAACCATTAAGAACAAAGAATCTCTGAAAAATAAAAAAAACTAACATAATAAGGGAGAAAAAAATGGCCAAAGAATTGGAGAGCTGGTTTACAGAACTGAACTTTCCTGGGGGATTGGAGGTGTATAGGCAAAGTCTTGGGACATTGGTGGAAGGAAGCACTCTGATGGTGGGTGTGGTGTGAGGACTATATATGCATGAACCAGTTTTAATGTTGTTAATTTACAAACTAAATCAACAGTACATCAGAATGGTCACACACTATGACCAAGTAGGATTTAGCTCAAGGATTCAAGAATGGTTTAATACACAGAAGTAAAACAGTGTAATATAGCCGTACAAGGAAAGATGAAAACCATATGATCATACTAGTAGATGCAGAGAAAGTGTTTGACTAGATACAAAACCCATTTATGATTAAAAATAAAACAAAACTCAAAAAAGGGATGATATGAAGAACTTTCCTCAATATAGATAAAGCCATTTACTATGAACTCATAGCTAACATTTTACACAGTGGTGAAAAACTGAGAACCTTCACCCCCTAAGATAGGCACAAAACAAGGTAGCCCACTCTCACCACTATTGTTCAGTATAGTATTGAAAATTCTTTTCATAGCAACTAAAAAAGTAATACTAAAGGCACTTTGGTTGGAAAAGAAGTCAGACCATCACTACTATTTGCAGATGGCATGATGTTATATATTGAAAACCCTAAAGAGTCTGCAAAAAACCTACCAGAAAAAAATAGACTTATACAGCAATGTAGCAGGCTTCAAAATCAACACTCAGAGATCTACGGCATTCCTATATGCAAATAGTGAATAGAAGTGGGGAGAAGAGAATTTAGATCCACTCACAATTGCATCTCAAAAAAAATCAGGTACCTGAGAGTTAGTTTACCAAAATACATGGAAGACATATAAAGTACATCTCCTGTTCATGGATTAGAAATATTAATATTGTCAAAATGACAATCCCACCTAAAGCATTCTACAGATCTCATGTAATTCCTATTTAAAAAAAAAGATACCCTTGACACTAATTTTTAAGGGGAGAAGGCAGCTGGGATAGAGAAGGGATCACTAAGTCAGTGATGGTTGGAGAGAGCGCTCGGGATGGGATATGTGTGTTAAAGTAGATAAAGGACCAAACATGATGGCCTCTCAATATCTGTATTGCAAACCATAATGCCCAAAAGTAGAGAGTAAAAGGGAAATTGTCATAGAGGCAGGGGATGGAAGGGGGAGGGACATTGGAAATATTGGTGGTGGAAAATGTACACTGGTGGAGGGATGGGAGTTCAATCATTGTGTCACTGAAACTCAAACATGAAAGCTTTGCAACTATATTCAATTTAATGATTCAATTTAAAAAGTATCACTGTATCACTGTCACCCCATTGCTCATCAATTTGTTCGAGCGGGCACCAATAACGTCTCTCACTGAGAGACTTATTGTTACTGTTTTTGGCATATCCAATAAATATGAAATATTTGTCCAATAAATATGAAAAATCCAATAAATTCCAATAAATATTGGAATTTAAAAAGTAGCAAGGCTTTTATCTTTCCAACTTTATACTCTGAAGATATAATAATAGAGACTGTAGTACTGAAATAAGCACAGATTCTTAGACCAATGGGATAGAATTAAGAGCCCAGAGATAGATCTACAGGAGTATGGACTAAGAGAGAATCTTTGGCAAAACTGAGTATGAAGTGGAATAAGGAAAGTTGGTCAACCACATGTTGGGAAAAAACCAATGAACTCAGATCCCCATCTCACACTATACACAAAAGTCAATTCATAATGGACTAAAGACCTTGATAGCAGACCTTCATTCATAAATTTTACTGAGGAAAACATAGGCAGATCTCTGGATGAGTCTGAATCCACGGATATCTTCATTGAGTCAGTGCCTCTGTCCAAGAAAATAAAAGCAAAGATAAACATGTGGATCTACATCAAATTAAGAAGCTTCTACACGACAAAAGAAACAATGATCAGAATAATAAGACTCCCTTCAGACAGGGATAAAATATTTACCTACCACTCATTCAACAAATGGGTAGTAAATATCCAAGATATATCAAGAACTTATAAAAACGAACAAGAAAAATAAAACATGCGAAAATGGGGAGAAAAAAACATCCTCTCTGAAGACAAAAATGGGGAGAGTCAATATCCTCAATGAAGACAAATGGATGACCAATAGATATATGAAAGATATATGAAGTACTGCATCTGCATCACCAATTATTAGGGAAATGCGAATCAAGACAACAATGAGATGTCACCTCATATCAGTAAGATTAACACATGTTACAAAGAACAAAAACAACCAGCACTGGGAACAAGTGGGGAAAAGAACCATCATCCATTACTGGTATTAATATCACCTGGTTGAACTCTTTTGGAAAACAATATGAACTCTTCTCAGATGACCTAGCAATTCCACTTCTAAGTATCTCTCCCATGGGCCCAAATACTCTTATTTAGAAAAGGCATTTGCACTCCTATGTTCATTGAAGTACTGTTCATAATAGTCAAGATCCTGCAGCAGCCCAAGTATATGAGATAAGGTAGCTGGACAAAAGAACTACAGTATACATAAACAATGGGATGCCACTCAGCTATAAGGTGTTGTCATGAGATTTGCCACTATGTGAATGAAGCTGGAGGATATCATGCAGAGTGAAGTCAGCCCAAAGGAGAGGACTGATGCAGAATGGTCTTCCACATATGCTCACAGGGAGAAACCTTTGGCCCAACCAGTGGAATCTGTGAACTTCTTTACAGAACCAAGCTTAAGGCAGCAGGAAACAGGAGTGAGGGAGGAGTTCATTGACGGTGGTGGAGGGAAGAGAGGGCTTGGAATGCTGTATGCTCGAAGCCCTAACTGTTTCAGCATTAACACTAAAAATAATCATGATGACTGAAAAATTTTTAAAAGAACAGAAATTTCATCCGCAGATATGTTTCTTCAATTTATACTGACATTTACAAAATTTTTAATGAGGAAAAATTGTCTCAGAGGAGAAAACCCCTACTATATCCTCTATACCAGTTAGTGTTATGCTCTTGATAAAACTTTTTTTCTTTAAAAATGTGTTGTTGTAATTTAGGTGATGTGATTACAATAGTGTTCGTGTTTATGGTTTTGGTGTACGAAATCATGACAACCTCACCATCACCAAAGTGTCTTAGATCCTTTCCACTGTCTTCTCATTAATTCAAAGCAAATTATTTCTTGTCCCCCACCTTTTCCCAACTACTCCGTAATATTCTTAGTTTCATAATACAGGGCAAATGCTTTGTTGTCTTTCAATGATGCCCCCCCAAAATGGGGAGGAGTGGATTTCAGACACTAAAATTAAATTCTCAGGCAATTTTTCCTTTTGCTCTCATCATTTTTAGGTGTACTTTATTATTATTATTATTATTCCATATTTGTAATCCTAATGTTTTTCTTTGCATTCATCTGACTTCTTTTTACTCATATATCAAGTTATTCTGCTCAAGCTGCCATTACAATACAGGTTACAATGCAATACAGAAAATTAATTTAAGCAAAATTGAATTAATTTACCCCCTTTTTAGTGGGTGAGAGAAAAGTTTGCTGAGTTCAGGAGTTATTTCTGACTGTACTCAGACTTGACCCCTTACGGTGCTCAAGGAACATACGTAATATCAGGGACAAACCAATGTCTCTTACATGCAAGGCAAGTAAGTGCCTTTCCCCCTGTACTGTCTCTCTGACCCTAAATTATTTTTTCTTAGGTCTTCATTCAAGAACAAAATCAAGTTCATATTCAAAATATGGCTTCCATATTTTTTTGCTGCATCATTTTCATATGTAGCACTTTAGCACTGTCCTCCCGTTGTTCATCCATTTGCTCAAGCGGGCACCAGTAACATCTCCATTGTGAGACTTGTTACTGTCTTTGGTATATCGAATACGCCATGGGTAGCTTGCCAGGCTCTCCGAGAGGGACGGAGGAAGTGAACCCGGGTCGGCCTCATGCAAGGCTAAAAAAAGAGATCTGGTGCCTCTTCCTTTTCTTGTAAGAAAATCAGTGATCCTCTGGATTAGGACCTCACCTTCAAGATCTCCTTTGGCCATATTTTTCCCCCTTAAGGCCCTAATTCCATAGATATTCATTTTGAAGATTATAATACCAACTTGTGAATTTTGAGAGGACACTTTATTTCATAGCCGTTTATGCTCAACCCTTACAGCTTTTTCAAGCTCTGTTTTGATGCTTCCCACCGTCTTGGGCATCCTAGAAAAGTCTTTCATTTTTCAGTTTGTCACTGCTTTTGTATTTTCTTTCTCCTAACATAGTTTGCATTGCTATCACTCAGACACAAAATATCATTTATTTTTTTATAAATATTGAACTATTTTTAAAGCTGCACTTGCCACTCCATAGAATGAACTATCAAATTTTCTTGTACATAAACTTCCTCCACTTCTTTATCATTATAGAATATCCTGTATGATTTGAAATACACACACACACACACACAGTTTTTTTCTACCTAATATCATTAAAAAAAAACTAAGAATTTTCACTGTATCTAATATTTTTCTGAGAGGTAAATTTTATTTTCTGTCTGTTCCTTCTCATGTTTAAGGACGATTCCAACCACTTTAAAGTTTATATCTCTGGAAAAAAAATATGTCTCTACATTGTTTTGAGTAATAGTCTCTCGTTTCCATATATAATCACTCATATGGGTTGTCAAATTTTTTTTCTTTCAAATCCTCCCCTTTATCTCCCCTTTTCATTCCCATTACCACTTCCCTTGATCAGAACCTCATCTGAACTATTGCAGCAACTTTCTTACTACCTCTTTACTTCTGATCTTTACCTCCTGAAGTTCTGAAGTGAGCAAAAAGCAGAGCTGTGAGTGCCATGACATGCAGGTGAAGAGGACTGAGCAAACCAGCTGAAAGATTACCCTAATAGAGGTAAGAAGCAGGTGGGTGAACGCTGTGTCGTCATGTCAACAGACAAATTTAGGCAAGGCATGGCCAACAATAACAAATAATAAAGACAGAAGAGGTAGAAAAAAAGACTTAAAAGTGTCTTTAGTGGTTGCAACTAAAATATATGTGTGACATTCAAGGGAACGGTTGTTGGGCCAGAGAACTAATACAAAGCGTTAGCTTTGCGTGCAGCCAAACCCAGGTTTGTTGACCATATAGTCCCCTGGGCACAGCCGGTATGCCTCTCCCAAAAAATTAAAAGAGGGTGGTTGTGATAGAGATTCCTGGGATCAAATCAAATGTCCCAGCCCCCGGGGAAGAGACATCTGAATAGACTGAGTCTCCTGAAAAACAAGATTTCAGAAGAAAGAAATGATTGAACCAAATGACAGGAAACATGGAGGATGCAAAGTTCTCTATGAGCAGAAGAATGACAGAAATCTACAAACTGAGAGAGAAAAGGCCCTTGAAAGGAGTCATTCAAGGTATAGGATAAGAGAGAAAATCCTTGAGATCATTTTTCAAGGAAGTAGAAAATTTGAAATAAGAAGTGGGGCTGGGGCTGAAGTAATAGCACAGTGGGTAGGGCTTTTACCTTGCACGCAGCCGACTCCGGTTCAATTCCCAGCACCCCATATGGCCCCCTGAGCACCACCAGGGGTGATTCCTGAGTGCAGAGCCAGGAGTAACCCCTGTGCATCGCCAGGTGTGACCCAAAAATAAATAAAAAATTTTTTCAAAGTGGGGCACTTGGCCCATTGACATAGGCAAGTGAGACAAATGTGATTAAATGGTGTTTTCTGGTATAGAATGGGGTGTAAGAAGGGCAGGAAAGGAACAGAGTGATAATACAGTGGATAAGGCATTTGCTTTACACACGGCCGACACAGCATCCCACATGGTCCCCGGTGCATTGTCTGGAGTAATTCCTGAGTGCAGAGCTAGAAATAACCCCTGAGCATTGCCAGGTGTGATCAAAATATAATAATTAAGAAGGGTAGGAAAAGCCTTTGTTTTCTCTATTAGGTAAAAGTGAAATCTGAATGTGAATGCTAACACTATCAAAGAGACATTTGGAAATTTAGGAATAAGATTCAAAATTGTAAAAATGCATTTTATATGTTAATTATTAGAAAGAATGTCTAGTTATAAAGAAACTGTACATGAATGGATAGTTTTGTAATCATGGATTAAAGAATTCCTTGGTACCAGAGTCATAAAACATTTTAAAACATCTTAAATATAAGTAATAAGAAACTTTAAATTGATGTATTTTAAAGAGAATAAAAAAATCACAGGCAAAATCTTAAGACAAACAACCTAACCTGGAATGGGGAAGCACTAAATAAAATAGATGACAGATAAAGGATTAATGTCCTTCTCATGAAAAGCACTCCTCAGTAAAGTATGCGGGAAGATAGCTCAAAGGTCAGCGACATAGGCTTCATCTGCACAAGAGCCCAGTTTGAACCCCAGCACCACACGGACCCCAGAGCATCACCAGTTGTAGCCCCAGAGGCCCCACATAGTGCTGGACTTAGTAGCTCATATATACTGCCAAGTGGCATTGAACCATCCTGCCCAGTTCTCTGAGTATCATAAGAAAGGAGTGACGTCTCAGCCTGCAAGCACTCCCTGAGGCAAGTAAATGAATGGTAGAATAAAATAAATAATAACCATGATAGGGATGGGTGTTCAAGCATTGTGTAACTGAGACTTAAGCCTGAAAGCTTTCTAACTTTCCACATGGTGATTCAATTAAAAAAAAAGAGAGAGAAATATGGCAAACTCAAAAAATAATAATAATAACCATGATAAGCATAAAAAGGGCACAACCTTCCAGTGACCATACTAATAGAAATTAAAACAATAAATGCTACATAATTTTCTTCATAAGATGGCAACAAGTGACAGAGTTCTTGTAGCCAGTGTTGAGTATGGGAACGCAGGTTCCCTCATCTATTTCTGGTAGACTCAGTGAATAAGATTCATTCATTCTGTATGTGGTACTATTCTTTTTTCTTTTTTTTAATTTTCAAATTGTCTGTTCCTACCTGCTTTCAAAAACCTATTGGGAAAACACTCAAGTTTATACAGAAGAGATTCAGTTAAAGCTTACTCCTTCAAGCAGTGTTCTACAAATAAAATAGAAAAATTCCATTTCTGTGAATAAAGGGCAAATCAAATTGTGTAATAGGATACCTGTGATTGTTATTTATTAGATCATGGAAATAATGTTTAGCTAATAATAGAATTATGCTTATGCCAATTTTGAAATAAGTTATTATAAATTTATCATAGTTGTTTATATATAACATATACATAAAATATTGAACAGTACATATCCTGAAATGGTCAGTAATTAGTCACTGCATGTCAGACTTGTGGAGAGTATCTTTTTTCACTTTTCTTTGTGTATTTCAAATTTTTTCTCTATTTCTACTGAAGATCCATTAATATATACAATTTTGTCTCAAATAAAGCAATTGCAGAAATTTCCTAGTACAGACCATTCTTTCTGCATTTAAAGAAACCAAAGTCTCTGAGTCATAGCTTCAAAAGTGTCTGAGTCAAGACTTGTTCTGACTCCAAGTTCTGGATTATATCTATCCAGGTGGGGTAATTTGCTGTTTTAATTGGCTGCTTACCTTGAGCAAGCAGTAGAAACTCAAGCCAGAGTCCTATAGCAATGCTCCACAGCATGGCTGGCAGGAAAGCACAACTTTAAGTAACACTGGTGGCACACAGCAGATGCACAAGTAGGACCATGGGCCTTACAGCGTGAGAGCTCCTTGAGGCCAGCCTCCTGCCCACTTGAGTTCCTTATTGTGTCATCCACTAAAGGTCCTAAATCTCCTCCTTCTCTTCTGGAGGTCGTTGTCATTTACTGTCAGCTCTCTTCCTGGCCACTACTGGAGATGTGGAACCAGGCACTTCCCGAGGTCCATCCACTTCTACAATTCCTCAGTTATTTGAGCTTTTCCAGGTCAGATCAGCATTGGTCAGTCAGTGCAGACTCCTTCCCACTCAGCGGGACTCAACTCAGAGGCAAGCTAAGCTGCCTCCGAACAAAGTGGGAGAACTCAGATAAAAATTGTGTCATTTGTTATAAAATTCTAACTCTGATTTGAGGGTTCTTGCAGGAAGGAGTTGTCTTATGCTCACGTATTCCCCTTCCTAGTGCATGAATCGGGTGTCTGGTCACCAAATAAACCTCCAAGGAATATTGATTGATTTCAAGTGGAGTAGACCCGTATGAATCTTATTCTTCACACATAACACACACAGATCCTAACCTAGATTCATATTAATTTTCAAACTTTCACTAAGCAGATTTTTCTCTCTTTTCATACAATGTTGTTTTTATCCTTCATTGCTTTGCATGTGGCCAACCTGGGTTCGATTCCACCATCCCTCTGGGAGAGGCCAGCAAGCTACTGAGAGTATCCCACTCACATGCAGAGCTTGGCAAACTACCCATGGCGTATTTGATATGCCAAAAACAGTAACAACAACAACAACAACAACAACAACAACAAAAAGCAGTAACAAGTTTCACAATGGAGATGTTACTGTTGCCTATTTGAATGAATCAATGAACAATGGGGGCAGTGCTACAGTGCTAGCTTATATCAATGCTTTAGGTGGAGGAAACATACAGAAAAAAACTTCCTTTGTAGTGATTGTGTCTTTGGGGGATGACATCTTGCCTCTTTCAGCAAATGTCCACTGTCTCAGCTTCCAGTGACCACACTGTCAGCCCCATCCTGCTACCCTTCTGTAGTTTTCTTCATTCTTTAGTCCCATCTTGACCTTCCTTCAGTTTTTGTCATTGTCTGTGTAGTGTGTCTTCCTCATTTTCGTATGGATTCATTTCCATTAAAGATGTTATCTTTTTTGCCTACTCCAGCTTTTTTTCCAGTTAATTATTTCCTTGGGTTTCCTCTCCTGAGGCCTCCTGCTTATTTAGTGGTTTCTCTGAATGCCGTCTCCATTGAATATTGAGCTTCTTCTTCTGCACATCCAGTTACTCACTTCCAGCTATCTTTCCTTGGTCCCATTTTCTTTTTATTGAGTTTCTTCTCTTTTTTTTCCAGGGGTAGAGGGTCATGGGGTGAAGATACACACCAAGCTGTGCTTAGTGGACTGTGGTGCCAGGGATCGATTATGCAAGGCAAGTGCCTTGGCATGATATTCTCCATGTCCATCCATTTATAAGTGAATTTTGTGACTTCTATTTTTCTAATGGCTGCGTAGTACTCCATTGTGTAGATATACCATAGTTTCTTTATTAGATATCTGTTCTCGGGCACTCAGGTTGTTTCCAGGTTGTGAATAGTGCTGCGATGAACGTAGAAGTGTAGATGACGTTTCTGCTCTATGTATTTGGGCCCCTAGGATATATTCGCAGAAGTGGTATTGCTGGTTCAAATGGGAACTCAATTTCTAGATTTTTGAGGAATGTCCATATTGTTTTCCAAAAAAGGCTGAACCAGTCAGCATTCCCACCAATGAATGAGAGTCCCTTTCTTGCTGCATCCATGCCAGCATGGCATTATAACTATTTTTAATTTGAAGTCCACGTTGTCTGATGTAAATATGCCACTTCAAGAAGAGGATTGTTTGCTCGAAATACTGTTTTTTTAGCCTTTAACTTTGCTTGGACTGTACAAATGTTTCTCTTGTAGGCAGGATAATATTGGGTTCAGTTTCTGGTCAATCCTACTAATCTGTGTCTCTTGATTGGATAATTTAGGTTATTAACATTGCATGATAATATAATCAAGAAGATTTTTGCCACCTTTGAGTAGCAGTTAGATGTGTTTGTTAAATTTGTCTTGTTTTAGAGAAGCCCCTTCAATGCTTCTTACAAAGGCATGAATTTCCTGAGCTGTTGCTTATCCGTGAAGCACTGTATCATTTCTTCAACTCTGGGTGATAGTCTAATTGTGTAGAGCATTCTTGGTGAGGTGTTCATACTGAATTTTTTCACTGTAGCCAACCATTTTCTTCAATCCTGCAGCACCTCATTTGGTAGATCTGCTGTGAATCTTAAGGATGTTCCTTTGTATGTGCTTTTCTTCTTTCATCCTGGTGCTTTCAATATTCAACATCTTTCTCTTTTGTCATCCTGATTATTAAAGATTTAGTTTTATTTGGATCCTTCTGATTGATACCCTATGGGCCTCTATGAGTCTGAGAGTATGCACTTCTCAGCTTTGGGAATTTCTCAGTGATGATTTCTTTGACATGCTTCTTCACCAAAACTGCCTTCTTTTTCTTCAGTGTCTCAAATGAATTTTGTTTTGTTCCTCTTGAACTTATTCTAGAGTTCTTTAACATGATGTCATTTATTTTGATGCCTGTCCCATTAATGTTGTTTTTAGAGGTTTCTCGCATCTCATATTGGAGCTCACTGATTTTATCTTCAGCTGCTGTTACTCTGCTGCCAAAGCATTCCATGGAGTTGTTTTGTTTTGGTTTTTTTAATTATTTATTTTTTTTACCTACCACACTCTTTAGTTTTGTTATTTCTGATTGTAGTTTTCTCATTTCTGACCTCATGCTTTCTTGTACTTACATCATCATTTCTTTGAGCTCATTAAACATCCTTAACATGTTGCTCTAAAGTTCTGTATCCGAGATGTTATAGGGATGGTTAGTTCTGGTTGATTCTTCCAGGCTCTTATCCTCAGTCATGAAATGTTGTGGGGTTTTAAACTGCTTCCCCATTGCATTTGTTGCAGTTTGATGGTGAATCTTTCTAATTCATCACTTGTGCTGCCCCATCCCCCACCATCATCACCACCAGAGGCTCTCTGGATAATCAAGTGGGTGCTGTTCTCTTCCTTCAATGATAGTGATATTCAAGCAAGTTTTTTGTTACTGATAAGTAGAGTTTTGTATGAGGGTTCCAGAAAAACGTGCAATGTAAATTGGCCCTGCTACTACTCTGGCTATAATTTAGGGTTCTATTTCTTCCTACCACAGCTACTTCTGTTTTTATGGGAATAGGTGATTGGAATTAAGATTAAGTTAATATTAGTGTGATAGGGGCAGCTAAGTCATTCCATAGTGAATTGACTGTAAGAATTTCCATCATGTTTCAAAAGATATGAAGGATGGAAGTATCCGGTAGCCACATTTGCAGCCTCTTGCTTCTGGGATCAGAACAAGATAGCAGATCCTGGTTTTAGAATGCTTCAGTGAGCCATCTGACACTCTCCAGGGAAATCAGGGCAAATAGTACAAAGTGTTGTGCTGGTCTGTGCTGTTTCTCTATTTCTTCTTTTTAATCTTCTCCACTCATTCTCTTTTGCTTCTGAGACCCTTTACCTTCCTTATTGTTTCTTACATTGATATTCTCGTGTGATTTGGGTCAGGCATTCACTTGAGCATTCACACTCTTTCTTTATTACTGGAGCCTAATTTAGGGCATCTGAAACACCTGTACACACAAAGTGATAATACTTTTTTTTTTTTGCTGCTACTAATATTATACATTGAAAACCAATCTGTACCATTTTATGCTCATTTTCAGTTGCTTTTTCTTGAACATCCTTTGAAACTTCTTTTGGGGTTTCTTTATCTGTGGTCAGATTTAAAATTAGGGATCACAGGGGACAAAAAGATACTCTAGTGTTGAGGGGAAGATAATGTTGAGAGAGAGAGAGAGAGGAAATAGAGAGAGGATGTAGTGGAGGAGGAAAGAAGGGATGGAGAGAGGGAAAGAGGGGCTTGGAGTTGGGGAGGAGAGATAGACACTTAAGATCGGACCTGTCCCTGAACGCAGTCATTCTTTGCCCTCACCTTACTACAAGGCCTCTTTCTGAGAATGCATAGTCCTAAGTGCAGCCAAGTGTTGACACCCTTTCTTTATAAGAACCAGGACTCATCACAGTTTTGTAAGTAATTACATGAAGACATTTTACATTGAACCCTTCCAGTTTATCATCCTATAGTCATAGTATGTTCTCTATCTAAAGAAGCAACTTCTTTTTTCATCTGTATATTGATTTCTTGACTTTTACTTATGCCATAGTTTCATTATGTTTCTTATATGCTTAGTGTTTTTATAACCTTAGGATAAGTCAGGATTTGATTTGGGCCAGGAGATATTGTTTATTTGTACATTTTGCTTATTTTTATTGCTAGTAAAGAATTGTAAAAATGAAGAGAATAAGAAGCAAACACACAGAAATGAAATAACAACCTGAACTGAGTGGAACTTCTCTTCTGAGTTCAGAGCCCTTCAATACGAATGAAGAAGCAAGGATTAATTATTTCTTTTGAAAAAATCCAGAAAAATCAGAAGATGTGGATGGAAAAAGTAATGTGATGTTTTAAACTTATTACAAATCTGACTTTTGCTGGTCAAAGTACTAGTACTTGTATTTATTAGTAAATTCATCAAAATTACATTGCACAGTTGGCAAACCAGTAAAGAAAAATATAATTATTATATTATTCAGCAAATGTGAAGAAAAAGTTTTGCATTGTTAGGTTATTTGCTAAGTAATGATTATTAATATTGGTCTATCTCTCTAATATATAATGTGATTAGATATGTGTTACTATGCTCAGAATATGAAAAAACTATTTTTGAAATTTGATTTTATTTAAAAGAGCACAGTAAATTCCACATGGTCCCAGTTTTTTAAAAAACAGCATTAGAAAGGAACAAATGCTTTTTAGAATTGAGTGTGTGTGTTTAATTAATCACAAATGTAACCTGATACTCAAAAACTAAAAATGGCTTTGACTCTGCTGGCAACAATACAAAACTTATTTATTAGGAAAAAAAGGTTTTATATTTAAGAATGTAAGTAGTTTGTATACTTAAAGTATTTCATGTTTATTTTAGTTTCAATAATTGTTTTTAAATTGTTATCTTGCATTTAATTCTTTTGTACCAAAATAACAGGGCTTTTACCTTGTAACTATTTTGAAGTATGATGTTATAATAGAAAAGCTCAATTTTCTGAGGTTTTTTATTCTTCTCTTTTCTCAACTATGTGAGTGTAATTCTGCGAATAAAATATTTAACCCCAAGGAGGTCAGAGCTTATTTAAAATTAGAAAATATATTTACCAAATTAGACCCTTGATTCGACTGAAATAAGAAATGAGAAAAACAGTGTTGGTCATTGAGGTGTAAATTTTCCCAGATGTATACCGGTGTGAAATATATTTTAGCAAAAATATATTTGGCTTTTATCCTTGCACATGTGGTAGGGGCATAAAAATGGGTAAACAAGCCTCTGGTATGTGGAACTTGAAAAAGGAGGGGCCTTTCTGAAAGTGGCAGTGGTGTGATGGCGGCTGAAGCTTGGGCAAGCAGCAGAGAAGTCTGTTCCCAGAAGAATTGTGCCCCACCCCGGGCCCCTGGAGGCAGAAATGGCCTGTGCTTCACATACAGCTGGTCTGGTCGCAGCCTGCTCCAGTGGCCCCGGAACAAGTATTGTCTCTGTCTTGTGAAGACATTTGATTGAGAAATGAAAATATGTGTCTCTGTAACTTCAGCTCATTGATATATTTGTTGATTTTCTGTTTGGGTTTTAATCCCAAAGTAACAAGTTGTAGAAATACTTTCCATCAAGCCAAATAGATTGACCTAAAAATAAAAGTTTTTGAAATTTAAAAAAATAAAATAGTTTAGGCCATGAGTGTAAACTTTTGTTTTAAATGAACATTGTAACAGAAATTTGTGTTTTTGAAGACAGTAATTTTGTAATCTTATAAAAGGTTTATTTCCATAACAATGAATACTTGACTTTAATTTTATTGTAAATTTTGGAATTGTTTCCTTAATAAGACATCTTTCTCTCTAGGAATTAAGTGAGGAATTATATCTGAGAAATAATTTACCACTTGTTAGCTTTATATGATGTGCCACTTTAGTCTTATTTTAACTCACAAGTATCTTCTGTTTGATTGCTTTTGGGGGCCACAGCCAGCAGTGCTCAGGGATAACTCCTGGCTCTGTGCTGTGCTCTCTTGTGGGGTTCGGGGGACCATAAGAGGTGCCAGAAATCAAGCCAGACTCAGCCATGTACAAGGCAAGTGCCTTGCCCACTGTCCATCTTGCCTGTCCCAACTCACAAGTATTTTTAAGGTCACTAGAAAGCCCTGATCACAATAATGGAATTCATGAACTTACACCTGTACACGTAATTTAAAAATTTCCATCAATAGGTCATATCCATTAAGATGTGGGAACATTTTTTAACAGTCTGGCTTTTAAAAGTTATTTGGTGATTCTATTTCATTCAAGTTATCTGTGGAAAATATTTCCCAAATCTCTGTATGATGTGACCTCATTGCTTGTCACACCCATCAGATAGTTAAAAGTCTTCCCCGTCTTGTAGTACCTGGACTGGAAAAGTAAAGTATCTTGTCCAAGTGCTTGTGGCCAGCAAACGTCAGGGCCAGCTGGAAATGAAGGCTTGTTAGGTTCCAATGAAATGTTCACCTATTATTCAATCTTAGTTGCTATATAAATACTTAGAGAACATTAGCACACATGAATAACTAATACATCAATATTGGGTCTACCTACTGCAATGAAAACCAGGAACTAGAAGCATCTATGATGTCTTCAGTGCAACAAATGGAATATTCACTGAGTGAATTGTTAAAGGAGTGATGATAATCCTATACCTATTTTTTTATAAATCCATATTCCATACTACATTTCTCTTTAGAAATACATTTGATGCATGTACAATGACATTATTCAAGAAACAGGGAAAGCGTCATTTCAGTCCTATGAGAAATAATAAAAACATCAAGAATCACGTCAATCAGAAGGCTCTGTTGACTAGAGAACTCAGTCTATGGATGAACCCAATTATTTGCAGGAGAATTAGATGTCAGTAACACTTAAGGTTAACAATGAATCAGCTCAGCAAAAGCAGACAGCTACTCTCTGCAGAGACCCAGGAAGCAAACTTGGTAATGAGGTACTTCATTCATCATCTCCTTCTGCTCTAATTATTGAAGTGAATAGAAAATACTCTAACTTAAGACAGGAACTGGATAAAATAAAAACACGTGTTTTGTAAACACAATGTCTTTCTAAGCCTCCCCTTCAAATCCTATGTTAAGCATATGTTGTAGGAATCCTGTTTGCTAAAGCTGTTCTGCAAACACCTCC
Source organism: Sorex araneus (assembly GCF_027595985.1). NCBI lineage: Eukaryota > Metazoa > Chordata > Mammalia > Eulipotyphla > Soricidae > Sorex > Sorex araneus. The sequence goes on along the minus strand of NC_073305.1, from coordinate 161,729,126 downwards.
AATTCCTTCTTATTATGGTTGGATTCATTTGATTGTCCCAAAAAGTTAGGGAACTACAATTTTCATTACTACTCTCAATCTAAGAAAGATGCGTAGTCATCAGGACATAGTAACCACACATCATTCCTATACTGTCTCTATCATTGTGCCTGCTTGGTCTAGCTCTATACTGCAGTGTCATTTCTGAAAGCATGAGAGATATAATTCAAATGAACAAGGTGCTCTTGTTCATTTCTTAATTCTCATAAAGGATTGTGAAAGAACTGGGTATTAGAAAATATAGGAATAGTTTACACAGTGTTTATGTAAACATTGTCACTCAAGTGTGGTTTTAAATTGCTTAAAATATTGCTTCATGAAGATAAGAAAATGGAGTTCAGAGGAGGAAAAGGCAACAATTTATCTTGAAGGTGAGGAAAATGGCTTGTTGCCTGAGTGAAAATGAGCAACCAATGCTTGCAGAAAGAAGTCATAAAAAAAGGAAGAAGGTTCCCTGGAGAAAAGTTTGATAAATTTAGTATGGTTTTTCAGTATTTTCCTCTGAGTATCAGTAAAATTCCGTTCTGCTAAACCTGTTCATGAGATTATTTTATATAAATGTTCCTTGCAATTTCTTTTCTGAGCTACAATTCTTCAAATTAAATTAAGTAAAAGATGGTGAAGCTCAGTAATGTTTTGACCCTCCCTGTCTATTATACAAAAGTAGATGCTATTTCTTTTTTTTTTTTAGCAACTGAATATTTCTATCATGGTAAGGAAATGTCAGTAAAATCTATGCACTTTAAGACCATCAAATTCTCATTATATTTATGTGTGCAGGCAGAGTACATAATAAGCTAGTCTATAGCAGCTGTAAATTTCTGAGGATTTATCTAACCACAAATACATTGAAATGGGGAAATGGGGCTATATTAAACTATGCAAGATGCTGCTGGAGCCCTGCCATTTCTGCAACATCCTGTAATTAATTTATCATGACAGGTCTGGCAAACTGAAACATCCAATACCCTTGCGACAGCCTGTTAGACTAGAGTTGTTGGAGAGCCTACAGCCCCATAACCTGAAGGTAGATTTCTTGCAAACAGTAATATAGGGTTATTTAAAGCACTCTGTTACCAAGGCGAGGCCTGTTCATTTCAAATTAAGAATCTCGAGTGCGGGAAAGATCTTGGATTGTGATCATGAGTTTAGTCAGTTCTCTGCATTTTTGTGGCTCTGTTTTTAAAGAAGCGCCCCTGGATAGGGGACCCATAGAATCTAGTCAGAGCTCTACATGCATGTTTGCAGGTAGAAGACATGCGGGGATTCTCCTGGGAGAGCTGAAGGCCAGTTTTCTCCTAAGCGTCGCCTCTTCCTGCAGGCATATTCACTACCTCCACGGTGTCGCTGCCACAATCCTGCCATTTTGCAAACTTAGAACATAAATAAACATAAATTATCCCTGCTCTAACACTCTCCAGTACAGCGAACAAAAAATAGTGATTTCTTTTCAAAAGTAGGACTTCATATATAACAATCGCTTCTTTGTCCATTCATATCAAGTGTGAAGAATGAGTTTCTCTTTATTTGAGGGATGTAATTTGATACCGTTGTTACTGAAGTTGATTGATGGGATTGACTTTATTTTATTGAAAAATAAGAATTGAATTTACATCCCATCAGTGTCCACACCTTTCCTATTTCCTTTCAAATGTCAGTCTTCCTCTGGCTGCCGAAAGATGACCCTCTAGAGGAACCTTGAATGTGGCAGTTTCAGTGAAGGGAAAGAGCCCAGGCAAACCTGCCTAGTGGACACGGAGGTGAGGCTAGACTTGGGGCAGGCATTGCAGCAATCTTATCAAAGATCAGATGAAAATAACACTTTGTTCCTGAGCTTAGGACCCCATGGTGCTGGGGATCAAAACCAGTCTCCACATGCGAAGAATGCATACGCACCCTTTGAGCTATCTCCCCAGCTCTGTGCCCGATCTTTTCTGTGGTGATTACCTTCCTCTTCTCCCTTTAGTGGACCTGGTCTCAGAGAGTTGTTTTGTTGTTGTTGTTTTTTTTTAAGCATTTTTAAAGTAACCAGTAGATCCCCGAGCTGCCTAACCCAATGGAATAGGAAACAAAGTAGGGAAACTTACGTATTCTTCACTTTACTTCATCTGCAGAATGCAAAAATATGAGTAGATTTGGGTTTGCGTGTGTTTGTGTGTGTGTGTGTACAATACAAATTAGCCCCAGTTCTGAAAAGTATTCTAAATTATTTTCTCACCTTCATATGTGACTGAAAGTATATAATCCTTATCGAGCATGGGTAGTGCTGTCCCTGGAAGTATCCCTTCAAAATTTGGTTATTAACCCCTCAGGAAACACTACGAGGCACTACTCTTTATATATTTGGGAAGGGGTCTAAAATCAGATATTTAGACTTATTTTTTTAAGGGGAGTTTTGTAATGGATTTTAAATCAAAATTGTGAAAAGGGAAAATGCACTTTAAGGTAACTCACATATTTATATCTGCAGGGACGGGAGAAGGAGGTATGATTCTGATAGCCATGTTCAAAATTCTCCAGCCAGCACTACCCCAGACCACTAGGCAGAAGTGGTTTTGCAGACCCAGGCATTAGTAATGCCCAGTGTTCCTGTTGGGTAAAGTTGATACTAGAATAATTCCAAGGTTGTTTCTGGATCTGGTGTTGCTAAAACTTAAAAAAAAAAATTCTCTAAAAGTATGTTTTTTAAACTTAAATAAGTGATGATGATTTTAAATCAGTGAGGGTTGAAAGTAGGTAAAAGTGTAAACAAAATGAAAACAAGGGAAATAACGTTTCTAGGCATATAGGGGAATTTCTTTGTTGTATTTTTACTATATTAACTAGATATAGACTTATATATCAATAGCTAGTTATTTTCTAAATGTGGTTTTATAATTAAAGACCATCAATTGTTTTTTAACTTTTTTTTTTTAATTTAGGGATGTTTGGGTCCAAACTGGAGTTGTCAAGATGCAAAGCAAGCACCTTAACTTTGTACTATCCAGCCCATTAAAATTTTCTAAGTGTTGTTTGTACACATATATATTCACTTATTCAGTAGCTAATCATTGTTTGTCCAATACTGAGCAAGAGCTAAACGGACAGTGGAACCAAGAACCTCAACTCTCTACTTTGTTCCACCTTGAAATTCTCACAAGTTTATTGAACAGCTATCCTTTCCTGGTCTGCAAAGGCCTTCCCATATGTTACCTCACTTGAGCCACATAACAACCTTTGTAAGGAAAGCATTATTCTCTTTTCCAAATGAATCACAAATTATTGCCCAGCATACTATTGATCAGAATTCAGCTGTCCTCTGCATGGTGCTGTGTTCTTTCTGGCCAGGATTCATACTCTTTACTTCTTGTAAGAAGGTGTTTGTAGAATTGCTGCAGAATTGCTTATTTAATGCAAAAAATTAAAATGTGAAGATAGAATCTAAATGTAAGAACATGTAAAAGAAAATTCCCTCTTCTCTTCCCTTTGTTGTGATCATAGTCATTGGTACTCCCATATCTCTAGTTGTGTTGCTTACCTGGCTGTCCACACACTCTAGTTGAGCTCAAGGACATGTGACTTGGGTTAGAGGTTGCATACTTTGTTGTAACACAGGAATCTCAGAAGAGCTGCCTGCCACACATGTTTCTACAGCCCTGCTCATTACATGTAGGCAGCACTGGGGATCAAATTCAAGGCCTTAGGCTTTCAAGGCCATGAGCCATTCCTAGATATTCTAAAAATATCTTAGCTGGAGAGTTAATACAAGGGGTTCAAAGTAGTTGCCTTGCCCAAAGCTGACTCTAGTACAATCTCTGCCACCATATATGGCCCCGCAAGCATTGCCAGGAGCAATCCCTGAGCACAGAGTCAGAAGTAAGCCTTGAGTATCACCCAGTGTGGACCAAAATCAAACAACAAAAAAAGAATTTTATTTATGTTTTGTAGTCAGAAGAAAAAGGAGTGAGCAGAAAGTGCCAGAATCCTTTCTCTCAAATCTTCTCAAGAACCAAGGATTTTCCCAAATGCAATATAATTATTTTTAAGATTTTGAACACCAGCAAGAATAGAGGATTTCTGAAAAGGATTTAAGTAAATATCAGCTGTTCTGCCACACCTTTGAGTTCAACATTAAACTATAAAAACTATTCTTTGGGGCTGGAGCGATAGCACACCAGGTAGGGCATTTGCCTTGCACGCGGCTGACCCGGGTTCGATTCCCAGCATCCCATATGGTCTCCCAAGCACCGCCAGGAGTGATTCCTGAGTACAGAGCCAGGAGTAACCCCTGAGCATCGCCGGGTGTGACCCAAAAAGGAAAAAAACTTAAGTTGTCACCTCAGTTCCTTCAGGAGTGAGTGGATCCAAGGAGGAGAGACACCTAGAGCAGGTACCTTCTCACAAAACCCCATTACAGTCTGGGCAACACTTTATTTACATAAAATATACTCTTAATATGTGGCTATAGTCTTCCTCTTATGTGTTCAACTTCTCATGAGGCAAATTATCCAGGAGATTACATATGATTTGCATAATAATTTGCATTTCCATTCATCTGGAGGTAAAATCCTTCAAAAGCCACCTAAAATGTGTGTTCCTGAACCCTGCTGCCTTGAATGTGGTATTTTTTTTTTGAATATGATATCTTGACCACTATTGTTTTCATAACATTTCAGAAGTTCTCTAAAAGAAAAGATTCCTAGATTTATCCACAATTAGTCTTGGAATCACTGTTGTTAAGTCAGACCACCTAATTTTAAGGATTCATAGCTTTCTGTTAGAGATTTTTTCATGCCAATTAGTGAACTACAGTCATTTTCACTACCCTCTAAACTAGAGTGATTTTTTTTTTACCATCTAAAAAAAAATTCCAAAAACTTCAAATAAGTCTATTCAACAAACAAGCCCAATATTCAGCCCCGAAGTTTTTATGTCAAAAGTTTCAGAATGGAATATTGTATATCTAAAACTTAATCATAAATAACTTTGTTCTATTATAATTTGTGGTGATTCAATTAGAAAAAAAAAAGTGTCAGGAGACCCCCCAAGGCATACAAACAAATCCCACACAGACCTGCTGACTGGGGCAAAGAGATGGTGCAACATCTTTTGGGCCAGATTCAGCCTGCCTATGGCCGTGATTTATGGACTCAGATTTCTTGTGACCACCTTTAGAGATGCTGCTGAACACAGTTTATTCTACAATTGATGTGCTTTCAACTTTTGATCTTATCACTCTTCTGAGGATTAGTGTAACTACTAGTCGGGATATCAGCATTAGTCTGGTTCTTTACATGAGAATAGAGGCCATTGTGGGTAACCTTTGCATGACACTCACTGTCTACACGGCCAACCGAATGTGTCTGACATTTATCCTATTAAGTCAGTCACTTTGAACACAACCAGATAATTCCCTTCAGAAACTGATGGAACTAACTTTTTCATCATTTCAGTTCACTTTGTCTTGTGCCATCATAACTTGGGAAAGAAAAGTCATATTGTAGTTATTTGTGACAACTGATTGATTTTAATGGTAGCTATACTTGCTAGTGACTGGTTAGGTAGGAAACTCCTTGACAAGATTTTTATTTATGTTTTGCACACAGAAGAAAAAAGGAGTGAGCTTTATCTCATTTTCAAAATAAGCTTACAAGGTAGCTATCATTATTGCCCCAGTTTATTTTTTTTCATCCATTTTTTGTAAGCCTGAAGCTCAGAAAGGTTAAGCAGCCTATCTGAAGCCACACAGAGGGTGAAAGATAAGGTTTGTATAAGAACTTCCTTCTTGAGGTGTCCCTTGATTCAGTGGCCTAAGAGGACAGGGAACATAAACAACCCTCTCTGTCCTCAGGGCCCATGGCAGTCATTGTGTTAATAACTGTGTGGCTATAACATTTACATCTTATCATCACTTATTTACTATTTAATATAGTATTAAATTATATGATATGTAATATTATATACGTGCTTGTCACACAGTGGACGCCTTCAATACTGAACAAGGCAGATCCTGGATTCAAAGGTTTTTTTACATCTCAGTGGACTGAGGGTGAATTTTATATGGAAATATTCACATATCAAGAAAATGTACAGCAGGAGCTCATCACTGCCAATTACTTCTCTGGATAATTTTCTATTTCCCAGATTACATCAATTTCCTCCCCCCACCTCTCTCATCCTTTTCACTTCCTCCCTCTTTATCTCCTCCCCGACTCCCGCCAACAATTCAGCCAGGGAGCAGCGTTGGCTTTTCAACTCTTAACTTTCTCTTTATTTACAGTCAAAATTGTTTGCAATGCCCCACACCTCCTGGTTTCCAGCTGGTACTTGTATTCAGGTGCAAACAAAAGCAAGACAAACATATTGCATCTGTACCTTGAAACAGCCCCAATTCCAGGTGGTTTAAAGGACTCCCTGGGGCACCTGAAATTCAGGTGGGGCCATAGCAGTGTTTCAAGTCCTGGCCGCCTGTAATTCCCCTTTCCTCTCTGCTGCTGGGCGGGTGGCGGGCAGGGCATGCAGAACCGGTGGCAGGGGTCCTATCAGGTGTCCGCCTCCGGCATGTGCAGTGGCAAGGGGCAGACTGATGTCTTCAATGGTTTCACCACATCCGCTTTCCAAAGAGCATTTTCCTCCTGGACTGGAAGGGGAAATCCAGCTTCCTGTGGGTTTTCTCCTGAACCCCTTTGCTCTGGAAAACGTGAACAAGCAGTGCACCCAGTGAGCAACCTATCGCTACGTTACATCATCCAAAGAGGTGCTCCAGAGTTTCCATTCTCCGTCACTGCTCAAGTCTCCCCTCAAAGAGCACGTGTCTCAAGGCAGGCCAACACTTCAAGTTTTTCCTGTTATTCATTCATAACATTAGCCCAAATAATCATCCAGCCTTCATTTAGGCATGAAGAAAAAGATACGGCATAGTTAAGGGAATGTGTGCAAGACGTGAGATATTAGCTCATTACTTTCTGATTAGAAGAACCACGTGGACTGTAGCAACTTTTTCAAACTCTGTGGTTTAAAAACTCTCCCATGTTTTTAAATGGACATGAACTAGGAAGGCCAGGTGAAGTCCCTGCAGGTGAGTGGGCTCAGAAAGTAAACCAGCGGTCTTTGGCTCTGGAATTCCTTTCTGCCGAGAAAGGAAGAGATCTGCACAACGTTCTACATGGTGTTTCCTATTTATGTAATTCTCCCTAAAATTCTTTTACTCCAAGTTTGGTCTCAAAAGTTGGCAAATCGAGTTAAGAAGGAAGTGTATTTCCTTATGGCACAGCTTACTAGGAGATGTGGGAAGAAAACCGAGAATCTTTATTCCCAGAAGATAGGGGGGAACATTTGACAAGATTTATGCAAAACTTCAAAGAAAACCCCCCTCCCTGCACCCACCTCCCCTTGCGTGGGTGTTTCCTCCAGCCCACTACCACCAGTGTTGGCTTTTCTGTCCGGATAATTGTGCTTTTGTCTTGGAGTTGGCTCACCTCACTAGACTCCCGTCTCAGATCCCCTGGCCTGAAGCCCAGGGTGGGGCTTTGCCCTCAGTACTGTAAATAATGGTAATTACCTTTACAAACCTATTTTTTTTTTTGTCCAAGGCCAAGAATATCCAAAGTCTAGAGCATTTTCTAGACCATAACCCCTTATGCATAAAGCTGTTAGAATCCATGTGGTATGAGTTTTTCCCTCGTGGAGTGACCATGCAAACTGCCAACTCACAACTGCCCCATGAATCACTTTGGGCCTAGGAGGTCTCAGCTTCCAGAGTCTCATGGTCACATAAATCCAAACAAAAGGAATAAATATTGAGGTTCACGAATAGATGGAAGGAAAATCAGATTCCATATGCTCAACATAAACCCACTTGGAGAGAAGTTATGCCTCAACTCGAGATTGTTAATTCCAAAGCATTACATCCTATAGTATCTTTATCTGATTGACAGAGCCTATTGTTCTGATTAAGTTGACATGAACCCAAGCTTGCCTCATTAGATTTATCACCATGGTGCAAGGATATAATTTCTGCTTAATTTTGGTATTTTGTTTCATGCATAATCACTAGCAGCTGTTATACATGTCTGGGATCAAAACAATTAATAAAAATTCCAAAAATAATTAGTTCCATCGTTTTTAGCCACATAGATATATCAAGACTCATACCAAAAGTTTGATTTATGAATGAGATAGATAGACTGGTTTCCAGATCACAGAGTTCCTTTAATTATTTCACTTCTAGATTAACTGGATTGAGTATGAAGACCCGAACATCTGGACAGATACCCCCAGCCTTGCATTGACTCATTTCAGAGGCCAGTATCAAGGCCAAAGACATAGAGTGGGAAGCTTCTTGGGCATGTGGTAAACTGGAAATTCACCAAGATTCCCACAGGATGTGTCAGAGTTTTCTGTGTGTCACTTTTTCCACTCTGAAGTAAAACCCTTGCCCCTTGGCTGTGAGGCTTTCTGAGGTCAATGCACTGTGCTCATGTTATGGGGCATTTACGCATTTAAGTTCCATCTTACTCTGGAGATTATCACTTAGTCAACAGTTTCTTCCTTGCCCCCCCCCCCACATCTGCTAGTCTGCTAAGGAAGCAGAGAAAGGAGGGTCCACCCCGAACATCAGAACAATTGTCCCTTCTACCAAAGAGGACTCACTGTTTGAAAGGTAGTTCCTGCCTTGGTCTTGGCCTCCTTCCAGAGTTTCAACCCTGTGGAGGTTCTATGAACTAGTCATGCACCTCTCTGTTTACTTATTCATTCATTAGAGATCAGACTCATCCCATCATGTTTGCCACCTTCATTGGTCCTCCATGATAGGCCAGTGACAGCAAGAAAAATTCCATGCAGATGACCCAGACAACTCCTCTGAAAGGGATGCCCCAGTGGCTAATGTCTCAGCATCCATCTCTGAAAAGTAATTCCCCCTGTGATACAGTGAAAGTCATTATTGAGAAAACAAACCTGGAGGACAAGTGAGGTGACCCGACCCCCCAACTCCCTCACCTCCGTTTCCCATCTTCGCAAGTTTTAAAACTGGTCAATAGATCAGGGCCTCTTCTCTCAGTCACATGCCTCCTGCAATAACTCTTTTCCTGGCGATGAAAAGAAGCAAATGGGAATGGCTTGTCTAGGTCAGATCTTTAAACTGAACACTAGGGAATGCATGACACAGTGCCATTCCCATTTTAAAGGCGCAGAAGGGCCGCCTCTATCTGGACACCCCTCCACACCAAAGTTGCACCTCAACCTTGCCAATAAAGCTAGCAATCATGTTTCAGAGATTCTATAAATTTTTTTAGTGGCTTCTTTCGTTGAAGTTTATGAAGTTTGTCTTTGGATGAAGATAATGCACCCATCCATGTGGAGTTTAGAACATAAAGAAGCTTAGGAATTGGTTTCTAAACCAGGAGACTTTATTCTTTGGTTCATTTAGGGGGAAAAAAGGGTTAAGTCCTCTGGGTAAAACATTGTCAATCACTAGAGACTGCCTCCAAGATGAAAAACAAGCTGCACCTGTACATGGGCAATTTAAGAGATTCTGGTCAGCTATTTTTCTCTGCTGCTTTGTTCTGCCAGCTGCCTCTTGCTCTGGATGCAGGTGGAAGCATGGACTTTGCTATCTATAAAAAAATTTAATGGTGAAGATCAACTTCCGCTTCACCTCCCCAGGGATCAAAGTTTTGGGCTGTTTTTCTTCCCCCTCTTTCTCTGAAAGACTAGTAGAGCGAAGCTCAGATCAGACAATGGGTATATTGTTGAGATGCCCGTTGTTCCCTAGAAAAAGCAGCAGATCCTCAATGGATTATATTTTTCCTTCCCAATTTGATGGAAGTAACGGAAACAGGGAGATGCATTCTTCCAGTGGGTGAGGTCAGGCTTCTGCTGATTGGGGGTGGGAGAAAGACAGCTGGGAAGCTTCATTTTTGCCACAGCATTTATAGTCAGCCACCATGGAAGTGACACAGACTCAAGTCTGAGATATGGAGAGATATGATTACATGCAGCCATAAGCCAGGATCCCCACACAAATTTTATAGCTGGAGCGATCTCATGCCAGAACCAGCACATAAGAAGTGACTGGTAAAACGTGCTGATAGAAAGGTAGCTTAAACATCAGATGATCTGGTGACGTGTCTCACCAATACCATTATCAAGGTTCCTGAGTTAGTTTACTATTTCATGTATTCCACATGTCAAACACCAAATTACACTTACAGTGATTAGTATGATTGGAATGTGTCACCTCAGAATTTGTAGATTTAGATTCTAAAGCCCAATTCATTAGATTGTGGTTACATTTAAAGATATGGTCCTGGGGCTGGAGCGATAGCACAGCGGGTAGGGTGTTTGCCTTGCATGCGGCCAACCCGGGTTCGATTCCCAGCATTCCATATGGTCCCCTGAGCACCGCCTGGAGTAATTCCTGAGTACAGAGCCAGGAGTAACCCCTGTGCATCGCCAGGTGTGACCCAAAAAGAAAAAAAAAAAAAAAAGACACGGTCCTCAAGGAAACAATTACATTAAAATGAAGCCATGAGGGGAGCTCCTAATTCAATATGACCTGTGTCTTCATGAGATGAAATTTGGACACACAAGGAAACTCCAATGCACTGAGATCAAAGCACAGTGCACACAGCAAGGAAGTGACTGTCTTTAAGCCAAGGAGAGAGGACTCAGAAGAAGTCAAGTTTGCTGGCCCCTCACCTTGGACTTCCAGACTCCAACACTGTGAAAAATGGGTTGGTTTCTACTATGTAAGTTACTCCATGGGTGCTATTTTATTATGGCAACCCTGAAAACAATGAGTACTCCCAGCAGTGAGCCAGACAGAGTCCTTGCCCTATCTACTGAGGGCTCACACTCTCATGCCAACCTCTCAACACAGAAGGGGAAGTGACCCCAACAGACACTTCGAATCATTGCCCACATCCGAAGCTAGTAAAAGGAGCGGGCCCAGGGATTCAAGCTAGTCTCTGGATGTCTTTCCATGAGGACACCTGTGGTTGTACATTAGACTTACGAGTTGAAACATATTTTCATGCCTCTTCAACAGAAGAAAGCAAGAAATCCTTCACTCATCAGCTAGCTAGGGAAATAACTGATCTAACATAAAAAGATGAAGTGTTTTAACGTTTTTAAACTTTAAGGTGTTGCTCCACACACCTCTCTTTGAAACTCTGTGGTCTTCCACACATCTAGTAGGATACAGGAAAGCTGCAAAGTTTTATTATCATTGCATAGATGCTTCTTTTAGATTGCTTGCTTGAAAGTTATTAGTTATTTCTTTTTAACCTCACTCCCTTACACTTGTTGCCTCAAAGGAAGCCTCACAAGATAAAAATACAGAAGTAGCTCTCTGGAGTTCAACAGGTTAAAACAGAGCTGAAAATAGCTCCAAGGCATGTCATATGGTTGGCTGACTAATCCTCTGATATGGAAGAGAAATGGAAACCTTCTTGTCTGAGTATCTACCAACTGTCTCTGCAAAGCTTAACCTGTCCTGGGAACTGTTGAGCATGGTCTCTGGGGAGCTGAACTTAGTATTCTCAAAGAAAAGTACATATTTCTTATGTGTGGAAAGGATCAAGCTCCAAGAATGATGTGTTTGTGCATGCTTCGTTCAGCTAGAGATATGCTGTTCAGACAGGCAAGAACACCTGCTGGGGTAGAAATAGAGGAGGCGGGTGGGGTCTCAGGTAAAGGGAAGATCCTTACTGAGATGTGTAAAGGCTCCTCCAAAGCAAGGTCAGACTGGAACTTGATGTGGAGGATGGATGGGAAAGCTTTATTCAATTTCCAGAATTAAAATCTTTTTATGGGTGGAGAGTGGGGGTGAGTGGGTTGACCCATACCTAGCAGTGCTCAGGGCTCACTCGTGGGTTTTGCTCAGGGAGAGCACCTGGCAGTGCTCAGGAACCCGCTGTGCTGCGGGCACTGAACTGGGGCTGGCCACCTGAAGGCAAGCACTTCTGAAGGCAATCCCTGTGCCATCTCTCTGACCCGTTAATCTTTTCACCTCCTTATCACTTAGTAACGTCTTTTTTAAATTTCCAGACTATTGTGGGGCAACCACAATTGGCTGTGCTGGGGACAGATACCCCAGAGTTGCAAGATGGAAATATCTAAGGAAATATTTAGGCTCATACTTCGGCCAGAGCATTAAAATTGAGTCACGGTCCACCAGGGTAGAGCTAGTGTTGACACGGAGGGAACAAGAATGGAGCCGTTTGCTAATCATGACCCCATCCTTCCTAACAGTGACTTGTTTTATCCAGGGAGACCAGAACTTCAAGTTGAAAAAAAAAGGACACAAAATGAAATTATCATCCTTCATCTTCAGTCAAAAGGTTCTTTAATTCATCAACCATTATTTATGGAGGACCCACTATATGCCAGAGACCCTGTTCACATGGGAATAGGAGCACCCCTATGCACTGCCTTCACCCAAAAATCCTCTCATCTTCCAGAGATCCCTATGGTACTCTCACACTCAGGACTGGGCCTGACCAGCTGGTCATGATGTTCATTCATAGAGCACAGAGTTTCATTCAGTTACTAGACTCAGCATGGGGAACCACTGAGTGATTGCACTTGGATTCTGCTTGGGTTCCTTTTAATAACTCATTAATAACTCATATTTATTTTATTCCAGCTCCTAGCTCTCCCCTAGGCCACTATTTCCCAATTCAGACAGCTTTCTGATGAATCAGAGTTTAATACATCCAGAGAAGACTCTTCTCTGTCATTCTACCATGTTTCCATTTCAAAGTCCTTCTTATACTATAATCTGTGTAATCATTTTCTTTGCATATTTGTGTATCATACTTAAATCAGACTGAAAAACATTTTTAAAAAGTGAACTCATATTTAATTCAGCATTGTCCCTCAGAGCCTAGAACAGTACCTGACACTGGCATGCACTTAACAATAACTTAGTGGGTGAAGAATGTAATGAATAATGAGAAATAAAATTGTTCATGTACTGGGTGGGTATGATGCATTGGAACCTGGCTGTATTTGGAAGATGTTAACTGCCACTTCAAAGTGGCTAAGTGTGTGTTCAGTTTCTCACAGGATACCTCATGCTGTATGTGTCTTCCTAATCACAGTCAGGGGAAGGAGCTGCCACCCACACTGGAAATCTGGGGATTCATTTCATCTCCTCCTCCTCTCTTTCTCTCCATCTCCATCTCCACTACTATTCATTCTACCTCAGTAGTAGCAGATACTATGAACTGACTTTCTAATGCCATTTACACCTCTTCTGAGTATAGGAGCCAAGGTTCTCCATAAAAAATAGAGCTTACTAAGATCAATGTCTTGACCAAGAGTGGGGATGGAGTACATGCCTTGCATGTGTGAGGACCTAAATTTGAAGCTTGACAATGTTTAAAAAATGTATGTCCCAGAGTGTGCGTCTTTCACCCTTCTAAAAGAGTTTGAAAGAATCCAATTCATAACACTGTGTTTCTGGTTGAACTATTTTTATTATATACTAAATTTATATCAATTTGCCCATCTTTTTATAAATTTTATTTAAAAATACATATATTGAATACATGTAACATATGGATATGTGTATACATGACTTTTGTATATGTAGATAATGAGTATGTGGATAGATTATATAATATACATAGAAAGGTTTTACATTTTAGAATTAATTTACACAATTACAATACTAGAATGTGTTCTTCTTATAGGGATCTTGGTCTTTTATCAGATATACTGAGATATTTGACATCCAGCACTGCCTAAATTGAAGGTGTGCAGCAAAATTATTTGGCATCCATGTGTTGTTAAATCATCATCATCATCATCAACATCATCATCATCATCATCATCATCCCGTTAATCGTCGAATTTCTCATGTGGTCTCAATAACAACTCCATTCATCCTAGCCCTGAGATTTTAGAAGCCTCTCTCTACTCATCCTTCCCAACAATGTCGCCTTGGAGGCTCTTTCAGGGTCAGGGGAATGAGACCCAGCTTGTTACTGGTTTTGGCATATGAATACACCATGGGGAGTTTGTGAGGCTCTCCCATGTGGGCAGGAAACTCTTAGTAGCTTGCCATTATCTCCCGGAGGGAGAAGTAGGCTATAAGATATCAGATGGCCACACGCTTCCTGGGAGCTTGCTTTTAAGTGTCTGGATGTTGGCCGTTGATGGGATTACAGGGCGCTGGGGGCATTCACTAGGTGTAATGGCCTAGCTACTGGAAAATGGAAAATCTGGGCGGAAGAGGCCCAGTCTCGATCTGAGCAGGCTTGGAGGTCTCAGCCCCGGGTCCCACACAACTGGGTTCCTCTGCCAGTACCTTCATGAGTGAGGCTCATCCGAACGTGTGGAGAGAGGCCTTGAGCATGGCTGTGGCTAGGCTCTGGAGATCTTTCAGGGACTGCCCCCAGCGCCCTGTAATCCCATCAATGGCCAACATCCAGAGACTTAAAAGCAAGCTCCCAGAAGAGAGTGACACAGAAAGTCTCTTGCCTGTGTGCCTGACTGTCTTCCCCAGGGCCCCTCGGAGGGGATGGGCTCCAGCTTCCCTCCCCACCCCTACCAGAGCAGAGGAACCCAAGTGTTGTTAAATACATAAGTTAATACTCATCATCTCATATAGATAATACAAAGAAATGGTTCCTTATATTAAGAAGCTTTACCTTAAAATGTAATTTCTAGCAATTTTCAAATACACCATATTACAGTACTAACTCTAATTATCATTTCCATAAAGTATTTATCTTGCAATTACAAGTTTGTATGTATAAACCCCTTTCACAGGGGACCCCAATTTGTTAAAAATCATCAATATTTTTAATGAGGACGCCTACATTATGGAAGATAATCTACTTTGCTTAAAGAATTAAATGTTAATCATATCTAAAAACACCTCCACAACAACAGTTAATCTGGTGTTGGAACAAAAAACTGAGCACCTAGTTAACAGTGTAACCAAGTTAATACATAAAATAAATTGTCACAGAATCATCTCCACCTCCATCCCAACCTCCTCTGAGGACGTTCAGTACTGCAGAGATCTGGTGTTTTTAATTTAATATAATCATATCCTGTTATATCAAATGAAAAACAAAGTGCTACCGAGGGAGAACATGTGGCATTTAGGTTCACAGCTCCGGGTTATCAGCTATATTCAAAATTCAGCTCGATTATTAACTAGCAATGCAATTTGCAAGTTCCTTAACCATGTTTTTCTTACCTTTAATTTCTTCCCCCCCTTTATTATATAATAGGATAAGTGTTCTTAAACTCTCTGCTTCCAATGACTATGGAAAGACTAATATTTAAAACATGTGATAAGTAAGTTGTCTTGAAACGTTGGTTGGAATGATGAAGCAAACAAGGATGCAAAGAAGATTATCATAGTCATGTAGAGATAGGCACATGTCTGTGGGTTGGATAAAAAATATTTGAAATGTTAAAATAACTGAATTCCCCATCTTGATGGAAGCAATCATGAAAACTAGGGCAAGTGAATCTATAAACCAACAAGCAAGCAAAAACAAGACAAAAAACAGTAAAAGCAATTGTTCTTTGATGGGGAGATGGTAACTAAAAATCTTGGAGTTCTGCTTTCCTGGGGGCTGGGATGGAGGACTGTATCCCTTGGATCCAAATCTGAAAATAAAATATAAAGAAATAAAATCTGTGGAAGCAGATACCTTTCACTTTGTTATTTCAGTGCCTGCTAACTATTCTAGATTTATATCCTCTTATGTCTCCTCACTGGCACTTTCTAGAAGCAGCCACTTGGGTTTCAAGTGATATACAGGAGCAAATACCTGTCTATTTGGTGCCTCTACCCCTCCCTCACTTACCCCCAGTTTCTCTCCTACCTCCCAGCCTACTTCCTTGACAGGCACTTTTTTTTATATATATATTGAAATCACTGTGTTCTCACAGTTACAAAGTTGTTCATGATTGAGTTTCAGTCATACACTGTTCCAATACCCATCCCTTCAGTGCACATTTCCCACCACCAGTGTCCCCAGTTTCCCTCCAGCCACTCCCCTCCGTCTCGATAGCTAATGCTTTAACCCCTAAGGAGGCGGTGGACCTACAAAATTCTCATGATACAAGGTGCTTAGCATTTCATCTCTGTTCATGGTGAGGGTCAGTTTTAGCTTCATCTAATTTTTATTCTTCTATTTTCATTCTATCACTGTCATCCCATTGCTCATTGATTTGCTCGAGTGGGCACCAGTAACGTCTCCATTGTGAGACTTGTTGTTACTGCTTTTGGCATATTAAATATGCCACGGGTAGCTTGCCAGGTTTTGCCGTGCAGATGGGATACTTGCGGTAGCTTTTCTGTAGCTTCTCGGTAGCTCTCCGAGAGGGATGGAGGAATCAAACCCGGGTCGGCTGCAAGTAAAGCAAATGCCCTACCCACTGTATATCGCACCAGCCCTCTTCTATTTTTTAATTTTATTTTATTAGTGAATCACCATGAGACAAAGTTATAGACTTACAGGTTTTCATGCTTACGTTTCAGTCATACAATGATCGAGTGCCCATCCCTCCACCAGTGCCCATTTTCCACCACCAATGGTCCCAGCATCCCTCCCACCACCCCCACTCTGTCCCCTTCACCCCACCCTGTCTCTGTGGCAGGGCATTCCCATTTGCTCACTCTCTCTTTTTGCAGCCCTCTTTTATTTTAAAAAACAAAATAAAATGTCTCTGCCCACTATTGCCCACCTCTCCTCTCTGCCTACTTGCGTCGCGTGAGGAAGATTTGCTTCTCAAGAGGCAGAACTTGGACACAGTCCCTGCTAGCTGGGTGACACGAATTTGGCTTATAGCCTGGCACCTCCTGCCTAGCCCAAGATGCTACACCCCATATTCTTCATCCACTGGGTGCCCTCCCTACAAAATACTAACCTTTGACATTTTCCAGTGTAATCATTTTCCTGATAATGATATTATAGTATCACTGGGGCTTATCTTCATTACCAATTGATCTTCAATTGGCACCGACACCTAAAACTTTCTCTTTCTCTGCCCCACCCCACAGTGCTGCAGTTAATGATCTGTTCCCAAGTGCTGCACAGAGCTTTATTGGAGCTGCCTTTGACAAGGAAGTCCATGGACATTCTTTTAAAGGAGAAAAATTCTTGACAAACTGAATATGCTCAAGTCCTTATTGTATCTTCTAGGGATTTTTATTTTCTTCATCATATTTTTTTAGAGTTTATACGTCGAGTTTATAATGTCTAAAAACTTTCTTCTCTAAGTCTGTTTACTCTTTTCTTCATTGATTTCAAAAAAGCAATATAAGTTCTTGGGACAAGTCAAACAAGAGTAATAAAGGAAATCATCCTTCCCGCCTTTCTCTAATCTCACTACCTGGGTTATCCAAGGGTTGCATTTAGGATTTTTTTTTTATCTACTTTATTATATTCAGATAGGGAACAGCAAATTTAAACAGTTTTTTTCCTACTCTTTCCCAAAAGATATAGATGAACTATACATATCACCATAAGTACAAACTCCAGCTATACTTAATCTTATTTTTAGTAGAGCTGTTGATATAATTGTTGATTCAATTAATAAGTTCTTTGTACAAAATAAGTGTTAGCTCAATGCTGAAAAAAAGAAAACATAAACAATGCATCACATTTGATGAAATCAGGGTCCTATGGAATAGATTAAATAATTTCATGAAAGTATGAGGTGCTGCAATGGATAGGTGTACAGTTATAGTAAGACAGAGAATACGATATGATTCAGATTCATCTACGATGCCGGGAACAGAAAAAAAAAAGGGAAAAACACAGGCACAGGGAATAGCGTGTGCAAGACTAAAGAAACCTGAGGGTGTTTGGTGTCCTGGAAAATTGCATTGTGTGCAGCAGTTGGATTTGAGCAGAGTGGTAGGTTGGATAGAGAAACACATGGATGTATGCTTAACTAGAGTCCAGACTCATACAGAGGGCGTGGAGTGAAAGGGGTGGCATGCAAGGGTTGTAAGAGAATACAGTTGTTTTTGGAAAGCTGTTTGAGTGAACATTTGAGGAAAAATCAGATGTAACACGATGACAAGAAACAATTCACATCATCTGTCCAGAGAAGATGAACTGAGGCAGAGCAGTGTCCAGAGAACAGAGTGGACAGGATCCAAATTAGCCTGCTAAAGTGAACCCCGTAGAATGTGTCGGCATAGCAAAGGGGTGATAGTTCAGGAGGGCTTCTCGCTTGAGCCAAGAGATGTACCCACTGAAGGAAATGCAGGAGGAAAGGCAGGTGTGCCAGGTCAGGCGATGGTTTCTGTTTTATACATATTGAGTTTGAGGTACTGGTGGGAACATTTTGGGCTCTTTGAACATTTCCCAAATGTGTGGCAATAGTGGTACTTTTCAAATACTTCACTTGACTTGGTAATAGGTTGTTTCGCCTTACAGAAGGAAAGGAATGAAATTAGTCCATAGCGTTCGAGTTCGACTACAGACTCTAGTCTCAGGAGGTGGGAACCCCACAGCACCACAGTCTCAACTTGCAAACACAGTACCTCTGTGGACACTGAAAAATGGCTTGTCCATCCCACATATGGCAAACGTATATGTTCTGAGTAAATCAGTGTGTAGGTGGCAGCCTTCCACCTGATAAAGCACACGGGCCAGAGGGCTTGGCTAGGAGACTGGATTACAGCCAGAATTCCATCCCTCTCCCACTCGGACTTGGCTCTGGTATGAAGATCCCAGCCAGCACCCCCTGGGCAGCAGCCCCAAGAGAGCTCAATCCCAGTATTTCTTCTGGACTGACCAGGGCCACAAGCGACCTCCTCATTGCTTTAGCTAACCAATACTTCACACTTCACATCTTACTTCCTTCAGTCAACACAAACACTCTACTCCGTGCCAAACACATCGGCTGCCTCAGCAACATTTCCCCTCGCCGTGAACTCAGGCAGGGAGAAGAGGCTAAAGTGACAATCCCCAAATCCCAGTACCACACAGAAACTGCTCCCATACTGACAGGCACTAAGTCTAGTGCTGGGACAAGAAGAAAGGCTCCTTTGGGTGAATTTATAGAACATCCCATGGAGCATAATGCAGAGACTATGCCTCTGGGGTCAGGAGAACCTGAGCTGGGCGGGACTCCCATCTGAGTCTGCCACCAGGGCTGGGCAGTTTCTAGACTCAGACAGGGAACCTGCTGGTCAGAGTCAAGAGGACTTTCCAGCTAGCAAGACATTTTCAATTTTTAAACAAGTTGGGTTGTGTAAGGAAATAACAGAACTTGCCTTGAGAAAATGAGGCTTGTTTAATTTCTTTAGAGACATACATGAGTATTATTTTTGCAACACAAGACCTAGGGGTATGCCAGAGGGGACACTGATATAAGAAAGAGTCGAAGTGTTCTGTAAATGAAGGGGAGTCCTTTTGGAGACTGGGGATAGGTCCAGTAATTGGGGCATCATCAGATTGTTTTCTGGAGGAAGGCCCACAATTGGGGACAATTAAAGAGAGAGGAGAGGAAATTTCTTGATTAGTTTTGGCTGTAGTGACAAAGTGCCTTCGATTGGACAGCTTGAAAGGCAACAAGGTTTCTTATAATTCTGGAAGCCCAAGATCAAAGTGCTAAAAAGTTCAGTATCTGGTGAGAATCATTTTCCTGATTTGTAAATAGTATATTCTTGCCCCTGTGTTCCTCTTGGAGAGCCCGGCAAGCTACCGAGAGTATCCCGTCTGCCCAGCAGAGCCTGGCAAGCTACCCGTGGCATATTCGATATGCCAAAAACAGTAACAATAAGTCTCACAATAGAGATGTTACTGGTGCCCCGCTCGAATAAATTGATGAACAATGAGATGACAGTGTGACAGTGCAGTGCTACATTCTTGCCATGTCTTCACTGAGGTCCCCACCTCCAAATGCATATTCATGGTACTAGAGGTTAAGGTTGCAGTATGTGAGTGTAAGGGAGAACCCAAACTTTCGTTTGAAAAAAGAACTAGAGTTGAAGGAGGGGCTGAAAAGAAATATTGGAAAGAAGGTCCCTAGGGGCTAGGAGCAGATAGAGTTAAGGTTTAGGGATAATCTAAACCATTCAATTTACATTTAAAAAGGCCAGGGACCAATTAATTTTGAGTTATGTCTCCTAGTCACGGCAGAGCCTGGCAAGCTACCCACGGCGTATTCGATATGCCAAAAACAGTAACAACAGGTTTCAAAATGGAGACGCTTACTGGTGCCCGCTCGAGTAAATCGATGAGCAACGGAATGACAGTGATACAGTGATGTCTTTTGGTATTTAATACCACCTTGTCTCCTATTCTGTATGAACTGTAGTCTTCCCTAAGCCATTAGCTAAGTTTTATTAAACATTAATTAGGGTCATCCTGGCGGTGATGATGCTCTGGGGAAAGCAGATGATCAAAGTCAAGTGAAATAACCATTAAAGCTGATAAGGGAAAACATTAAAGGCAGGAGATTTGAGCTGGTATAAAGGGGTGAGGGTGGGGAAGCGAAGAAAAAAGGGAAATCTCAGCCTGTATCCCTTCAACCCAAAAATCTTATGGACCATCTAGAGAGGAAATGAAATTCCTTTGGAAAAATACATTATGGCAGCTTGAGTTATTTCATGTGATTGGAAGTGTTTATCCAATTTCAAAAAACTGGAGGACCTGAACATGAAACAGATTTTTTTTTTCTGTGTCTGTCTGTTCTGGAGAAATTTGGTTTGGGGATGGCCATATTGCGTAGTCGGTTCTGAGGGCCACCAGCATGGGCACAGCTGCCACAGACTGAGAGACACAGGAGAGTGGCTTGTAAAGTTCACCATGGCAGCAGGGAGACGGTGGACTGAGTGGGTACAGAAATGGCATTGGGGGTAGGAACGAGTCTCAATGGCAGCCTGAGCACTGGGCCCGCTTGAAGCTTCCCGTGTGAGCACACCCCAGGCTGCACATTTCCTCCCTCCCTGTCCTTCCACTTCACCCTCCCTCTCCTCCAAGTGGACATTCTCCTCGGCACTGAAGTGTCTTTCCCTTGGAGTTCCTGCTGCCTGATGTTGAAGGGAGATTAAAACCAGCACCCCCCTTGCCTGTCTTTGTTTAGGGTGCTATCTCTGGGATACAGGGCCAGGACCAAGGTCGCAGGGACCTAAGTAGCTGACTCTTAGCTTTGAAGTCCTAATTTTGCACTTCTCCATCTTATCAGAGCATGAGGAGACTGCTGAAAGCAACAGTGGCTTTTTACATTAAGCCAGAGATTCAAAAGAAGAGCCGGGGGTTTCTTCCGAAGTTGAAATCCTCTAACATCTTTCTACTTTTCAACAAAACACGGAAAAGAAAGTCTGGATGCCACGATGCTTACAAATGGTGATTTAAAAAAAAAAAAAAAGTATGCTTAATAAAAGCTAAGAGTAGACAGACCCCTGGTGGGAAACTTATTTCCTCAGAAAATCCTGTGCTCTTAATTTGATGGACAAAGGGTAAGAGGAGCTGGGCACAGTAAAAGGAACTGCTGCAAAATCTATCTCCCCTCCACTCCCTGCACCTCCCCTTTTTAATGTAAATGTGGGCCAGGAAATGAGCCTTGCCAGGTATTTGCAAAGTCTTCCTATCTCTACTCTGTCTATTTGTAGTCTTAGGTAAACATGCCCCTGCCAGGAAAACGGACCCTTGTGAGCACCACAGCAATTTCCAAAAAGCACCTCCTAAATTCTATCAGCATCTCTCTATCCCATTGTAATCTTCTGGAGTCAAAGAATAAAAGACACTGTACCAGAATGAGAAAACCTACTGTGTGTGTTGGGGGGCAGGGGGGGAGTGGGTGCTAGGGAGGGGGTGTGTAGGTGGTATGTGTGCATGTATGTATAGTGGAGATTAAGCCCAGGGCCTGGTGAAATCATTCTAACATTGAGCTACATTGGGGTCAGTTCCTGTATTTCAAGAGTCATCACACTTTGTTCTAGGACTTGAACACATATGTTCCAACTATGCATTTTTATATGGAAGCTGTCCACAGTATATGTAACGCCTGTGTGAATGTACTATGAATACTGGTACATCATCCTGCTAGATTCTTACTAATAGTGTGTCATCCTGCTAGTACCCCATCCTGTTAATGAAGTGATGCACATTACAGACAAATGCAGGCCTCAGAATATAGAGTTACACATTATGCAAACATTTGTACTAGTAATAACTCTATACCACTCAAAATGCTAATTGTCACTTTTCAGAGTCCAAGCATTTGTTTGGGAAGAACAAGAGCACAACTCACACGCTTCAACAGTATGGCCAGCTGCTGGCTTCACCACAATGAGAGCCATTGTTGAGTAAATGGAGTCCCTCAGGTGAATGTAATTATGCAAATCTCTCCCTAACTACCAGCACTCCCTTGCTCTCTGAGACCCTGGAGGCCTCCCTCCAGTGGGAACACTGTCACATTTCATTAGGAGACTGCATGCGCGCCCAGATCATCACCCCATCACATTTGTCGGGCCTGTGCGTCAGGGGGAACCTACCACCCAAAAGGCCTGGTAAGGAGTTCACCAGAAAAGCAAATCCTTCCTAAGAACGGACAACTTTTTCCACAGTACATCAAATCCCCAAAAAACATTACCTTTACTTCCCAGACACAACGCGTATTCCAGATTCTAGATAATTCTAATGCCAAAGAGGTTGGAGGGGCTTCTTCCAATATGCTGGAAGCTCTGTAGAAGGAAGTTTCTCTTTGTCATCTGTCTGTCTGTCTCTGTATCTGTCTGTCTGTCTCTGTCTCTGTCTCTATCTATCTGTCTGTCTGTCTGTCTGTCTGTCTGTCTGTCTGTCTGTCTGTCTGTCTCTCTCTCTCTCTCTCTCTCTCTCACACACACACACACACACACACACACAAACACACACGCACGCACACACGCACCCGAGCACGTGCTCTGCTTTATTAACTCCAGAACAACCCATGGCTATTGAATGTGAAGATCCCCAAACTTCCAGTAGACTGGGCTATGTTGTTTATTGATTGACACACTGCAGCATAGCCAGGAATAGAGAACCTAGACAAAAAAAAAAATCCTTGACAGACCCCATCCTTCTTTATTCACTTGCTTCAGTGTACAGAAGTTATTTACACACTTTTGGTGATTTCCCATAGCCACCGAAATAGAATTCTGCTAATAGTAGGCCCTACATAAATGTTGCATATCGACTTAAACTAACCTTTGTTATCTTTCTGAAACAAGCAAAAGAAAATAAGAATGTAGATTTAATGACCACATATATTGAATGATTATATCAGTTCTTGACATTATATATGTTGTACTCTGCTAAGTCTTAGGTATTGACAAGCTAACTTCAATGTAAAATAAAATGACTAAACCAGTCTAAATCTTTTCTAGAAAAAAATATGAAAGTTTAAAATATATCATAATAAATTACAAAACTTCTTTACTTTAATCTTAGTCTTGAAATAAACCTGATCCACAAAGAAGAGATTTTAGACTCCCATAGACTTTGTAAATTGTGTGAATTATTAATGGGGATACTAGTGCAAGCTAAATGCAAGCTTAGCAAGCTTAGCCCAGCCCGAAACTTTGGTTAGTTAAAAGAAATTAGAAGAAATGAGTCAAACTTACAGCAAAATAACTTTTACTAGTATAGAGCTGAGATCAGGCAAGAGAAAGCTTAGAGAACACTTTATTCATGAGCAAGTCGTCTTTTATGAGGGGGGGGCATCAGAAGATGGGAAAATATTTGGGAGTAAGTGAAGATGGTTTTGTGTGAAAGCTTTTTCTGAATCCTGCAATGACTGACACTCATACATGTGAGCCCTATGTCCTACTGGGTGTGTCTCTCAATTTTTTAAAAATGAAAAGGTATCTAGGCTCTTCCAATACAACCTGTTTTGTTAATGGAGTTAGACAAATTCATAATGGAGTTAGACAAATTCATATATTAGAACTTACTGCAACTATGCAACTATACTGAGATTTATTGAAGGATAAGCTATCATACATAGGAACCATATTCTTTAAATAAAAGCAATGTAGCATCTTTTTTTTTTGCTCTTTTGGGTCACACCTGGCGATGCACAGGGGTTACTCCTGGCTCTGCACTCAGGAATCACCCCTGGTGGTGCTCAGGGGACCATATGGGATGCTGGGAATTGAACCGGGTTGGCCGCGTGCAAGGCAAATGCCCTACCCGCTGTGCTATTGCTCCAGCCCCCAATGTAGCATCTTTTTGATGGACTGTCTATATGTATTTTATATAGCTTTGGCCACAGCAATATATTTATAGTTAATATTCTTTCCCTCTTCCAAGTTATTGCTTCTAAGGTTTTCAAAATATATATTTTATATGAAATATATATAAAATATATTTCACCTCAAATCATTTTAGCCATGTGATCTAAAATAGCAAATGATCTGTCTTGAAACAGAACTAAGCTGAAACTATATAATAGTTAATTATTTAAATTACAAGTTACTTATGGGCCAGAGAGATAGTACAATGGGTAGGGCACTTACCTGGGTTCGATCCTGGGCATCTCATATGGTTCCTCAAACCTTCATCAGGATATATTACTGTATTACTCCTGTATTACTCTTGAACACAGCATCAGGAGTAACCCTTGAGCCTCACTGTGTGTGGCCCCAAAGAAAACAAAACCAAAAATTACTTATATAAAATATTTTGCATTCTTCTCTGGGGCTCCTTTCTAGAATTTTCATGGTAGAGCCCAGTGGCATGCAGGGAGGCTGTACAGCCCAACACTGTCCTCAGAAAGCTAAATTCTACCTTGCCTTTCAATATATTCTAAAACCACCCACTGAGCACTTGATACAAAGCAACCAAAACAAAAAACCAAAAAAACCCACACATCAACGTTAAAATTTTAATAATTAGTCAAAAAGAGTCTTGTGATTATGAAACAAGAATCAGGAAATAGAATTTTTTTTTTTTAAATATTATTGCCGACTTTATTTATTTATTTATTTATTTGCTTTTTGGGTCACACCTGGCGATGCACAGGGGTTACTCCTGGCTCTGCACTCAGGAATTACCCCTGGCTGTGCTCAGGGGACCATATGGGATGCTGGGATTTGAACCCGGGTCGGCCGCGTGCAAGGCAAACGCCCTACCCGCTGTGCTATCTCTCCAGCCCCAGGAAATAGAATTTTTTAAAAATGTTTTAGTCTTGGGTTTTGATATTCAGAGGAAACAGAAGCTTGTAGCTTTCCACAGGTGTGGCAAAAGCAGCTATGCCTGGAAATCCGCTGTCTTTTCACTAATGGCATTTCAGCAGCACCTCTGCCCATTGGTCCCAAGTCAGGCAGTGGTTTGGGAGTTCGAAGAAGATGTTTCCTTTTTTTTCTTTTCTTTATTGCGGGGGGAGGGGGTTGGGGGAGAGCTACCAGACTTCCAGCAATGGAAAGCTTAGCCTTGACAACCAAACAGTAGAAAAGTTCCTCCAAGTGGTTATTAAACATTAAAAAAAAAGCCTGTTTGCTGATACCTGTAGGAAAATACCTATGGCAGGAGAAGATTTCCCTTCACTTCCTTCCCTCAGACCAACTTTGAAAACCAGAGCAAACAAACCAGGCTTCAGATGAGAGTGAAGAGAAAGTTTGCCTACAGGCCAGGTTTTCCTGTTTTCTTAGCAAAGGGGACCAGAGTGCGTGCTTGGAATACTGGAGCCCTGGGTTCAATCCCCAGCACTACATGGATCCCCAACATTGCTGGGAGCACATCCTGGAGTCCAGCTAGGTGTAACCCCCAAAACCAAAAGAAAGAAATCTTTGTGACTAGACTAGGGTGGAGTGCAGGAATGAGTTGCTATCAGGTAAAGGCGAATGTAGCCACATATACAACGGAGTGACTAATAGCTTATTTGATGGTGATGATTCATGTAACAAAGCACCGATAAGTGATTCAGGAACCAATTCCCGGTCTGAAGATTGTATCAAGTGCTTTCTGTAGAAGTTACTGGGAAATAAGAACAATGTTTGAAAAATTTTCTTTCAAGTTTGTCAAAAGAGGGAACAAACCTCAGACATCTCCTGGTTTACACACACACACACACACACACACACACACACACACCCCACACACACACAGTTTAAATTTTTCCTGTTATTTCATTTTTGTCTTTGTTCCAGAAACTTCTAGGGTCAATAAAGAACTTTCCCCAGGCCAAAGAGAGGGGTCAGAGGACTGAACACATACCTTGCAGGAAACCTTGGTTTGATCCCTGGTACCATGTAGTTCCCTGAGAAACACCAAAAGCAACACCCTAATTATTGACCCAGAAGTAGACCCCGAACACCACTGGATATTCACCCCCCCCAAAAAAAACCCAAAGTAAAATAAATAATTATTATAAATACTGCACACTCACCTTTATATGAACAATGAAGAATGGGAGGGGAACTTGGTGAATGAACTCTTGGAGGGGAAGAATGGTGAGGGGAACTGCCTCCCAAACTTAGCTTATGCTTCATATGTCAGTTCATGTGAGTGACATAATGCCACGGTTAAGAAAATCTGGAGGTGGAGACAGTAACCCCAACTATTTTCACTTTTTAAATACAGCGATAGTTCATCAGTATGTTCAGTTTTGCAAGGTAACTAAAATGAGATTCTGCTTTCTTTGGGGGAGGAGGAGCGGGGTGAGGCAAAGGGTGTATGCCCTGGGCTCAGTAATGGTTCTATCACTTCTGGTGGCGTTTGCAGAACCCAATGTGGTAGCAGGAATCGAACTGGGGTGGGCCATATACAAGGCAAGAATCTTAACCTCTAGATGATCTCTCTGGGACTACATTTTGCTTTCTTTTATCATATATCATTCCATAGCAAACATATTACTCGTTTTCTGTAAATTACAAAATATTTCCAAAGACTGCATTGCATCATACTTTAATTAATGCCCTCCTTTTACTTCCTTCATTTCTTTCTTCCAACTTTTAAATTTCCTAGTCTTCTTCACTCATTTCTGTTACCTGTCATAAAATTCCACAAACCTTTTCTAATAGCATCTAGTATGCTTTAATTGCCAAAAAATAGACATCATATGCTCTTCATTATCAGCAATAGAAAACAAACGATTTAATGATGCCTTTTCTGCAGGTCTGATTGTTGGGGAAATAATCCAAATCATAATAGTGGATTTTCTGTCGAAAATTGAATGTAAGCAGAGTAATGAGAGAGTAAGTTGAAAATCATCTGCCACACAGGCAGCGTGGAGAGTTGGGGGGTATACTGGGGTTCTTGGTGGTGGAACATGTGCACTGGTGAAGGGATGGATGTTTGATTATTGTATGACTGAGACTTAAACCTGAAAGCTTTGTAACTGTTCTCATGGTGATTCAATTAAAAAATAAATAAATAAACAAAAAATAGCCTTATATAGTGTTGGGCATATTTTTTATTTTTAACGAAGTTCCTAATTTTATCTGTTTGCTAATTATTTTTCATCTTGTTTAAATTATTAATTTATCTAAGGGATTTTTTGTTTTTTTTCTGCCAATTTGTTTAAATTCTCCAAACAATAAAGAATTTGTCATATTCTTTATTACAAAACTTTGTTGCATACAGTTTTCACAGATTTTCATCTATCTTTTTATTTTGGTTAAGAGCAATTTTTTTTGAAAATGTAATGTTTTTGAAAGCCATTAGCTAAATTTACTGAATTCTAATTGTGTGTGTGTGTTTTTTAATAATGCAGGAGTACTGCTATTTATTCAGCCATTGATTAGGCTGATTGAATAGGGCATGAACTCCACATTATTTTTTTTATTCTATTCTGAATGTTAACTTAATTTTATTATTATCTCCACCCCCCCCCTTTTTTTGAGATACAGCCACAAAGCTTTCATGTTTGAGCTTAGGTCATATAATCATCAAACACCCATACCTTCACCAGTGCACACTTTCCACCACCAAAATCCCCAGTATTCCCTCCCCCCCACTCGCCCAAGCCCCACACACATACCCACACCTCCATTCCAACCCTTCCCCTGCTTGTGTGGCAGACAATTTCCCCCATACTCTCTACGTTGGTTACATTCGATATTTCGACACCAGTCTCACCACCATTCAAACCTGCCGAAAAGGCAATGCTAGAAGATTTGTTTTTTATTGCTTGTTATGGATAGAATATAATGTCTAGGAAATTCTGTGGCACTCTCTTCCGGGAGCTTTAGTTTATAGTCTCTGGGTCTTGGCATTGATGAAATTACATGGCACCAGGGGCAGTTTGTGGGTGTGACTTCCAAGCTTCTGGAAAACTGGGGACCTGGCGGGGAGGAGGCCCAGTCCTGATCCAAGCAGGCTTGGAGATCTCAGTTGCAGGTTCCCACATATCTGGGTTTTCATGCTGGTCCGCTCTCTGGTGAGGCTCATCCCATTTTGGGTGAGGCTTGTGCCCTTTTGGGTGAGGCCCCTCCGAGCATATGAAGAGTGGCCTTGGGCATGGTGGTGGTGGGGTTCTGGAGGTTTTCAGATGCCAGGGTACTTCTTGGAGCAAGGAGGGAAACTCAACCCGCCCCCCTCTGAGGCTATGATTCGAAATACAGATACTAAGTGGCCATCATGTTTGGTCCTTGGTCTACCTTCAACACATGTCTTCCACCCCAGGGGGCGATCCCCCACAATCATCATTTACTTAGTGGTTCCTTCTCCGTCCCAATTGTCTTTTCCCCCAGCACATGGGGCCAGCATCCAAATGGTGGTGTGATGCTCCTGGCCCTTATGTCTACTGTCCTTAGGTATTAGTCTCATACTTTGCTACTTTATATTCCACTAATGAGTGTAGTCATTCTATGTCTGTCCCTCACTTTCCGACTAATTTCACTTAGTATGATACTCTCCATGTCCATCCGATTATATGCAAATGTTATTATTTCATCTCTTCTAACAGCTGCATAGTATTCCATTGTGTAGATGAACCAGAGTTTCTTTAACCAGTCATATATTCTCAGGCACTTGGATTTTTTCCGGTTTCTGGCTATTGTGAACAGTGCTGCAATAAACACACAAGTGAAGATGTCATTTCTACTGTTTTTTTTTTTTTTGCCTCTCCAGGATATATTCTCAGTAGTGGTATTGCTGGGTCATATGGAAGTCCAATTTCTAGTTTTTTGGGGGAATGTCCATATGATTTTCAAAAGGCTGGACCACTCACCATTCCCACCAACAATGAATGAGAGTCCCTTTCTCCCTGCATCCTCGCCAGCACTGGTGGTTCTTGTTCCTGTTGATGTGTGCCAGTTTCTGTGATGTAAAATGATACCTCATTGTTGTTTTGATTTGCATTTTGATTTGCATTTCCCTGATGATTGGTGATGTAGAACATTTTTTTTCACGTGCCTTTTGACCATTTGAATTTATGTTTTTAGGACGTTTCTGTTCATTTCTTATTATTTTTTGATGGGGATAGAGTTCTTTTTCTTGTAAAGTTCTACCAATGTCTTGTATATCTTGGATATTAAGCCCCTATCTCATGACTATTGGGTAAATATTTTTTCCCATTCCTTGAGCTCCTATATTTTAGTCTCTTTTTTTTTTTTACGTGCAGAAGCTTCTTAGTTTAATATAGTCCCATTTGTTTACATTTGTTTCCACTTGCAGTGGTGTTTCATCCTTGAAGATGCCTTTAGCTTCAATATCCTGGAGGGTTCTGCCTACATTTTCCTCCATGTACTTATGATTTCAGATCTGATATTTCCTCTTTAACCTATTTTGATCTGACTTTTGTGCTTGGCATGAGACAGAGGTCTGAGTTTATTCTTTTGTATGTAGCTGTCCAGTTTTCCCAGCACCACTTATTGAAGAGGCGTTCCTTGCTCCACTTCACATTTTTTTGCTCTGTTATTAAAGATTAAGTGATTATATACTTGAAAGGCTGTGTCAGAATATTCAACTCTGTTCCATTGATCTTCGGGTCTGTTTCTATTCCAATACCATGCTATTTTAATTACTATCGCTTTGTAGTACAGTTTGAGATTGGGGAAGGTGATGCTACCCATCTTCTTTTTCCCAAGAATTGCTTGGCTATTCATGGGGGTTTATTACTCCATATGAATTTCAGTAGTGTTTTGTCTATTTCTTTGAAAAATGTCATGGGTATCCTTATAGGGATTGCATTGAATCTCTACAATGCTTTGGGGAGTATTGCCATTTTGATCATGTTAATCCTCCCGATCCATGAGCAGGGGATGTGTCTCCATTTTCTAGTGTCCCCTTTTATTTCCTGAAGTAGTGGTTTGTAGTTTTTTTGTATAGGTCCTTCACCTCTTTAGTTAAGTTGATTTCGAGGTACTTAATTTTCTGAGGCACTATTGTGAATGGGATTTTTTTTTTAACATCTCTTTCTTAGTTTTCATTGTTTGTGTATAGGAAAGCCATGGACTTTGGGGTATTGATTTTGTAACCTGTCACTCTGCTATACAAACCTATTATTTCTAAGAGCTTTTCCATAGAGCCTTTAACCCTAAAGTATAGTTCTCTAAGTATAGTTCATGTCATTTGCAAATAGTGATAGCTTGACTTCTTCTTTTCCTATCTGGATGCCTTTGATATCCTTTTCTTGCCTAAGTGCCTGCTGGCAAGTACTTCCAGTGCAATGTTGAATAGAAGTGATGAGAATGGGCAACTTTGTCTTGTTCCTGATATTAGAGGGAAGGCTCTCAGCTTTTCCCCATCGAGAATAATGCTTGCTGTGAGCTTGTGGTAGATGACTTTGACTATATTTAGGAAAGTTCCTTCGACTCCCATTTTGCTCAGTGCAATTCTGAAGCTGTCCTGAATAAGAGGCCAATGTAAATTATGACCAAGGAAAGGATTACAATAGGTACTGAAGAAAATTAGAAGAATTGGGTCTTAGGGGAGAAAGTCACTACAAAAGATAAACAAAAGATTAATAAATGAGAGAGAAGGAAGGGAGGAAGGGAGGAAGGGAGGAAGGGAGGAAGGGAAGGAAGGAGGAAAGAAAGGCTTAAAGCACCTGTCTTATAAGGTGCTTTATAACTATATGATTTCTCATATAACTATATATAACCATATGATTTCTCATAAATATATCTTTATTCAAAAATTAATATGACTTTGAATATATTTTGTTTAGTAATGTTTGCAAAACTTCATCATACCTTTGTCTTTTCACTAGAAGGCTGGCTTTACAATTGACCATGGGTAAATATTATTTTCTTATTTTAAATAAAATTGATTTATTTAGGAAATATGAAAGATAAGAAACAGAGTAAGGGAAGGCAATTTTACCAATAAAATTAAGAAAGGGAAATTCTGCAGCCTGAACTGGGATTCAGGTGAGTCCAGAATGAAGTGCTCCGAGTAAGTGTTATTTAAAGCAACATTCTTCAACCTTTATACACTTGTGGCCCTACACCTGTCCCACATGCTGGGCAGAGAACAATCAACCATTGGTTTGGAAACAGACCAGTGGTTTTCAACCTTTCTACAGCTGCAGACCAGAAGCAAATTGTGGACCGGTGGTTGAAGATCACTGATTTTTTTTTTTTATTAGTGAGTCACCCTAAGATAAAGTTACAGACTTACAAGTTTTCATGCTTATGTTTCAGTCATACAATGATAGAGTACCCATCCCTCCACCAGTGCCCATTTTCCATCACCAATGGTCTCAGCATCCCTCTCACCACCCCTACCCTGTCCCCTTCACCTCACCCTGCCTCTGTGGCAGGGCATTCTCTTTTGCTCTCTCTCTCTTTTTAGGTGTTGTGGTTTGCTATAGAGGTATTAAGTAGGCATCATGTTCGGTCTATAGTCTATTTTCAGCCCATATCCCCCATCCCTAGTCGGCCCGCCTAGCACCCTTTGCTTGATGATCCCTTCTCTATCAGAGCTGCTTCTGCACCTAGCATGTGAGGTCAGCTTCCAAGCTGTGGAGTACTCCTCTTGATACTTATCTCTACTATTCTTGGGTGTTAGTCTCCCATTCTGTTACTCTATATTCCACAGATGAGTGTGATCTTTCTATGTCTATCCCTCTCTTTCTGACTCATTTCACTTAACATGATACTTTCCATGTTGATCCACCTGTATGCAAATTTCATGACTTCATCTTTTCTAACAGATGCCTGGTATTCCATTGTGTAGATGTACCAAAGTTTCTTTAACCAGTCATC
This sequence comes from Sorex araneus, assembly GCF_027595985.1. Taxonomy (NCBI): domain Eukaryota; kingdom Metazoa; phylum Chordata; class Mammalia; order Eulipotyphla; family Soricidae; genus Sorex; species Sorex araneus. The sequence goes on along the minus strand of NC_073305.1, from coordinate 161,696,980 downwards.
TGTTCTCGGGCACTCGGGTTTTTTACAGATTCTGGCTATTGTGAATAGTGCTGCAATAAACATATAGGTGCAGATGTCACTTTTACTATACTTTTTTGCATCTCCGGGATATATCCCCAGAAGTGGTATGGCTGGGTCAAATGGGAGCTAAATTTCTAATTTTTTGAGAAGCGTCCAGATTGTTTTACAAAAGGGCTGAACCAGTCGGCATTCCCACCATCAATGAAGGAGAGTCCCTTTCTCCCCACATCCACCCCAACACTGGTTGATTTTATTCTTTTGGATGTGGGCCAGTCTCTGTGGTATGAGATAACATCTCATAGTTGTTTAGATCTGCATCTCCCTGATGATTAGTGATGAGGAGCAGTTTTTTCATGTGTCTTTTAGCCATTCAGATTTCTTCCTTGAGAGTTTATTCATTTCATCGTCCCATTTTCTGATAGAGTTGGATGTTTTCTTCTTGTAGAGGTCAACCAGTGCCTTGTAAATCCTTGATATCAACCCCTTATCAGATGAGTATTGGGTGAATATCCTTTTCCATTCTCTAGACTGTCTTTGTATTCCAGTCACTGTATCTTTTGAGGTACAGAAGCTTCTCAGTTTAAGGTAGTCCCATTTGTTTATCTCTGTTTCCACTTGCCTGGTTAGTGGCTTGTCCTCTTTGAAGATACCTGTAGCTTCAATGTTGTGGAGGGTTTTGCCGACCTTGTCTTCAATGTACCTTATGGATTCTGATCTAATGTTGAAGTCTTTAATCCGTTTTGGTCTGACTTTTGTGCATGGTGTTAGGTGTAAGTCTGAGCCCAATTTTTTTTGCATGTAGCTTTCCAGTGTTGCCAGCACCATCTATTAAAAGAGGCTTTCCTTGCTCCACTTTACATTTCTTGCTCCCTTAATCAAAGATTAGATGATCATATATTTGAAGGTGTGTGTAGGGATATTCTACCCTGTTCCGTTGGTCTACTGCTCTGCTTTTATTCCAGTACTATGCAGTTTTAATTATTAACGCTTTGTAGTAGAGTTTGAGGTTGGAGAAGGTGATGCCTCCTATCTTTGTTTTCCCCAAAATTGCTTTAGCTATTCGTGGGGGTTTGTTGTTCCATATAAATTTTAGGAGTGTTTGGTCCACTTCCTTGAAGAATGTCATGGGTATCCTTATAGGGATCGCACTGAATCTGTATAATGCTTTGGGAAGTATTGCCATTTTAACAATGTTAATTCTCCCAATCCATGAACAGGGGATGTGTTTCCATTTCCTCGTGTCCTCTTTTATTTTGTGAAGTAATGTTTTGTAATTTTCTCTGTACATGTCCTTCACCTCCTTAGTTAAGTTGATTCCAAGGTACTTGATTTTCTGAGGCATGATTGTGAACAGGGTTGCTTTTTTCATATCACTTTCTTCTCTCTCATTATCTGCATATTAGAAAGCCATGAACTTTTGGATATTGATTTTATAGCCTGTAACTTTACTATACAAGTCTATTGTTTAGAGGAGTTTCTTGATAGAGGCTTTGAGATTCTCTAAATATAATATCATATCATCTGCGAATACTGAGAGCTTGATTTCTTCCTTTTCTATCTGGATGCCCTTAATATCTTTTTCTTGCCTAATCTCTATTGCAAGTACTTCCAGTACTATATTGAACAGAAGTGGTGAGAGTGGGCATCCTTGCCTTGTCCATGATCTTAGAGGGAAGGCCCTTATTTTTTCCCTATTGAGGAAATGCTTGCTATAGGCTTGTGGTAGATGACTTTGACTATATTGAGGAAGTTTCCTTCTATGCCCATTTTGGTGAGAGTTTTCATCATGAATGGGTGCTGGATCTTGTCAAGTGCTTTCTCTGCATCTATTGATATGGAATATCACTGATTTAAAGAGACAAGCATCTTGAAGAAGAAAATGTTACAGCCTTTTTCATGCTGCATTCCTGTTTGGCTTAATGAAAATATTGTCTGAAGTAGCAATATTGTCTACAGAGTTCTGGAAGAAAATGCATTACTGTTTTTAACCTCTGGTGAGTAGCTATAGTAGATCCTTGTATTTTATCTATCACTTTCCCTTGAAGGAACTTCTCTCCCTTGAATCTAACCATAATCTAAATGGTAGTAGCCATTATTTATGCAATATCCTTGGCCATGACTAGCAAAAGAAAAGCCTCCAAATCAACTAAAGATGCACAGGACCTCACAGTCACATTTCATGGATTGTATTTTATGGTTCAGCCCCACCTATACAAGCATCATCTATAGATTTATGATTTTAAGGAAATTAACACTGAAATGATCTATGAAATGGATCATACCTAGAGAAGACTGGGTAATCTCTCAGAAATGCTCAACAAAACCAGTAACTAAGACATCTAGGTTATTTCCCCATCTCTCCCCCACTCCCACAATAAGCACAATTCACTGTGTCACTGTATCACTGTCATCCCATTGTTCATAGATTTGCTCAAGAAGGCACCAGTAAGGTCTCCATTCGTCCTAGCCCTGAGATTTTAGCAGCCTCTCTTTACCAGTCCTTCCCAATGGTGCCACATTGGAGGCTCTTTCAGGGCCAGGGAAATTAGACCCATCATTGTTACTGTTTTTGGCATATTGAATATGCCATGGGGAGCTTGCCAGGCTCTGTCATGCGGGCAGGATACTCTCAATAGCTTGCTGGCTCTCTGAGAGGAAGAACTAGGTAATAAAATTTCGTGGCTTCGAGCTTCTGGGAGCTTTGTTTTATAGTCTTTGTATCTTGGGCCACAGATAGGATTACATGGCCCAGGAGGCAACTTGTGGGTTTGACTGCCTAGCTACTGGAAAAAGGGGGAATCTGGGTGGAGCAGGCCCAGTCCTGATCTGAGCAGCCTTGGAGATCTTAGCCTCGGGTCCCGCACTCTTGGCTTCCTCTGTCAGTTCCTTCATGCATGAGGCTCGTCCGAGCGTATGGAGAATGGCCTTGACCTCCGGGACCCAGCCACCGCCATGCTCAAGGCCACTCTCCACGCACAATTACTAATCCAGAAATAACTGATCAAGTCAATAAATAAGGAAGTAAAAATAGAAAGATGTGCTAAGCAGAGTAAATATTCAAAACTCTGCGAATGTCCACATGAATAGAATGTTTGTGAAAACAATTGGGCAGAACAGGGAGAGATGGTATCTATCATTAAACTCTCCTCTTCTCATTGAGCAATACCCAAGTTGTAGTATTTCTTTGACGGGGAAAAAAATGTTTACACTGGTGCAAGATCAATAAAACCCACGACTTACGTCCCATATTCTTCTACCAGATTTTATATATCAGTCGGAACGGTGTAGAGAGAGCTTCTTCCTACCCTGCAGCCCTCAACAGCCCATCCCACAAAGAAAGAGTAAATGACCTCACACCACTACCTAACAACCTAAAGGACCTAACACCATGACCTAACAACCACTATAGTGGTTGCAACATGAACTACCTATATTTTGGTATAGATATATGCTTAGCTTCACTTCAGATGTCCCATCTATCCTCAAGAAATCCTCATGCCTATGACCCTCAGGCCACTTTGCAGCTGGGCCTGCTTAGGGCTGTTAGGCTTCAGAGCCATAGTCCCTCCCCTTACAGCAAACACTCATGAATGTTCTAGAATTGTTTGGCACTGGTGCCAGCCCTGAGAGAAGGTGGGAAGGTAGGGTTTCCCCCCCCCCATATATCAAGCAGGAGAGGAAACTGGAAAAGAACAAAGGCATTAATATCTGACATTATCCTCTTAAAAGCCTGTCTCTTCATTGAGGCCTACGTATCCCTTTAGGAAACTGGATCTCTCTCTGAAAAGTTATTTTCTGCCTTGTCATAATCATATTTATAAAGTGGAAACATATATTTTTATTTTCATGAGAGGAACAAAGAAGGAAAAAAGCAAAGGAAGCTGCCCGATTCTGGGTCTGACAGTCTTTGTCAGCACGTTTCTGTGGATCACCTCAAATGTCTCTGATGTAGACAGTTCCTCTTGGAAACTGCCTCACCTCTGCAGCTCAGCTGAAACTTGATTTTTACCATTTGAAAGTCTTCCTTGTTACCTCCTTTCAAGATCAGACTGCTCATATTCCTGCTCCATTTCGAACTTCCCACCTCAGAACTACATTGTCATACGTGGCTGCATAACTCATTGCCACAAGTGTGGCAACGTCAAACAATTTACAGCTTACAACTGCGCTATAAGGAAGGCTTGCAGAGGACCTGTCAGGGTTCTCTGTTTAGGGATCACAAATGAAAGTCAAGGTGTTGGCTTACTGGGCTTTTTGGTGAGAAACAGGAGGAAGAATCTGTTTCTAAGTTTCATGGGGCTACTGTTAGAATTTAGTTCATTGTCATTGGTTAAGACATAGGACTTCATTTTCTTGCTGGCTATCAGGCCAGGACTACCTTTAATTTCTAGAAGCTTCTCTCTTCCTTCCGTGTCACCTCCTTTGAAACACAAAATGGGTGTGAGTCCCCCAACACATTAAATATCTCTGACTTCTTCAGTTACTTTCTTAATAAAACTCTGTTATGTTTTGTTGTTTGTTTTTGGCAAGGGGAGGGGCCACACCTGGCAGATTCCAGGTTTACTGCTGCTCAGGTATCACTCCTGGTTATGTTCAGGGAACCGGATGTGGTTCTAGAGATAGAACCCAGACTGGCTACATGCAAAACAAGAGTCTTACCCAGTGTACTATCTCTCTGGCCCAGTGAAAACTACTTTTAAAGGTTTTTACCTTGCTGGGTCAGACCCATCACTAGCATCATCTCTTTTAAGGTCGACTGATGTGTAACTTAAATTCCATCTGCAAAGTCTTTCCTGGTAGCACCTAGATTAGTATTAGATGGATTAACTAGGGTAAACTCCTAAGGTGTTTCTGCGTGTGTTGAGGGCTGTGGGTGGGAAGGACCTTAAGAATTCTACCTGTCATCACTATCAGTTTTAGAAGCACTTATTTAACCTTAGCAGGTTCTAGATTAACATGGAAGATACCACATTCCAGAGTTGATATGAATATTTTCTCCTAGGATGTTTAGCTTGTGAAGTTATTTGCCGCTTATAGTTTTGTTTTTATCTATTATGCTTCACCTTACTGTCTTCTGTGAGTGAGTGAGTAAAGATTCCTTCTACTTTCTTGTGAGTCTAACAATTCTCTTAAAAGTATGTTAGTTGAAGCTTACATAGGACCTAGTTATATGGTAATGGAAAGGCATTTGGGATTTATAATTCCTTACAATGGTGGGTTCTGTGTCTACTGATTCCTTATTAATTAAATGGAAATGTGGATATGTGTTTGCTAATGATACCACATGGCTACTAAGCAATAAGAATGAACATTGACCATGCATGCTCCATGTAGCTAAATACCAGGCATGCTGGACACACTTTGTAAAGTGCTATGGGAGATGCAGTGATTAGTACAACAATATCAGACTTATAAATATTATGGGGAAGATGAATGTATTTACAAAAGATGAAGGAGAAGTGTATGTGCCAAAAGGGATTAAAAAATGACTTCTTTGTGAGATTGGATGAAATGAAAGGTTATTCTCAGCTAAGACATCTGGAAATGTCTATGGGAGTGCAGCTCAGGACCTGAGGTGTGGGATGACAGCAGACATCTTGGGTCTGTCAAAGTCTCACAGAGAAGACCTTTATCAAGGATCTGCTGCAATCTTCTGGAACATGCATGTTTGTCTGCTGACAAACTACCAAAAATACTTTCTATCTAGTGTGTCACTGTTTATTGAGTTAGGTTTAAATTTTATTATTGAGTGTAAAGCATGATATCAAGAGACTAAGAGGCTACCCAAGAGATTATCTGTTGCTAGTTTATTCTCTGTCCAAAGCAATATTATAAACTAGTTGTATTTTCCTCACTTTCTCCCATATACTCACAGGATACTTTTGTTTCAGGCTTTTCCCTTTCTTGAAAGGGATGGGAGAGGTAGGACCTATCTGGTGGTGCAGGGGGTTGCTCCTGGCTCTGTCCTTGGAGGTCACTTACCTTGGCTCAAGGCACCATGTGGTGCCAGGGATCAAACTGGGCCTCCTATAGGCAAAGCCTGCACTCAGCACTTTGAGCCATCTCTCTTCTCTCAGGTTTTCCTTTTAGATGGGCTTTGAGATAGAAGATTGGATGCATATCTATCCCTCTGTTTTAAAGAGAAGAATAAACGAGGTACCAGAGAGATAGCGCAGTGAGTAAGTTCAGTGAGAACTACAACGAGACAGTTCAGTTGCTTGCGGCTGACCCCAGTTTGAATCTTGGCACCCCACGTAGTTCACAGAGCACCACCAGGAATGATCCCTGAGTGCAGAGCCAGGAGTAAGCCTGAAGCACTGCAAGGTGTGGCCCCTAAATCAGATATTAATTAATACTTGGGATATAAATGATCCATCATGTGATTGCTTTGGTAAATGTAATCGTGGCTACAACTATTCAGCTCCCATTGTAAGGTGATGATGTAATGCTTCCCATCAAGACAGGGCTTCCTTTCCCCGCCCCAGCCCCACCCCTCCTCTGACTCTCAGTAGATTTGCTTTGATCAATAGACTGCAAAGGAGGTGGTGTCTGCCTGATCCAAGCTGAGTCCTATCTTGAGATACCACACCTACCCACATGCTTTGGAACTCTGTTGAGCCACCCTTGGAATGAACTGAGCTCTGCAGTGAGCCAAATCTAAAAGCAAAGTTGGATTTCAGAGGTATGGGGAAGCCTAGCTAAAATCAGGAAAGGTGTAGTCTCATAAGAAAAAAAAAAGAATGGTTATCCTTTCTGTTTTTATTTGGGGGCCATACTCAGCCAGTGCTTAGGGCTTACCTTACCTTATTTGGCTCTTTATTCAGGGATCACTCCTGGGGATCAGATCTAGGTTGGCCACGTGCAAAGCAAGAAACCTATCCACCGTACTACCTCTCCAGCCCCAGTGTTTATCTCTGCAAACATTACATTTCAGGTTGCTTTGTGATATTATCCTAGTTCTCTTTCCCTGGTGAAGCAGATTAAAGAACAAGTCCCACTTGGTTCTTTAGAAGCAAAGGGAGAGGTCTGGGACAAAGATTTCTCACAGGCTTGAGATAGTTTCTTTGTTTCAATCAAGTTTGAATTTGCTGTGATTGATACCTCCACATTTATTGGTAATCTGTGTGTGCATGAGAAAGAGAGGTGCGGGGAGACTTGCCTACAATATAGATAACTGAAATTTATTGCATTTTAAATTCATACTTTGATTCATTATTATAATTATTATTTATAGGATGTTCTTATCCTTGGGATAGCATTTAGACTTTATACTTTTAAGAAGTGGGTATTATTCCTTATCTACTCCCAGCCCATTTTACTCAGGAGAAAACCAAGACTTAGAGGAATTAAATAATTTGGCCTAATGGCAGAGTCTAGTCCCTTGATCATCAGTACAAAAATCCATGTTTTCCTCACATATAAATAAATCATCAAGGGTCTGGAATTTGATAGTAACTATGCTTCATTTAAGGTCTTTAAAATGTTAATGACTTCTCTTCTTACATAACATCTATGTTTTTAATTTGAAAAATACTGAGTAGGGAAATAATTAAAACAAGAATTCACTTAATTAAAAAAATATCTACGTCTAATGCTTGCTCCATTGTTAAATGTTTTACTATAGTTGTATTCACTTGCTGACACTGTATTCATACCCCCAACATTTTATTGTAAATACTTAAACATCCAGAAAAGCTGGAAGAATGTTACAGAAATCCTTGTACACTCACTATTAATGCAAAATTAACATTTTACAGTATTTGTGCTATCATATTATCTGACAATCTACCTATTCCTATCCATCCACCCTATTTTAAATAGACAGTTCAGGAGACAAGACAAAATCCTGTTAACACTACTGCTTTGTGAGAAAAGGTTTGTTACTTCACCTTGGCACCAAGTTCTGCAGACAAAACCACTTATAATCTGAAAGTCTACTTGAACGGAAGGGTGCCAATAAAAGCACCAACAGCTATCAGTTTCAAAATGACTTACATAGTCAGAATAGAGGCATTGCCTGTTTGCTTATAGGAAGGGTTGGCAAGAATGCAACTCCTGTCCACTGGTCCAAAAATTGTTCTATATTATCTTACTGAAGATATAATTCTGAGTCATTTATGATTCTTATTTTTAACTTCTGATTCTTTTTTCTCAATAACAATGTAAGGGGAAAAAAGAAAACACAAGGAAAATAATAAAGTCACAGTTATATAAGAGCAGAAGACCATCTAGTGATTTACCAAAGGAACTAGTTGTTGGAGGCTAAGGGTAAAGTTGTATTTGAGAGTTCGCAACACACACACTTTATAGCTATATCTATATATCTGTATATATGAAGAAAATGTGTAAAAACAAAAGAGACAGGCATTGGGGGAAGAGCAGATAATATGTCATACGAAGATCTGAATCCTTGAAAATGCACTACTGGTATAAAATACTAATGCCCCCAAAGTCAAATATTGATCTGTATCTGGAAAAATGCTTCTTTTTGACTTATTCTATTCAGTTCTGGTAAGTATTAAACCAAATGGAGCCAATCTTAAGAATGGATTAGAAATTTAAGGCTTTGATAGTATCACAAATTCCAATATAAGCTACTTGTTTCTGCAAACCAGGTGGGGCTAATTCTGTGCCTGCCTAGCTCTAACTGTACGAGGTTTCTCCCCAAAATTAAGCCTCGTCACTCCTTCCTCTGCCAAAACCACAACTACTCAGTTCTGGGGTTATGCAAATGTTATCACCTACAAGAAGAGCACTCAGCAAGGAGCAATTAAAGAAATGAAAAGTGGAAATTTTGGAGGAACTTGGGAACTCTTTTGCAGTCGTAAGAGTAAAAAAAAGTTTGATTGTAGCTAAATTTATTAATGTAACAGTATGTGTTGAAGAAGAGGAATGAGGTTCACATTTTCGCTTATACCACCTTCCTCCTAGGATATATTAGGATTGTGTGTATACTGGAGACAATACAATTTTATAGTTGACTAAATAGGCCTATGTTTACAGTTAGTGGTTGCTCTGGACTAAATTGTGTTTTCTCAGAACTCTTTATTTTGAAGTACTAATTCTCAACTGATTTGGAGATATGGTTTTAGGAAGGTACTTAAAGTTAAGTGAGGTCATTGGAATAGGGTTCTAATCCAGTAGGATGGTTGCCTTAAGAGAAGACTGTAATCTCTCCACCTGTATCCACAGAGCAAAGGGCATGTGAGGACAGAGTATGGAGGTAGCTATCTAACTTTCAGAAAGAGAAACTTTTCTAGAATCCCAGACCTGCCTTAAGACTGCGAGAAAAGAAATTTCTGTTAAGCCATCTAGTCTGTGGTGTTTTGTATGGCACACAAGCTAATTGATACAGTAGTAATAATGATATAGGAATCTGAACTTGACTCCTGGTCAAACATAATATTTGCTAATTTTATCTAGTGATAAAACTTGGCAACAATGTTATATAAAAGGGACATTACAAAGGGCCATACACCTTTGCAGTAGAGGACTTCTAAGTGTGTTTCTAGTATTCCCTATATCCCTTTTGTCTCAGTCATATCTACTTTTGGAGTTTATTTTTCTCCTAGAACAAGAATCTATGAGGACAGAGACCATTAGTGTCATCCATTTCTGTATCCTTGGTAGATAGCATAGAGAAATAATGAGCTTTACCCTCTTTCAAAGTTCTTCTACTTCTCTAGACCAGGCCTTTTCAACCTTTTTACACCTGAGAAGCAGCATAGGTCCAAGAACCCAAGATTGAAAACCACCATTCTAGTCAACTAACGGGAAGGACTTACCATGAGTCAGGCACCATGTCCATGAAAGATAACAGGATAGGGTTCTCATAGTGTGGACTCAGAACCAGCAAGTATAAGAGCACCTGGAACTTGATTAAACAGAGTAACTCTCAATGCTTTATCAGACTACAGATTCAGAAATTTGGGGCTTGGGGATCCTAGGAATCTGTGTTTTCAGGAACTCTTTATGTGGTTTCATTTAGGTTTAAGCTTATAGTAGTGATTTCTCCAACCATTATGATAGTGGCCCACATTTTTCTATTTAGGTAGAAGAAAAAGGTTGTAACACCCAACCCTAAGTATTGCCTAAAGGTCTTAGCAGGTCAGTGGTATTCAAAGAAGTGGGTAGTTCACTAGAATCACCTGGGTATTTTTTAGAAATGCCAAATTCTGGACTTCTACCCTAAGAGATTCTGTTTTACTGGGTTATGTTTGCAGCCTGGGTGTTAAATTTTTTTAGATGCTTCCTAGACGGTCTAAAGTAGCCAATATTGAGCATAGCAAAGCAAGTGAGAAGATTGTAAAGGAATAGGTGATTGAACCGGGAACAAAGGAGATATAAAGTATCAGGTGGGAAAAGGACAGAGAGAGAGAGAGAGAGAGAGAGAGAGAGAGAGAGAGAGAGAGAGAAGTGCCTGTCATAGAGGCATGTCGGGGGCGGGGAGAGTGGAGGGATGGGTGTTGGAATACTGAACTACTGAAATCCAATCATGAGCAGCTTTGTAATGGTCTATCTCACAGTGATTCAATAAAAAAGTTAAAAAATATATCAGGTGGAGTCATGTGGTTGCCATATTGTAGTTCAAATATTGACAATCACATATGATTTAACTTACTTGATGCTCTCAACTCCCAAACAAAATCAGTCATGGTATGTAACCAGCAAAAAGGCACAGGAAATGGGGAAATTTTCAACTCAATCAGTCTGTTGGTCTGAAGTGGAATCCATTATCTTCACCTTTAATAATAGAATTGTTCTTACGATTTTCAATTACTTTTCCTCAAGGCTTAAAGGTCTAGGGTCACAAATCTCTTCTGCAAAAAGGCCAGGCGATAAAATATTTTAGACTTTGTAGACCACATGTTCTAACTTGCAACTACTCAACTCTTGTCAGTGTCATGGGAAACCAGCCACAAACAATATGTAAATGCAAAGGGCATGGCTGTGTTCCACTAAAACGGGCCAGATTTGACAACCCTGTTCTCTGGTCTGGATTTTCCATTAGTGCTAGAATAGATGTAAATTGTCTACGATTTTTGAATGCATGGTGAAACAGCTGACTAGTTGAAGTAAGTTATAGAAATTAGCTGTAAGAGACACTGTTACCGGGTGTCAGTTATTTTTTTAAGTGATTTGACAAAATACTTTTTTTAGTTCTTTAGAGTAAAAAGACCTTTCCCTTTGTGCAGTAATTGTGACACTTGAGGATAAAGAGGGAAGAGCCCTAAAGTGTGGAAATTCTTTGCTTTAATTGGTACTTAGTTTTCTAGGGCTAGCACAGCCATGAGTTACCATAGACTGGGTTGATGCACAACAGAAATTAGTTTAGTCATAATGGTGTCAGACTGAGATACAGGTGCTAGTTAGCAATGTGTTTCTTCTGTGACCTCTATCCTTGACTTACAGGTGGCTGACTGATTTTTTCAGTGTCATCATAGTCTCCTTTTTGTGTGTCTGTATCCCTAATCTTATCTTACAATGACATTAGTTATATTAGATTCTTATCTCATTTTACTGCAACCATGCCTTTAAAGACCCTGTTTCCAAATGCAATAACATTCTGAAATACTGGAAATTAGGACTTCAACATGAGTTTTAGAGCTGGACGTTATCCACCTGTAACAGTTATCAAACGTATTGTCTTCATGAGTAATACATGTGTCACACAAGTCACTTAAAATTACTGTAGTTTTCCTTTTGCAGTATCTTAATGACTTTGCTTACTCACTGAGAGAGCTGGCAGGAATCTGTAGCTTAACTATCCAAACTCAAATTGTAACAGAAAATAAAGAACTGGGGAGAAGAAGTCAATGATCATCATCATACCAAATCATACCAGGGTGGAAGAGAAATCAGGCAGATAGTAAGTGCTCCCTTTCTTTCATGGACTTCCAAATACGTTGGGCGTTGGCTGAGACACTGGAGATAAAAGAGGATTCTGACCCTCGAATGGTTCAGACATATGTACACCTGGAAAAGTGGACAGCTTGTACAAACTTGGACTATGGAAAATCAGGGAGTACATAATAATTTTCTGCTTTTAACTGCCAAGCTCTTACTACCTTTTATGGTAGCACTGTAGCACTGTCGTCCCGTTGTTCATTGATTTGTTCGAGCAGGCACCAGTATTGTCTCCATTGTGAAACTTGTTACTGTTTTTGGCGTATCGTATACACTACGGGTAGCTTACCAGGCTCTGCCATGTGGGCAGAATACTCTCTGTAGCTTGCTAGGCTCTCTGAGAGAGATGGAGGAATAGAACCCAGGTCATCCGTGTGCAAGGCAAAATGCCCTACTCGCTGTGCTATCGCTTCTATCATCAATTATAAAACTTATGAATGTGGAACAAAAATAGTACAGTGGGACACTTACCTTGCATGCAGCTGATCCAGGTTCTATCCCCAGCACCATCTGTGGCCCCTTGAGCACTGCCAGGAGTAATCACTGAGCACAGAATCAGGAGTAAGCCCAAGCACACCCAGGTGTGGGCCCCCTGATAAAATAAAATAAAAAGACTTATAACAGTTATTAACAGTTTTTTAAGAAAAGACTCTTTTAGGAAGGGACAGATGGCTCAGAGGACTGGGGTGCATGCTTTGCATGTGGGAGCCCTGGGTTCTATCTCTGACACTGCTTGATTCCACTGAGCGCGACTGGGTGAGCTCTCTGCGTATTGAACTGTGAGTAGCCCCTAGCACAGCCAGGGTCCCCAACACTCCCTAGAGAAAAATAAAGCCATGTTAAAGATAGGTATTAAAGACATTTTAACTTTAAAAAATATGAGATTTAATATTGCAAATATGAAACATAATATATTCTGAATACTTTGAAAGTATCAAGGCCATACTATTCTGTCAGTTTTTTGAAAAAATAACATTTATCAAATCATGTATAGTTTTTAATGCTGCTTTGCATGGAAATGGCTAATAATTATTTTTAAATTTTTATTTTTTTATAAGTAGATTTTATTTTATTATTTTTTAAAAATTTTTATTGAATCACCATGTGGAAAGTTACAAAGTTCTCAGGTTTATGTCTCAGTTATACAATATTCAAACACCCATCCCTTCACTAGTGTCCATATTCCACCACCAAAAACCCCAGTATACCCCCCGCCCCCCACCCCCAACTGTATAACTGATGAATTTCACTTCATTTTCTCTTTACCTTGATTACGTTCCATATTTCAACACAAAACTCACTATTGTCGTTGTAGTTTCCCCCCAAGAAAGACAGCCCTACTACCAAGGAAGCATTTGATAATTAGTTTTCCATTGCTGAGAATGAAGAAATATGTAGCCCCACTGCTCCAAGTACATAACTCTTTTTTTTCCTTTTTCCTTTTCCTTTTTTTCCCCCTCATCCCCCACGCCTCATAGTATGGTGGACGCCATGCCGCATTTCTCCCTGAAAATGGAAAACAACTGGGAATGAGGGATATTTCCTCTTCTCGGCCTGCGTGGGGCTGTTGCTTAGTTCACAGTCCAGAGAAATGGCTGCTACTTTAATAACCTTCAATATTTCAACAAAAACTCACTGTTATTATTTGGAGTTTCCCCCCCAAGTCAGACCTGTTCAAAAGGAACGTTTCACATTGCTGACAATTATAGATGTTAAGTTGTGCAGACACGATAGCGTCTGCGCCGTTTTGGATTTCCGTATAAAGTCCAGGGAAAATTCTGCCAGAAATTGCATAGCCCAGCTCACAGTCCCAGTGCATTGCTGTAAGAAGTCTCTGGAATCAAAGTCTTTAGACGCAGAGGGTCCTATTTTTAAATTTTTAATATTTAATTATAAAACTGTGATTGACAAAGTGATTGATAGTTGGGGTTTGAACATACAATATTTCAACACCCATCCCACCTCTAGTATGAATTTTCTGCCATCAGGGTACCCATGCTGCTTCCTGCGTATCCCTACCCAACCCTTGTCCTGACCAACTACCACCTTGACAGGCACATCTCAAAGTTCTGTGGGTGTAGTGTAGACCTCATGTTTTCAGTGTTGTGGAGTCTGTGCTTCAGATATATAACAATATCACCCTCTCACAATACTGGTATAACCAAAGCCCCTGAACTGTGTTCTCACTCTTTCTCATCTTCTTCCTCCCCTGACCCTTGATTTCTTTCCTTCTCTGTCCTTCTCTCTATACTGTAGAATCAAGGCTGATCCAGGCATCTCTCCTTTACTATGTTTCCTCATCCTCCTCCAGTTTTTCTATATGCCACAGATAAGTGTGACCATCTAGTGTTTGTCCTTCTTCTTCTGGCTTACTTCACTCAACATGATTTCTTCCAGTTCCAATCAGCTTGCTGCAAATTGAATGATTTTTATCTTTCCTTGCAACTTCATGGTATTCCACTGTGTATATATATACCACATCTTAATCCAAAAATCATAATCCATTCATCTGTCTTGGACACTTAAGTTGATTACATATCTTAGCTATTGTACTAAGTACTGCAATGAATGATGGCATAATGCTAATAAATATTTGCTTAATATATGCATGAGTTAGAATCTTGGCAAATAATCTCTGCTTGCTTTTTCCTATTCTCTTTAACATATATTTATACCACCTTTTCTATGACCCCCCCAACACACACACACACACACACACACACACACACACTTTATTGTCATTTTGCCGAATTAACTTGCCGAAAGTAGTACATGTAATCAATGCTCGATGTTGAGTCAGAATTATTGTTTCTAATGTCTCTTCATTTGAGCAGACTTAAAAGTGAGGAGGGAATCATTTTGGAGTTGATGGGAGAAGAGCCAAGTGGCTGCGGCTGGAGTCAGATATCCCTTCTCCTACACAGAGCCTGGAAACTGCTTACTCTGACTCTGAAGCTGAAGGAGGATGAGAAGGTGGGAGTCTGTTCATTGTTTAATGATTGGAGCCACTAATGACTAGGTAGCTGAATTTGCATTCTTTAGAAAAGTGACTGAATGAAAAGAAATCCTATTTCGTCCCTAACATCTGCCCTCAAACACAGGCTGAGGGTGATTTGTGAACCTATAAGTTCATGTTTTGTAGCCGGGAAACCTCACAACTCTATCCCGACTATTCTAATGTATTTGGATGACTGACGCTTTCTTTGAATTTTATTTTACTTTGATCTGAGGACCTCTGAGTGCTGTGTAACTATATACAGGATTAAATATTTCCTCCATTTAAATAGAAATCTCAAAGCACAGAGGTATAAAGTGATTTGAACAACTGGGCGTTTTGGCAAGGACAAGGTTTAGAAACATGGATTTCTGGATGAGAAGTGGCTTTGTTTTACATGCTAAACATCTTGAGTTGTAAGTTCCTTTTTGGTGGATCATATGCAATAGAATCACCTTATTAAAAACATTCAGACCACTTCAAGTAAAATGCCAGTTTTCCCACGTACTATAAAAATTACATTAATTGATTTCAAAGGTCAAAGTCAACCTTAATTACTAACAACATCCTCTAGTACAGAGCATCTCTGGATTCTACTTACTATTAAGGGATTCGTGTAGATCAATGGACCTTTCAATGAAGAATATGGTCTCACAGGGACTGGAAATACATTTTATAAGGTAATTGTGGGGAGGATTTTCCTAAAATAGTGTTTTTTTGTGTGGTTCTCTCAAACCATCTGCAATACAACCACCTTGAAGCTGGTTTATACATCTGACTTACGAATCAGAAATCCTGACACTGAGGTCTCAAATCTTCATTTAAGGGTGCAGAAGGCTCACAGGGCTGGAGACCTTCCACGGCATGTGGGAACCCTGGTTCCATCTTGGCACCACATGGTCCCCAGAATACTGTTGAGTTCAACTCTGAGCTCCAATCCAGGAGTAACCCCTAGGCACAGCCAGGTGTGACCCAAAGATCACCAAGTAAGCAAACAAAAAAGAATTTCAATTTAAACTGAATTCTCAACCACTTAGAGAGAGCATGAAAACAAGGCATGAGAAAGTGAGTGGAAGAAGTGACTGTGAATAGCTACATAGGAAGTTCTCATTTAACATCGTCCATAAGTTCCTGATTTCAAGCAAAATCACATATAACAAGACCAATTTTCCTATATGTCAATAGATAGAAATAAAATTCCTACAGCATTTTGTGGTCATTATATATTTCATATAATTTTTTTAAAAAAAGAGTACACTGTGTGTTTCTGATGTCCTCCAAGGTCTGAAACTGGACTATAAGAATGTTTTCTAAAGAGTCAAACAAAATAAATACGAATGTAAGCTGAAGACACCTTTAAGAACAAATATTTACAGGATTTCATAATGGGCAAATAATCAGTCAAATCAAGGAACACAAAGTATTAAAGTCAATGAAAGAATTGGCTTTTGAAAACAAGGAAGATTTTAGATAAATTTTTGGCTGTTGGTTGAAAATAATTGACTCTTAAGAGAGAAAAGAATTATGCAAACAATTTTTTTCTGTACTAAATTACTCTGTAGGTGATAAAAAATGTGAGAATGATTTTCATGAGCCTTAGATCAAAGATATTCTTCAATATTATTTTCTTGGATTAAGAAACTTCTTTTGAAATTAAGGAGCAATAGAAAACAGACTGCATGAAAACTAATTAACTATGTGTAAAATTCAGGCTCAGTAATTATATAGGTTTGAATTGTAAAGGTAACCTGAGTCTAAGAAAAAAGGACTTGAACAGAATTGTTTTTATAAATCAGGTATGAATTATTTTATTTTCCTTCGAACCTACTTAATGACTCCTCATATCTCCAAGGACAAAGTTTAATCTCTTCTAGAGAATTTGCCTGACTTCCTTTCCAACTTCCTATCTTTCCATTGCCCCAGCTTTTTATTTCTCCTCACTCTGGCCCCTCAGATATCACCATTATTTCTCTTTGCCATTATCCTTCCTGTCCTCTCCCTACTTTCCCAGAATACAATAAGGATTCAACACATTAGGTAAGGATGAAAGTATGGGGTAATAGTACAGCAGATAGGATGATCGAGTCCTGGCATCTCATATGCCAAGCATTGCTAAGAGTAATTCCTGAGTAAGAACCAGGAGTAAGTCTAGAGCATTGTTGAGTGTGATAACCAAAAACAAATAGAACAAAAACATAAAACCAACACCTATGTGTTGTTGCTAAAAATATTACTGGCAAAGAAGAAAAGCAGACACAGTCTGGACATATTTTCAAGTTCTTGGGTCTTTCTAAACTCTCGATGCAAGGAGAGGATAATAAAGTGAATGGAGAAATCAAGACTGACAAAGTTTTGACTGAGATAAAAAACTTGATCAAGAACTTTGTATGAGGGAAGCATGAGCACAAAAGTGTATAAATCTGTAACTGTACCCTCACGGTGATTCACTAATTAAAAATAAATAAAAAAAAAGAAGACAAAGAAAAAAATTTAAAAAAAAAGAAATTAGAGATCATTAGTATGAATGAAAGAAACAGGAACCTTGAATGCTAACATGTTTTGTTTTGCTCATACTTAATCTAAGAGGCTTTTGTAGGGAACATATTAACATGGTGTAGGGTAACATTGTAGCACTGTCATCCCATTATTCATTGATTTGCTCCAGTGGGAACCAGTAACGTCTCCATTGTGAGACTTGTTGTTACTGTTTTTGGCAAATCTAATATGCCATGGGTAGCTTGCCAGGCTCTGCCGGGCTGGCAGGATACTCTTGGTAGCCTGCCGGGCTCTCGGAGAGGGACGGAGGAATGGAACCCCAGTTGGCCGAGTGTAAGGCAAATGCCCTACCCACTGTACTATCGCTCCAGTCCAAGGATAACATTAAGAGGGTAAAAATGGGTTTCCAGAGTAGAGTTCAAGTTGTAGCTAAAAGTGGACTTAAATTAAGAACAGTAACGAAATCCCTTAGGAAAAATAATGTGGAGAATGAAAGGAAAAGTCACAGAGGGCAGAGGGAGGAGGAGCAGTAAACTGAGGAGGGATAGGGAAAACCACGGGAGCGGTTCCCGGAAGCAAGCCAGGAGAGTGGTTTAAGGGGATGCAGAGTGGGTCCTAGGCTCAAAGAAAATTACGGTGGGATGAATGAGCAGAAAGGACCTTGGTGAGATGGTGATGGTTACACACAGAAAGAAATGTAAACCTAAACTCATGAAATTCCATAATATTTTAAGTTCATGAAGAGTCATTCCCCTCCCCCCATCCATCCGTGCCCCACCACGCCACCCAATTATGGAAGCAGGGAAACAGGTCAAGGGACTGGAGCTCATGCCTTGCAGGCACAGGGACTGGAATTTGACCCCTTCTACCACATGGTCACCAGAGCCTCAAAGATCTCCAGCACTGAGGGATCCAGACAGGATCACTGCAGCATGGAGGGCACTGAACACCCAGTCGGGTTGGTTGAGCACCGCTGGGAGTGCCTCCCACTCCATCTTACCCAGTGTCCTGGATGAGAAACCTCCATCCCTCCCCCCACAAATATTTTTTTAATGAAAAAGGAAGAAAGTGGGAATGTTGCTTTGTTGTAGGCTGCCAAGAGGTGAAGAAAAGCGAGGCCTCAAAAGTGAACACAGGACTTGGGAACATGGATACCACTGATGCCATTGACAAAGTCAGCATGGCAGAGCAGATGCAGTGGAATTTCATGCAGTGAGGGCTTCAGGAAGAGGTGGGATGAGGCAGTGGTGGCCATGACCATAGAGTAGCCCCTTGAACAACCTTACTGAGAAGAGGGACAGATACAGGGGCCCTAGAGTGTGCTATGGGATAAAGGGGTAGTGTTTCTTAATGGCTGGGAGATGTAGATTATGAGTGTTATAAGAATGAGTCAGGAGAGAGGAAGACATCAATTCCGATGCAAAAGAAAGAGATAAGTGTCTGCGGGCTGGGTCCTTGGCAGCTACAAGGGGATGACTTTTATTCATAAATAACGTATTCCCAAATTGCAGCTGGAAGAGTTCATTCCTAAAGGGAAGACAAGAACATGGGTACATACATGTGCAGGTTTCTGGATGACTTTTGCGTGAAATGAATGCTTCTATTTTCTCATTGTGGAGAAGGTTGAAAATGTTGGAGAAGTATGAAATTACAAGGCAGTGCTCAGGAAAAAGAATATACTAGAGAATGTACTGGGGCAGTAGAATTCTC
Source organism: Sorex araneus (assembly GCF_027595985.1). NCBI lineage: Eukaryota > Metazoa > Chordata > Mammalia > Eulipotyphla > Soricidae > Sorex > Sorex araneus. The sequence continues at coordinate 161,677,851 of NC_073305.1, read as the reverse complement.
ATTTGCAATTAGCCATCATTAATTTAAAGACATATGGAATTAAATAATATGAGTTTAAATACTGTAGCACTGTCCTCCCATTGTTCATTGATTTGCTCGAGCGGGAACCAGTAACGTCTCCATTGTGAGAATTGTTGTTACTGTTTTTGGCATATTGAATACACCATGGGTAGCTTGCCAGGCTCTGCCGTGCGGGCGGGATACTCTTGGTAGCTTGCTGGGCTCTTTGAGAGGGATGGAGGAATTGAACCCAAGTTGGCCGTGTGTAAGGCAAACATCCTACCCGCTGTGCTATTGCTCAAATACATAAAGAATATAATAATTTGAACTTAAAGTCAAATAATTATATTTGGATGTCTTTCTCCAGCATGTTTCTAGTGCTCCTTTTACCTCACAGCTCCTCTTCTTCTCCTGCCCACATTAACCTTGAAGCAAACTCCCAGGCCTTCAAGACACCAATTCTACAGAAAACCTGCATCACTCCTAAGGATTGAGATCTGGCATTCTATGATGGTACCCTAGCTACAAGTCTGCTGTGATGACCACTTCTCCATCATATTTCCATTAGAAAGTAAGCTCACAGAGGGACGAGATTTTTCCCTATGTTCTGAGTTCTAATCACAGCTTTTAACTCAGCACTTAGCGTTTTATAGCAATGGGACATATGCTGAAGATATAAAAATATCAGTTCCATTCATTAATTTCATATTAACCTCAACTACTTCCAAAGTTAATTTTGAAAATTCTTACCTGTTAATTACTAAATCACTAACAAGTTTCTAAGATTTATAGCTCCTATCTTGCTGCAGTTTCCAATGTTACTCATATAATTATATTCAAGTCAATTTCATTCTTTTCTTTTTGTCCAAACAGGTTTGCATTTTAGCTGACTTCCTTTTTTCAACTCTATCTTTTAAAAATGAACAATAAGGTAGAGTTGCTTTCATAGTAGCAATTGTTTTTCATTCTTATTTGTTTGTTTTTGGGGCCTCACCAATGATGATGATGATGATGATGATGATGATGATGATGATGACCAGAGGTTACTCTTGATTCTGCACTCAGGAATCACTCCTAGAGGTGCTCAGGGAACTATATGCGATGCTGGGATTGAACCCGGGTCAGCTGCATATGCAAGCACCTTACCCGATTCAGTCCCAAAGAATCTTTTTTTTTTTGCGGCGGGGGGGGGGGGTGTCACACCCAGCAATGCACAGGGGTTACTCCTGGTTTTACACTCAGGAATTTCTCCTGGCAGTGCTCAGGGGACCATATGGGATGCTAGGATCGAACCTGGGTCAGCCCCGTGCAAGGCAAATGCCCTACCTGCTGTACTATCACTTTAACCCCCCCACCAAAAGGATCTTTAGCTCTATTTTTGTTTATTGCTTTGGGGCCACATCCAGAGATGCTCAGGAGTTATTCCTGACTTGCATTCAGGAATCATTTGGCGGCACTTGGGGGGCCATATGGGATGCTGGGGATCAAACCTGGGTCTGCTGTATGCAAGGCAAGTGCCCTACCCGCTGTACTATCACTCTGGACCCTATAGTAGCCATTGTTAAGGGGCTAAGACAAGCTCTAAATTTGTATTTTAAGTACAGTGTAATAGAACTGCATCTTTCATTGATTTAGTTTAGAGCCTGGATCTCTCTGTTAGAGCAGAAATTTTTTTAATGACCAGGACAGAGTAAATTTTTAGAGATGTTTATGAGGCATGCAATCTTTGAGTGAGCATTTGTATGTAAAATCTAAATTTAATCTTACTTTAATTAGTTTGTGCTATTAGTTACGAACTCCTAGTAATTGGGCTACCTACTTGCTGGAAAATGTTTATTTCAAGTTTGAGGAATGCCAAGTTCCCCCTCACCATTCATTTAAATAATTATGATCTCTAAGTTTAACTTTGCAATCAGCAATGCACAATATCAATCTAATTTATATATAAACATTTGACATGCTCTGTGGCCTGAACTCATTTAATTATGGAAAGCACACATCATAACAAACATTGGAATAATGCATTACACAACAAGAGTTCAGAGGAGGAATTAACTCATTTCACAGATGAAGAAAATAAGTCACAGAAAGGTTAGAGACTTGTCCAAACTCAAACTGCTAGTCAGTTGTACAATCAGCACCTGGAAAGCACTGAGATAGTGCAGGAGTAGATGACATGCTATTATTATCTGTAAGAAAGACAGAACAGTGAAGCGAGAAATAGATTAGGAATTAGAGGTTGGACAAGTGTCAGTGTCTTTAAGGAGACCAACATGTGCCTTGAGAAGTCCATCATGCATTTGAGAATTCAAAGTGTGGCTTGGTAAGGAGTGACTAATGGAAATAAGAAGGAATCAAAAGGAAGGAGGTATCGTAGCACAGTGAGAAGAACACCTATCTGAGAGAGGGGACCCAAGGAAGCTTCAGGGAGTTTGACGGATGGATGACCTGGCTGTCACACTGACCTTGCCTAGCTTAGAACTACGAGATTTAGCCCTGCCCTCCAGAGCTGACCACTGACTTCTACGAAGGTGCCCCTTTGCCCTCTAGCTTCTGATTGGTTATGTCAAGGAAGATTCAGCAGAAATGGGAGAAATAGGAGAGGTAAAGTCAGTGATAGCATGGCTCTATCTTCATGAGATCTCCACAGGGCATAGCTGCTCTCAAGGCCTCCTGCTTTTCATGTATCCACTCCCCAAGTGATGCAAGCCTTCAGGCTTGCATTCACATGCATATATTATTTCCACAGTTGTCCTGCCCCCTGTCCAAATTCTTGTATATGAATTTTTCCTTAAAATTTCCCAATATCACTGGAACTTCTGACTGCTACATTCTGCTTTTTAAAAGAATATGAATTGGGGGCTTCACCCAGCAGTGCTCAAAGTTTACTCTTGACTCTGAGCTCAGGGATTACTCCTGGTTGGCTTTTTGGATCATATGGAGTGTTACAGATTAAACCCAGGTCAGTCACATGCAAGGCAAGCACTCTACCCACTGTGCTATCTCTCTGGCCCTTTGGTGCATTTTGCATAAGTCCTTCCAGTTGTCATTTTGCACAATTACCTTTTTGAAATATTGAACTTGGTTAGTCTACTCTTCTTCCTCTGAAGTAATGATGCCTGGATTCTTTACACTAAGTTCAGAGAGTGTGCAAGTTATGAACAGAAAAAATGCTCTGCGTTTGTATCCTTTAAAAAAAAAGATAGACAATGGAATACTATGCATCTGTTAGAAAAGATGAAGTCATGAAATTTGCATACAGGTGGATCAACATGGAAAGTATCATGTTAAGTGAAATGAGTCAGAAAGAGAGGGATAGACATAGAAAGATTGCACTCATCTGTGGAATATAAAATAACAGAATGGGAGACTAACACCCAAGAATAGTAGAAATAAGTACCAAGAGGAGTACTCCACAGCTTGGAAGCTGACCTCACATGCTAGGTGCAGAAGCAGCTCTGATAGAGAAGGGATCACCAAGCTAAGGGTGCTAGGTGGCCCACTAGGGATGGGAGATACGGGCTGAAAATGGACTATAGACCGAACATGATACCTATTTAATACCTCTGTGGCAAAACAAAACACCCAAAGAGAGAGAGAGCAAGCAAAAGGGAATGCCCTGCCACAGAGGCAGGGTGGGGTGAAGGGGACAGGGTGGGGGTGGGGAGAGGGATGCTGGGACCATTGGTGGTTGAAAATAGGCACTGGTGGAGGGATGGGCACTCGATCATTGTATGACTGAAACGTAAGCATGAAAACCTGTAAGTCTGTAACTTTGTATCGCGGTGATTCACTAATTAAAAAAAAATTTTAAAAGAGACATATCATCAATAATCACAAGTGAAAAAGCAGTCATAAGTAAGTAAAATAAGGGCACAGCTTTATTTCACAAGGCAGTTAAGTACACTGTCATATCAAAAGTTCAGTGCTGGCCATCTTGCACCAAATGTTCTTAAGGCAGCAACTGGCTATAGACCTAGTCTCTTGGCCCAAACTTCTAACACAGATTCTGTGTGGCAGATCTGAGACCGTACACTTAGAAGCCAGGGGGGGAAATTCCGATGAAACACATAATCCCTGTATTAAAGAACAGTCAGGCTGTACTTAAAACAAAACAAAGGACATCAACAACATAGATCTCCCAAAAAAAAAGAAGTGCAATGCATGCTCTTAGAAACCAACAATAACAAAAAAAATAAAACAACAACAACAATGCAAAATCTCCCAAATAACTTTTCCAAGGTATTACAAAAGGAAAAAAAGTATACATATATAAAAATTTTAAAAAAGTTTCAAAATACTAGTGCATAGTAAATTACCTAACACCAATTCTTTTCTTTCCGTCCAAGCTCTACTGCCCCTCTGACTCTAGCAGCATGTCTACAGGCTAAGACCATAGCAGCAAAACACAGTTTTCATTTGGCATGTACAAAATTAAATTACTGAATAAAAATATAATTTCTTATAAAACTATTTCATACAGTAATAATTTTTAAAGCAAGCTAACAAAAAAAAACTCATAAAATGGTTTAGTACAAGGAATGTACCTCCCATGTTATTAACCATAAATGAGCATGTACAATCTTGATTAATCATTCCATGGTATTAAGCCAACATTTATAGTAATGCATTGTGTTTAGTGATTGAGAAAAGTGAAATATTGAAATTTTTTTCTTTTTTTTTTGTATAAAAAGTTCAAAACCTGTTCACAGGCAAAAATACTGGTCTGTTGGATCCTCTAAAATACAGACAATTCTTTTTATGTTTTAAACAATCTGCATTAAGATATTAACAACCGAATACAATTCATTACCTAACAATTTAGGTAAGACTGCTATTATTAAAAAAAGAAAATCTTTTTAATTGAGTGAAATCTGATAAGATTTCATTCATCTAAATGCACTTGGTGCTGCTCTCAACTGTTGTACCACAACAAAAATAGGGTCTTCTCCCATTCATGAAAAGCTTCATGTAGAGGAATGCTATATCCCAAGTCAACGCGAAGTGTTCTGCAAACATAATGCTTGTCTGGAAAGCTCTCACATGACCAGAGTCCGGGTGGAGAAGGCGTTCACATATTTCCGAGCCTGCCCAGAAGCTGTTATCTGATCTTCAGTCTTTCCACAGGAGGCAGATTCCCAGGGACTGCCGCAGGGCTAAGGGGAAAAAAAGAGAGAAACGCATTGGTCAAACCAGAGATACATCCTTAAAGCCCACAAATGAACTCCCCATTTCAGCAGAACCAGTTGAGGACGTTGTGACCTCCAGCTAGCCAGGAGCTGAGCAACAGAGAGCCTTTACTAAATGCAAGCCGAACTCCTTAACACCCAGCAATCCAGCAAGTATAAATGTTATTAGTGTGTTGTTAAAAAGAGAAAATCAAGAACCAGCGTCATAGTACAGTGGGTAAGACATTTGTCTTGCACATCACCATTTGTCTCAATCCCCGGAATCCCATACGATCCTCTGGCCTGCCAGGAATGATCCCTGAGTGCAGAGCCAGGAGGAAGCCCTGAACATTGTTGGCTATGGCCCCCAAAGTACAAATAAAAAGAGAAAGTCAAATCCAAACCTTCTTTGTAAGATACAGCTGTATCTTCATATTGAGTGCCTTTGGAATATCAGGAAATTTGACCAAGCCTGAGACAGAAAGGAGCATAAATGCCTAGCTGCCCAAGGTGAACTGTGGGCATTTACTTAGACAAATTGGTGAGCGTTTGAATCTCCAATGCAAAGACGTCCTATAGCTGTTGTCATGATCAACACTTACTAATAACTATTATATGTATTTTTTTTATCAATTAACTTAGAAGTAGCTGTTGCCCATCATTGGTTATGCTTTAGAAGTACGTGGTGGAAGATATAAGATTGAATTAATGTCTAATGAACAGTGTCCAGATCGTGATATGAACTCATTTGCATAGCACAAGCACTTTGTAAGGAAGGTGCTTGATTCTCTAGCTGGTCAGGAAACAGGAGAAGGAAGTAAACTGGAGTGCTTTGAATTTAGGCCTATCTTCAGAACAGCCTTAGCTCATGTTTCCTCTTCATGTTGCCCCAAACTACATTAGGTCCTATTTGTTCCCTTCTTGGTTCCCAAAAGGATTTAAGATGCTTATGTTAGAGGCAAGAAGTTATTATCAAGATTGGGCATGGGTTCGATTCCCAGCACCACAGGGTCTCCAAGCATTGTGAGGTATAGTCCTGGAGAATCCTGAGTATCTGAGCACTGCTATGGTGGCTCAGGTGTCCTCAGAATTGCATGGCATCACAAACTTGGGCCCTTGTGCTAAACCAACATCATGTTTAGCTGAAAATCATTGGTGGAGATCCTAGACCTCCCAAACATTTCATGCCCCCCCACACAAAGATGCTTATACTACAAATATTGGATAATGTTATAAAAAGCAGACAAGGCTGGATCACAGAGAAATGTCGGGAAAAATAAAGATAAAGATGGGGAAGGAGGGGGAGGAAATGCAATGCATCAAGGAGATACAATCCCTAAGCCTGACTCTGAGTGCCCTTCCAGTCCATGCAAAGGAAAAAGAAGCATAAGCAGACGATTCGGTGGTGTCTGTAATCCTCTAACTAAACCAAAAAAAAGGAACAAAAGCAAAACTTTTCCTATAAAGATGTCCAGGAGGAAGCTTCTCCCAAGGAATAAGGTGAAGATCTCTGTTCTGCAGCACCTCGCAGGTCTTTAGGGCAGAGTTTTACAACCATTTGTATATAATCAGGCTGGCACTGATTCGTGGCTCTTTCGCAGATCTCTTGTCCCCCAATTTTGAGGACAAAAATAATCTCAAGTCACCAAGATTAACTACTATATGGGCATGGAAATCTTGTGGTGCCCGTCTAGGTGAAGGAAAGATGAGCTACTGAGAGACAGGCCAGGCCAGTGCTCTAGGGCAAGAACAAGCAGAACTTAGGTAGGTGGGAAGAAGAGTGGAAGCCAGGAGGAGAAACACTGCAGATGGGTCAGGAAGCCTTGGATTTTATACACCAGATGTGGGAAGGATCAGGTGGTTTTAAGGACATTTAAGAAGTGCTGGCGATGCATGTGCCACTATGCCTCTGAGGAATGTATCTGTGTCCCTGTGTCCTCACATTTGGTTCACACACACAACTGCAGTGATGCAGGTACAAATCATTGCACCCATAACAAAGACCAGAAACTTCTCAAGAGAGTATTTAGGCAACATCCTCAAGGGCACCGAGCGAAGAAGTCATGAAGAAAGAATGAAACCAGACTCTAAAAGAGCATGGGATGCCACTTGTGTCAGCGCGCCTGAGTAGGAAATGGTGGAGTCAGGTCAGAAGGACCTTGGAATGCTGGCAGAAGCATGACCGTGGGGTGTGAAAGTCAACAGGCCTTTTGGCAATGGGGCTGGAAATTCCAACGCAGGTGCATTTGGATGCTGATGGGGTTTCTTTGACTAGTGGTTGGAACCCAGTTCAGTGACAGAGGGTTTACAGTGCCATGTCAACTCACTGCCAATGTAAACGACACTGTCCAAGTTTACACGCTGGCTGTGAAGGCTCAGAGGCCTAAGCTTGAAATACTATTCAATAAGCTGGATTATGATAGAATTTACTGGGCCTTTTAAGAGGACAGAATAGTTTGGTACAAGGAGGATTAAACGTCTGTGCTGGAAAAATATTTTAACACGGTCACATACATCTGTGTGCATCCCTGCATTCTCGCTCCTAAATGTTAGTTTCATTTACAAGAGGGAATGATGGGGGCTTCTGTACAGAAATTCTTGTTGAATTGAGCGCTGCTGCAGACCTGTCACTCGACTGTACCTCACTTCAACATTCATAATCCTACTACACATCCTCCTGCTCTCGCCTGAGAATCACCTTGCTTATCCAGTCAAATGTGTTTAATTGCCTCTGGGTGGAAGTGAACTGTAAACAGACTGTCAAAGCTTGAACTGGGATATCCTGCTAAAGCACTTTAAATAAATACTCAGATCCGCTGTGGGAACAGAAGAAATCAAATGAGACAAGCCCGTGTCCACAGGTGGTTTTCTGCTAGAACAAGGTAATCTTCACATTTTAACTTAGGATATGAAGATTTCTTGTCGTGCTTAACAACTGCTACCACTATGATGTTCCCAGAACCCCTTGGGAAGAGCTGTGGGTGTGAGAACACCTTGGCAAGGTCTGCACTTAACAATTCACAGGCCTAATAGGAAAGTGCGCATGTCATGAAAAATGATTCTGTAAAATAAAATCTAAGGAACTTGAAATTTGATATATTTTCTTCTTTTTTTTTAATTCAGGCACTGGTGCCGACAAGAGGAAGAATATGAATAATCTGATTATTCTTTTCAACTCACCTGCAACAAAGTACTTCTTTATTCATCACATCAACTCTATTAGGTCAATTCAAAACCTCTAAATGGCAAACTTGCTTGATTTAAACATCTACTGAAAGCAGGTCACTAAAACGGGACTGGCATAGCTAAGTGAATTTTGCTTGGGTAAATGGAAAAAAAAAATAACGAGCCAAAGAAAGAGCCCAGTGAGCAAAGAGGTATCCGGGGGAGCAGGTCAACACAGAAATGAACACTAAGAAGTGCTCGGAAAGAGCTATGCCACATGTAGACAGTCTATTTTCATGCCTGTTGACATGCAAACGCTAGCAGCAGAAAACGAGAAAAAAACAGTAAACCAGTTGTTTCATCTCTTTGACACCAGAGAGATCTGACTGCCTTTATTTCAGGAATCAGTTGAATCAGCTCTCTCTTGGGGTGACCCACTGACACAGTTCTGCAAGAGCAGAACAATTGTTGAGAAAGAACAAACAATAGAAAATAATATGCCACCGTTCAAGAAGACATGGCTTTTGGGGAGGCTGTGTTGCCCGTGAGTCCAAGGACAGGAGTAAGGCTCAAGTTTGCTGAGTAACAGATACCACGACTAAACACTGGCAGGTGCATGGCCATTTTGAAAGCAACCTTGATGGTGAATGGAGCATATACCATGGTCTCTAATTTACAGATTAGAATAGTTTGGAACTGAAGAAATAAAAGACACACATTTAAAAACAGTGGAGTCTAGGGGCTGGAGTGATAGTACAGCGGGTAGGATGTTTACCTTGCATGAGGCCGACCCAGATTCGATTCCCAGCATCCCATATGGTCCCCCGAGCACCATCAATAGTAATTCCTGAGTGCAAAGCCAGGAGTAACCCCTGAACATTGCAGAGTGTGACTCAAAAAGCCAAAAAAAAAAAAAGAAGAAGAAGAAGAAAGAAAAGAGTGGCGTGTAGACTGGAAGCCAGGTTCCCGTTGCCTGCATGTCAGTCTTCTCCTCAGCTATACTGATTATGCCAATATAATTTACCTATTTAAAAATTATATAAATAATTTTTATGAGGAGAGGATCAAATTAAAACCTGTGAAAATTCAGTAGTGAGTTTCAATCGTTTGCAACATCATTTTAGGATTTTTATTTTTCACCTTAGGATTTTTAAAAATATGGCACAAATGTGTTTAAATAATAATGACTCGAGAAATTTACTTAAACTCCTTGTTTTAAAAAAGCAAGACCCTGGCAAGCCAAGTCAGGAAATTAAAATTTAAAGCTGTCATATTGTGGTTACAAAACAAAAAAAAAAAAAAAAAGAGGAAAGTGAGTGAATAAAAAGCATTTGAACACATCTCTTACACTTGGGTTTTAAACAGGAATATCAAAATATATCATTTAGGAGAAAAATACAGAAGTTCAGTAAGCTTATAACAAATCCAGTTTCAGATCTACTAGCAACAATGTCTATCTTAAGAAATTTTTTTTTTGGTATGACTGAAACCTAATCATGAGCAGCTTTATGGGTCTATCTCACAGTGATTCAATAAAATAATCTTAAATAAACGTTTTTTATTAATAAGCATAATGCATTATGCTAATTTAAAATGATTTAAAATGTAAAGCAAAGTGCAAGTATCCAGAGGAAAGAAGCAGCTCTTTCTGCTTGGCTAGGAGAGACCTCAGCCTGTGCCTGCTTCTCTCCGGTTAGCTTTCAAAACCAGAGTCCCCCCGAGTTCCACACCTTTCCCACCCCAAACTGCCAACATTCTAGGCAAAAGGTTCATTTCCTCACTTGCAATCAATTTATGACCCTTAGATTTATTCCTCTACCTCCACACAACAGGACAGTGACACAACAGTACCCTGGGAAAAAACAATACAGAGGTACAACATGAACAACCTCATAAACCCTGAGCTACATGAAAGACTCATATACCAAAAATGCCTCAGGGCTGAACTAGGGATGTGTCTCAAAGATAAAGTATTTGCCTTGCATGTATGAGGTCCTGGGTTAAATCCTTGGCACTATCATTAAAATAAAGTCACAGAATCTTTTTCTTAATGGCCGCATCTCTTTGCTTTTATCATTTAAAATTGAAGTAACTTTTAAAAAAATCCAAAAATTATAATATCAAGGCTGTCACAAATTTCTTTTGGAAAAGATTAGCATAAATAATTTTTAAAAGACAACATTGTACTTAATGGCTTATGATACCTTTGATTTAAAAATTATAATTTATGGACTAGTGGACATATGAATAGTTCTTAGCTATTGAAATTTATTGCTTCAAGTGAGGATGCCAAAAACCAAATGGGCATCTTTTATCTTTTTTTTTTGCTTTTTGTATCACACCCGGCGATGCACAGGGGTTATTCCTGGCTCTGCACTCAGGAATTACCCCTGGCGGTGCTCAGAGGACCATATGGGAAGTTGGGAATCGAACCTGGATCGGCCGCATGCAAGGCAAACGCCCTACCCACTGTGCTATTGCTCCAGCCCCCCAAATGGGCATCCTTAAGTCTAAATGTTGGCTTCTGGTACCTTTCCCTCGTAAAAGAATCAGGGTATTCTGGGGAAATTATTTTTCTCAGGAGAGGAAAGAAATATGGCTGTGAAATTAAAACAATTTAATTAAATAAAATAGAAAGTTTTGCTCCTCAATGGGACTAGCCACATTTCAAATGTGCAGTGCTCATCTATGTCAAGTGGTTGCCTTATTGAACATTTCCATTATTCTAGAAATTATTAGACAGCATTGGCCCAGAGAGTAAGGAGATTTAACAGCCAAACGCAATATATGAACTGTTTCTATTTGTATCAAGCAAAAAGAAATTTTTGTTGAATTAATGGGAAATAAATCTAGCCCAAGAATTATAACATTAAGAAATTTTGGTTATTGATATGTGATGGTGTTATTAGGCTATAAATAAAACTGTCCTTATTTCAATGATGGCATTAATAAGTGCAAAAAAATAAAATTTTATATTGTTCGGAATTTAAACTACTTTGTACTAGTGGATGAAACAATTATTGTGTTAATAATTATCAAATCTGGATGTTAATAATTATCAAATCTGATCACCATGCCCAGTGGTGTTCAGGGCTTAGTCCTGGCCCTGAGCTCAGAGACCACTCCTGGTGGGGCTGAAGGGTCAATATAGGGTGCTATGGATAGAACCCATGTTGGGAGCATGCAAGGCAAACACCTTACTCACTGTGCTATTGTTCCTGCCCCATAGGCTCCTGCTGGGGCTTGGGGAATCGTAATGGTGCCAGGGATTGAATCTAGGTCAGCCGCACATAAGGTAAGTGTCTTACCCACTGTGCTATCTCTCTGGCCCTCTATCAAGTCTGATTGCCACAATGAAATTAGAGTACTTAACAATGAAATGACAGTTACACAATTACACAGATACTATAATCTTCAATAAAACGTTTTGTTTTTTTGTTCTGTTTTGGGGCCATGCCTGGCATTGCTCACGGCTTACTGCTGTTGTGTGTTCAGGTGTCACTCTGGCTGTGCTCAGATGACTTTATGCTATGCCCGGGGGGTTAAGCCCTGCTTGGCTATGTGAAAGCAAGAAACTTACCCTTTGTACCATCTCTCCAGCCCTAATAAAACGTTCTTTTTGATACCAAAATATAAGATAGATAAACAATTATTTCAACAATTAGATAGATAAACATTCAATTGTACTAGACAAGTGACAACTAATTTCAAAATATCAGAATTAAAAAAATATTTTAAGGATAAAATTTGCTTGTTCCAATTAAAATGACTATGATGGTGTCCACATTGCTAAAATTTCTCTTTTATTATTAGTAAAAATTACAAATGTTATTGGTTGGGGCATGCAATAGAGTACAATGGCTCAGGGACTTCTCTTATTTGTGGCAAACCTGGGTTCAGTCATCAGCACACGAATGCACACACACACACACACACACACACACACACACACAACATGCAAGAAAATGAAACAAGGGATGAAAAATCTGCCTGCTTAGGTCAAATAAGTTACCAATGAAAATATATGATGAATCTTTTCCTCACTATGTACTTAGGAATTACTCTTTTTGGGACTCAGGGGATGAAATGGAATACAGGGATTTATTGGGTTGGCTGTGTGCAAGGCAAGCGCCTTATCCACTGTGCTATTGCTCCAGCCCCCAAATCTTTGTTTTAAACAAGCAAAAATTATGAAAAATCTATGTAACAACTGTTGGGTTTGAATTACATGAAATAGATACAATATATGTTTATATATTTGGAAACATCTGATGCATTTTCCAATATTTCTCACAAAAATTTGTAACATTTTAGATGATACATATTTCTCTAATGTCTGAAAGTTGATCTCCACGACACAAAATGAGTCATGAATAATGTGTGGCATTCATTCATTTAGAGATTATTTCTTGAAATCAACTAAGTTAATAGCAGAGCATAATACTATGACCTATAAAATCAGTAAAATATAAAGTGTAGAGAGACTTTTGGATCAGTTTATCTTATATGTCTTATTGATACTCTAGATATTTTAAACTATATACATTAATAAAATAGAACTAATATTTATTTTGAATTTCAAAACAATAAATATTTATATCAAATATAAATGTGTTACAAATAAGCCTCCATATTTATTTTTTAAAAATAAAATAGCTTTAAAAACTTGAGGAGAGGGGCTGGTAAGATAGTACAGCAGGCAGGGTGTTTGCTTTGCACAGGGCTGCCCTGGGTTCAATCTCTGACACCACATATGGTCCCCTGAGCCCTATCAGTAGTGATCCTTTCGAACAGAGCCAGGGGAAAGCCACTGGCTGTGGCCTAACCCCACATCACCCCCATTAAAAAAAAAAAAAACTTGACAAGAAAAAAATTGTGCCACTTATATTTTGTAAACACTGATTTTCTTGTCAAAATTTTATATAATATACTTTATAGCAATACCATGTTCAGCTATAATCATTTTGGTTAGACAAAGTTTCATGAAGTCAAAAGCTTTTAGGATTCCATTTTAGGAAAATCAATTCACATAATGATAACTGTCCAATCTAGTTTTTTTCTTTTTGGGTCACACCCGGCAATTCACAGGGGTTATGCCTGGCTCATACACTCAGGAATTACTCCTGGGGTGCTCGGGTGACCATATGGGATGCTGGGATTCAAACCCGGGTTGGCCACATGCAAGGCAAATGCCCTACCCAATGTACTACTGCTCCAGCTCCTGTCCAATCTATTTTTACTTGCTTGCTCTCTGAAATTTAGAAGGCACATTTTTTTTTCCTATTCTTTTATAAGATATAGGTTGGATTCCAGACAAACTGACCAAAAATACACATAAAACTGAATTTAGCTTATTGTACTAAGGGTAATAGACAGATTCTAAGCTCTGGTAAACAAATATTAAATAATTTGTTTCTTTGTTTTTGCTTTGGAGCCACACCCATCAGTGCTTAGGACTTAGTCCTAATAGGGGTTGAGGAACACGTGGGGTGCCAGGGATGGAGCCCCACTGTAGTATCTCTCTGGCCTCAAACATTAAGTATTTTGAGAAGGAAAAAAAAAAAAGAAAGAATTTTCTCTCCCGCCTCAGGCTGAAATCTTGGTAAAATATTGAAATGGTTAACCTTTTGCCTCACCATCTTCCTAAGCCCTTTTCTGTGTCCCTCTTATGCTTCCTCCTCATTCTCATATCCCAATTCTCTGTGAGCCTGTGTGGTCTTCACATAGGGTCTTCCCAAGCCTGATGAACTCAGGGACAGACACTAACTTCCACTCTCCCCAACCCCAGTAATCGTCCATCAGGCCAGCTGCAACCGAATGGGGAAACCAGGAAAGTCGTCTGGTTGAATTAAGAAATAAAATGGGGGGGGGGGGCTGGAGTGATAGCACAGTGGGTAGGGCGTTTGCCTTGCACGCGGTAGACTCGGGTTCGAATCCCAGCATCCCATATGGTCCCCTGAGCACCGCCAGGAGTAATTCCTGAGTGTAGACCAGGAGTAACCCCTGTGCATTGCCGGTTGTGACCCAAAAAGAAAAAAAAAAAGAAAGAAAGAAAGAAATGTGGGGCTGGACGGAGAGTACAAGCAGCAGGGAATTTGCTTTGCACATTCTGGATTCCATGCCCAGAACACTATATGGGTCCCTGGAGTCTGTCAGGAGTGACCCCTGAGCACAGATCCAGGAGTAAGCCCTGAGCACTGCTGGGTGTTGCCCTCCCTGCCCCTGGCCCCTGCAAAAAAAGAAAGAAAGAAAATGTGCCTACAGCTTTTCCAACTGTGCAACCTAGAAAGAAGATAATGCCAAATAGCCCAAAAACTTCACAAGGGGAACTTCTCAGAGTCTCACAGTCTGAGAGAGGCGGCCTGCCACAAGGAGGGGAAAGTCCTTTTTTGAAAGGGCAAACTCAGTGAGCACACGCTCCCCTCCCCCCCACAGTGTCCTTTAACGCCCAGTGCAAATATGACTTCACTTTTGAATCAGGCCCTCTCCGCTCACTAGGGCTTATGAATTCTCTCTCAGGGCTGAAGGGGAGAGTCCTGCAGTGGGGTGGGTACTGGGCTGTTCGATGCTGGGAAGAGCTTTCAATAATTTACAGGAGCAAATTTGCATTCCTATTTGCATTTGGTTCATGATTAATTTGGAATTAGTTGTATTTCATCAACATTTACCTACTCTCAGCGTGACAAGGGAAATCTCTTTTGATATTAAAACTTGACAGCAGGTGGTCAGCTACAGATTAGTCATACAATAGTAGGCTTTCTTTCATAGCCAAATATATTGCAATTATGTTCTAGCAATAGTTTATTTAAAATATAACTGAGGCCTGAGCTTTGATGGCTTCCTGGCAGAGCATAAAAATGAAAAATGTGGGACTGGAGGGATAATGCAGCAGGTGAAGTTCTCGCCTTGCGAGACTCATGTGCAATCCTCAGCACAGCATATGGTCTCCCAAGTCCCATCAGAAGTCATCAGTGAACACAGAGCCGAGAATCAGCCCTGAGCATAACTGAGTGGGACCCCAATACTGAGATAGTAAATAAATAAGTAAAATATGGGGAATCTGGAGGATGTGGCTCAAGAGGTAGAGCAAGTACTTTGCATGTGTGAGGCCCTGCATCTCCGTTATGCATAGCCTCTGAACAGGATGAGTGTGGCTCCCACAATTTTTTTTTGTAATTTGGGGGTCTGGGGATATAGCTCTGTATTATAGCACATGCATCACTAATATCCAGGAGGTCCAGATTCGCTCACTAGCAACACACACACACACACACACACACACACACACACACACACACACACAATCTAGAAGTCAACTATACCAATAAACTTTTTGTTCTGGGGCTACACCCAGCAGTGCTCACAGCATACTACTGGCTCTGTGCCCAGGAATCATTCCTGGCAGAGCTCGGGGTATCATATAAGGTGCCAGGGACTAAACCTGCGTAAGGCAAGCCTCTTACACACTGTACTATCTCTCTGACTCCACCAATAAATGTTTTTTATGAAAGACTTAAAAGGAGAAGGAGCTATCTGCACGTGGGTAGTACATGACCTTAGCCTCTGTCACACAAAGAACTGTTTCACTTCATCCTGCTTTGGGAACCTGCTCAGATAAAAATTTCCAGCTTGTCTCATGTGAGTGGCAATAAGGAATTTTTTAAGCTTTTCGGACTTCAAGAATGTTTAAGAGTACCACCCCACTATGTCTAAAATGTTCAGGGATAAAAAACAAACAAAACAAACAAGATGAGTCAGAAAGAGATGGACAGACATAGAATGACTGCACTCATTTGTGGAATATAAAATAACATAGTATGAGACCGACACACAAGGACAGTAGACACAAGAGCCAGAATGTTGCTCCATAGTTGGAAGCCTGTCTCATGAGCAGGGGGGAGAAGGCAGCGGGAATAAAGAAAGGATAGCTAAGTTAATGATGGTTGGAAGGATTATTCGGGAATGGGAGATGTGTGCTGACAGTAGATAAAGGACCAAACATGACAGCCTCTCAGTATCTGTATTGCAAGCCATAATGCTCCAAAGTAGAGAAAGAGCATGGGGGAAATTGTCTGCCATAGAGGCAGGAGGGGACATTGGTGGTGGAAAATGTGCACTGGTGGAGGGATGGGTTTTTGACCATGGTATCATTGAAACTCAAAACATGAAAGCTTTTTAACTGTTTCTCACAGTGATTCAATTTTAAAAAAATAATAACTTTTACATCATCAAAAAAAAAGATGACAATTTTTCAGTGGTTGTTAAGATACCATTGTTGGATAATAACTACCTACAAGGAACTCACCAGAGAACGGTTTTTAGGGCCCGTAAACGCTTTGAGAACATTATCTTCATCTTCTGAGACTGGTGTCATAAGAACGGAACTTGTAAGGATATTCTGAAGGGACAGAGAATCATTTGAAATTTAAATAAAGTCAGATAATCTGAGAGTTGAAACAATTTTAACACATTTGTTAAGTAGTTTACTAAGAAGTGATATTCATTAGCATAAAAAATGCAGATATCTGCCAGATATTCCCTTCCCTTGAACTAAAAGGCAAACTCAGTAATGAACTAAACCAACATAAAAAGCATCAGGGGCCACAGGGTTCTAGGACAAGATGGGCCCACACCAAATATCAGATAAGGACACAGATGCTCAGTGGCAAAAACAACAACAACAACAACAACAAAAACAACCTGCTTTGCAGACACGAGGCTGAGGGTTCGATCCCCATCACGGCCCACATATGGTGAGGTGGTCCCAGCAGTTTTGCTGTTTGGAACCCTGGGCACAGCAGAGTGTGAGACTTCCTGCATGCTGCAGCCAGCATGCCACCTCCCCTCTCCAGTGAGCCCCACAACTAAAGACATGCAGGCTTTGAGGCCAGGAGCATGAGTCTGGTGAGTGCTACAATCAAAATATACTGGAGAATCACAACTACAGTGTCCTGACCTGATGATCACCACACCCTCATGTGTAAGCACCCAAACCGTGTGTATGTGAGAGACCGCCAGCCATCACCACAACAAAGAGAAATGGCTGCAAAGGGAAGGGAAGAGGCAAACAAACCAAAACCTATTATAAACAAAACTGCCAAGTGAATGAATAAATACCCAATTTTAAAAAAATGAAAGGTTGAGCCTCGGAGATAGCTCAAAGAATGGAGCACATGTTTTGTGGGCCGGAGGCCCAGGTTCATTCTCCAGCACCCCAGGCGACCCTGAGCATCACCAGGAGCAAACTCATACCTAGATTGGGAGCAGTTCCCACACACTACCAGATTTGTGTGCCCTCCAACCCTTTCTTAACAACAACAACAACAAAAAAAAAGAGAAAGGTTGTTGAAATTGGGGTGTTTGCTAATTTTATACACGTCTAAGAACCATTCTAGACTTACAAATTGAAGCAGCATGTAAATTGTGGAAACCATGGAATTTAGAATCACGTTCTGAGTTCTAGCCTAGAATCACTGCTTATTAACAATGTAGTCTTGAAGTAGGCCCTGAGCCTACTTGGGCCTCGGCTTCCCAGTTGGTTTTTTGGAAATTATAATGAAAATGATCAACCTTGTAGAACAATGAAGATTCAAAGAATTGATGCAGTTGGAACTTTTAGAATAGTATTTACTACAGAAAACATACTGAATAAATAAGAGCAACTGTCCTTATCTCTAGTTTTCTTTTAGAGAAAAGCCACTCACAAATTACAAACTTTAAAAACTGTGACAACTAAGTTTTAAAAAGACATGCTAAACCACAACACCCAAAAGGAGAGAGAGAACAAAAGGGAATGCCCTGCCACAGAGGCAGGGTAGGGTGGGGAGATGGGATTGGGGGGTGGGAGGGATACTGAGTTCATTGGTGGTGGAGAATGGACACTGGTGAAGGGATGGGTTCTTGAGCATTGTATGAAGCACAAGCACGAAAATATATAAATCTGTAACTGTACCCTCACAGTGACTCACTAATAAAAAAATAAAAATAAAAGATAAAAAGACATGCTATCAAGCCATAGAAAGACATGGAGGAAACTTGAGTTTATATTTCTAAGGAAAAGGGCTATATCCTATACAGTTCTAATATAAAACATCCCGGAAAATATAGAACTATACAAAAAATAGAAAGATCGATGGTTTCCAGACACTGGTGGTAGGGAAGGATGAATAAGTGATGCTTAGAGAAATCTTAGAAAAGTAAATACTCTATATGATACTATGATGTAGATAAAAATAATTAATTTGTTCAAACCCATAATATATATATATCACAAGCAAGCCCTAATATCATCTTGGATCTCTGGGTGGTGATGATGTGGAGATAAGTTTATCAATTGCATCCCCATTCTGGTGAGAGATGTTAGTAGTGGGAAAGGCTAAAACATGTGTCTGAGAGTAAATTCATGGTATAGTACATGCATACACCATGGGAAAGCTATTCTGTTTAACTCTGTTTTGAGTCTAAAACCACTCTGAAAAAACTAAGTCTAATGAAAAGAGGGTGGTAGTTAAAAAATACAATATTGAGTACAATCAAAGGCAAGAACTTAACACCATAGTTGATACTATGCTAGAAGCTACATAAAATAACTGAAAAGAAGGAAATACCACATCTGAAAGCCAAATAAATACATTGATTTTATAACAACATCTTTTATTACAACATAACACTAAATACTGCTTTCATGAAAATAGATATATTCATGCCAATGATTTCTTAAGTGGAAAGCCCTCTCAAATCAAAAAATAAGTAAATAATGAACAAGTCTGCAATGAAAAAGAATTTCTAATACTTAAAACCCCTAATATAAAAAAAACCCTCATCTTTATGTTCAATATTAATAACAACAAAAAATAATATGAGAGGGAATATTTCAAAGGGGGTTGAGGGACTTCTCTGCTCAGTAAATATGGGGCCTTTTCCAGCAATTCTTGGCCCACTGGAACCACAGTTCAATATGAGGGTCAGAGGGCCCGTTGCTGGTTGGGTGCTGCGATGCCGAGGAGTACCAGGGCCACCACCTGATGCTCTACTGGTCCTCCAGGTATACACCTGGCCATGCTCAGGTGCACATACAAAGCGGGGGATCAAACTGGGATCAACCTCATGCAAGACATGTGACTTAATCCCAGTACTATCTTTCCAGCCGCAAGAGAGAATATTTAAAAATGTGATGCACTAATGAGGGCTGAAACCACAACAGCCCCACAGGCCACCCCAGGGCTTCTCTAAGGCACCAACACTGCCTGAAATCAGGAACATGCACTTACTGGCACATCTGCCACAGGTGAAGTCTGTGTGAAGAGCTGAGTGTTCAGACTCTCCCCATCCCAGTGGTTTGAGCAGAAGAAGTTTCCAGTTTTATCAGTTGGAGACTCCACCTACAAGTTAATATAAGAACGTTATCATTTTTACAGGGAGAAGTCCCCATAAAATATTTGCACTCCCGTAAGATGCTGCGAGATAAATAAGGTCTGAGGAGCTCAAGGACACCCAGGGATTAGCTGATGATATTAAACTATCATAATGTTGAAAGGTGCTCAAAGAATAGAAGGAAAATGTTCTTGGGAAGTGGGGAGCAGGAGATGTGGCTCAAGTTATCAAGTATATGTTTTCCATGAATAAGGCCCTGGGTTCAGGTCCTGACATGTCATGGCTCGCTGAGCTCTGAGGAGTATATTCCTGGTGGCCCTCAAACACTGCCAGGAATCCCTTTCCAACTCAAACACAAAAAAGGGATATTTCAAGTATGTATATGCATCTCAAATCAGTACGTTATATACTTTAAATATCTCACCATTTCACTTGTCACTTATATTTCAATAGAGCTGGGAAAAACTAAACTGATTTCTGACCAGTCTCTTGGACACTTTGTTTTACATGAAAATAAGTGAACCCAAGAGGTATTGTAGCTAACTAAACCTGGTGGAAATGTTCTTGACAGTCTTTAAGAGTAGGTTCCGTTTCCTCAGTACTGTGAGTTACAGATATTATTTTGTTTCAAGAATTCATGATATACAGATGCTGTATATCATGATATATATTCAGGATATACAAAATCCCTACACCAATTGATTCACCGACTTATCAGGAATAAACGCTCACAGTAAAAAGCTGCTTCCTTCTCTTTCCTTATCTATCTGGCATGCTTTCGGTTCAAATGGAAAGCTAACACAAGTGGCTTGGCGATGACAGACCACATGCCTACGGTCTGGCAATATAGCTTAGCAGCTTCACCTTCTTTGAAATCTTTTTGTTTTGTTTTTGAAAGAGCACCCAGTGGTGCTTGGGAGAGACTTAACGACTCAGTACTCGGGCTCACTCCAAATGGTGTTTGACACCAGATGGGGACAAGGACTAAACCCAAAGTCCCCTCATGCAGAGTACATGTTCCAGGACTTTAAGCTATCTGTCTGGCCCTTGTTTGACAAGCTTCTGCGGAGCAGGTGCCAAGAGCATCAAGCCAGCCCTGAGGATCAGAGAGCAGGTGGCATAATAGATTCGTTCCCAAAGGTTCTGTGCTTACCTCCTGTTTGATCTTCTTCAGTAAAGGTGGCCCGTTTTCTTGAAACTCAGCAACTATTCCAGATTCATCGGCTTCCTGTTTGATAACATCACGTAGGTCTTCGACTAGATGAGATGGCGTCTGAGGCTGCAGGAAGAGTGGGAATGTTTAGATCAAAGGAGAAATTCTGCCTGTACTAATAAACTGAATAAAGCCAACAGCATTGCCAAAACTTACTAGCATCTTAAGAGGACCATATTTAATTTCTTGAGCTGCCAGTGCATGTTTGAATGGTGTAGGAGTTCTTGGAGAGCTTTCCAGAATTGACCTTTTGATAGCTGGAGTTCTAAAACTTAAAAAGAAAGCAAGTGTTGGTTCAATATCAAAGAATACTATCCATTCCATTGCTCTCCCTATTACATATGAGCTATATCAAAATATAACCCAAGATGTAAAACATTAAAATAAATTTTATCTTTCTTTAATGGTTCTGAAGGCACAAACAGTGCACCTAGATCTTTTAATGGTCTAAGCATTGTAAAGATCCTATATTATTTACAAATCAATTTTTATCTATGCATTAAAACAAAGCATACAATGGACATAGATTTATTGTTCTTGGGAAGAATAAGACTGCATTTCTTTTAATGATTTCACATAATTCATTTTGATGATCTATCATTTATTTGTAATTAATTAAATTGCCATTGCAATACAAATATATTTATATATAAATATAAGTAATATAAATAAATGCTTAGTGATTCCTTGAGTTCTAATCAAAAAATAATACTGGGATATTAGAGGAGGATCTGTTAATAGAAAATTTTCAAAAAGAAAAAAATACACTTATAAACTAAGTGAAAAATTTCTTATTTTCAAGTTTATACTCCGAGAGAGAGAAGGGGGTTAAAATATTTTCAGTGGGCTGGAGAGATAGTATCATGGGTAGGATGCTTGCCTCACATGCAGCCAACATAATTCGATCCCACGGTCCCTTGAGGCCCTGAAGGAGTGAGCCCTGAGCTCAGAGTCAGGGTAGGCCCAGAGCACTGCCGGGTATGTCCCAAAAACAAATAAAAAAAGTTTCTGTGAAGAAGAAAAAGGCTATACTGAACAAATAGAAAAATGAAATGGCAAAGTTATAAGAAAACTGGGGCTGGAAAGACAGTAAAGCAAATTGGCTGCTTGCCTTGTACATGGCATACCCAAATTTAATCCCCAGCACCACATATGTTCCCCAGAGCCCAGTCAGGAGTGATCCCTCAGTGACGAGCCAGTAGTAAGCCCTGAGCACTGCAGGATATAACCACCCCCACCGTGACCTCTACACCACACCCCCCAAAAAACAAGGAAAACAAGGAAAGAAAACCATCTCTGGTTTTCAGAGAAAAAAAATTTGAGGTGAACCCCAAAGGCTTATTTACTTTCTTCTCCCACCTTTCATGTCTAAAATGTAACATGCCCAAAGCCAGCATATTAAATATAGAAATATTTGTGACTATGTCACACAAATAGATCAGCAAACTATACATATACAAATGAAAAACATTTGGGAATTATATTCCACATATATATGTATGTATATATATGTATATATGTATATATAATATTCTTCCTGGAGCAAGGACTTACATGGTATTTTCCTTGTGGATTTTCATAGTCTGGTCCCTATGAAATGGTGTTGTAACAGTCAATTTGTGACCATTGAGAGGCGTGGAAGTTAAAGAAGGCATTTCCAAGTCTAAGTTTTCATGGTTACTGGAAGTGTTTAAAAACTGAATAGGAGAAAAAAAACTTACTTAGATTAAGCAGTGATGATTTAGTTTCAGTTAAAAGTACACCTTGATAATAGGGAAGTATGTTTGACTGACCCGCTACTTAAAATAATAAAGAGATCAATCAGCATGTAGTCTAGGACAGAATATTGTTTTACTTCAATCAAGCACTAAAGATCGGGAATGTGACTTCCAAGAAATAAAATCTAGGCTCAGTGCCAAAAAAGCCTTACAAAATCCCAATAAAATATTTTCTATAAATTGTGATTGCTATTAGTGGGATTGAGATGTGCTCTTTCTGTTAGCATTAAAGTAGAAATTGATGCTTTTTCTTTTGTACTTTGCTTTCTTTCTTTAAAGATCCATAATTATTGAAGGTTTATATATTATATGAAAAATTCCTAACTAATATGTTGTACCTCTCAGAATATTAATGTTCTGGGAAAGTACAGTTCCAAGGTAAAATAAGTTTGGGAAACACACTTAGTCATGATCTCTTCCTGGAAATTTACAATGTACATCACTATGCTGATCATTTAGTGAGGATCTGCAATAAAAAAACAAACTTTTAATTTTCTTTGACTCCTGGTTTCCCAAACTTCTACCTTATACAGACGTTCTTCTGGAAGATCTATTAAAATCTTGTAGAAAAAACATTCCCAGAACACATTTTGAAAAGTACAAGCAAAAATACAAGAGAACTTTTGTTAGCATATCATTTGTTCATTTGAAAGCTGCCTTATGAAAAAAATATATATTCATATATATATCACTGTCACTGTCATCCTGTTGCTCATCGATTTGCTTGAGTGGGCACCAGTAATGTCTCCATTGTGAGACTTGTTGTTACTGGTTTTTGGCATATCAAATACGACAAGGGAGCTTGCCAGGGTCTGCTGTGCGGCTAGATACTCTCAATAGCTTGCCGGGCTCTCCGAGAGGGGCGGAGGAATCAAACCCGGATTGGCTGGGTGCAAGGCAAGCGCCCTCCCCGCTATGCTATCGCTCCAGAGCCAGGAGTAAGCCCTGAGCACAGCAAGGTGTGGCCCATCTCACACCAAATAAATAAATAAAGTCAATAGACATAATTGGAAAACTGATTTAAAATTCTAAAATATCTATCAAGTTCCATGGTTTTAATGTAAAAGAATACATACATCAACTAAGAATGATAATTTTCATGCCAAGAAATATATGAATGAAACTGCAAAAATATCTCAGAAAAATGAAACAATATTTGTAGGCAAAAATGCTCATAGAGCACAAGAGAAAAGATTCAATGCTGAGAAATTGAAGTGAAAACACAAATTATTCTTTTAAGTAGCTTCGTCCTTTCCCAAAACTTTTCCACTTAAAGATGAATGGGAATCTTTAAAATTTCAAATGTTATCTAAATATACTTTGGTTTCCCTCCCCGGGTCAGTGAATCACATAATAATGAGAACAAAGAGGCAGAAAATCTTGTAAAAATTTTCGAGAGGGAAAGAGATGAGAGAAGAAGGAGGGCTAGAAATGTTAAACTCCAAGAGGAAGTAAAAGCTCATTCCATGCATCTAGCCTTCTTCCTCCACATCAACGCCAAGTAAGAGAGAGAAAGAATCGTCAGTTTAGCCTACTAACAGCCTAAACTTCGGCAGGCAATATGACTTAGCAACAGATTCAATGATGAAATAAAATCAGGGAGGGAAAACAATGATTAGTCATTTGTTCCAAAGGATTAGTTTCTAGATTATTAAGGCTCAGGTGTCTGTTGAACATTAGTAACAGCTGTGCAGAAATTGTGCTCTACCTGCGAGGGGGAGAAGGGCAGGCTTTTGACAGGGGAACGCTTGGGAGTTGAACTGCTGGCGTCAGCAAATGCCAAAGAGCTAGCGTTTCCAGTGGCTAAGGGGCTGGCCCGGCCCCGCCTCTTTCGAAGGATGACCAGAGGAATTGTGCTGGGCCTCGGAGGAGGTAAGGGCTTGAGCGAGTCAAGTGAACCCTCACTCAACTTGCGTCTGTTCACCCTCGTGCTAGGCTCTCCTGCCGGTCTATTCACACTGCCCTTTCTTTGCTGACGCTGTAGGGCTTTGCCTGCATGCTGTTGGCTAGGTGAAAAATCTGCTTCTTCAAAGAATTCAAAATTGCTGAGATCACACCGTGATGAAGAATCCTGAAACAATGTGGGAGGCGCAGACTTTTGAGACTGTGTGTGCATGATGTGTGCCATCACCTGAAACACAGCACTGACAAAGAGAGGCTGAGTGCAGAGCAAACACCCGGGGCCCTGGTTTGGTTTCTGGAGAAGCAAGCAGCTTCAGATTAATGAATGATGGGTTATACAGTATGAGAGCGGTCCGCCGAGCTGCCTCGAGGCTGACCCTACGTGTGCACTCCAGAGATCTTTTCATACTATATCATTTGCATGCAAACCAAAGAGAAAAAGCATATTGCAAATGAGCAGTCTAGAAAACGATGGCACATTTGCAATGTCCATCCCTCATCCGATGGGTATACAATCAGTGCTTCCTAACCAACTGGGAAACCAAGGAAATACATTGAACATTGCTTTGGAATTGCTGCTCTTGTACGTTTCATTAAAGACTTCTCTCAGGAACCAATTGGGACGGGTAATCAATACTCAATTTCTTTTTAGAAAATCCCATACCATAAATAAATTTATCATTTCAAAGACTATCAATTAAAAAAAAGACTGCTTTAAGCTTTGAGTAGACATAATTTAATGTACTGCCTACCCAAAAGCAAAGCCCAACTCTAGAGAAACCAAGTCATAAAGTATTAAAAATAAAAAAAAGTTAAAAAAATCAACTAAGACATCATTCTCACCACCCAAACTCAACTTATAGGTCATGGACTTCACTATTTTTAAAAATATGCAGTTTAAAGAAAAAAGTGTGGAAAGCTGCCTTTTTATCTGCCCATGAAAGCAGCTCTTTGCAAAACCGTGCCTACTAAGAGGAAAAGGATACTTTCACCTTCATACTAACATGCGAAAATCATGGTATTTGCTATAGAAAGTGGCAATGATTTAAGAAGTGGATTTCTAATTCCCTTTTCAAAGAACAGCAACTGCCTTAACGATTCTACTTACAGAATCTATAAATTGGAGTGTTTCTGCAAATTCTAAGAGGTTCTTAACATTATCCAGAATGGCGTCTTGGTGGATGATCATGCACCTGGTCGGAGAGGCGCTTTCTTCAGGTAGGGAGCCAGGATCCACTGGCAGAGATGGAGTGGAGTGGTGTTCTTCCAAACAGGAAACAGGTGCACTGTCCCCATGAGGTCTGGTGTGGTCGGCAATGGCGGTGCTGTGCCACCCAGGGTAGCTGCATGTGTGGTTCTGGGTCTAAAGCAGTCAGGGTGGGGGATAAAGAAAGAGCAGGAAGAAGAAAGCGAGAAGGAACTTAGCAATGAAGTTGCACAAGGTATCAGATGCTGTTGGAGGAAAGACAAAAGTAGTTTCATCATCTAAAAACTTATTCCTATGAAACAGTTGTCAAGATGTTTCCTTTTATCAATGTAAGACCTTGCTTTTTAACAGTGGCATAGTTTGATCTATATGACTACCTTGTCATCTGACTTAATTGTGATTGTTAATTGACTACCTTAATTCAGCTAAAATTGCAAATAGAAGGACTACGTTATCAAGTACAAATTGCATATGAAAGTGTCTTAAAATTCTACTTAAGGATATGGTACAGCAGGTAAGACACTTGCCTTGCAGGAAGCTGATCTAGGTTTGATCCCTGCCATCACATATAGTCCCCTGAATGATTCCTGAGCACAGAGCCACGAGTAAGCCCTAAGCACAACTGATGATCGCCCCAAATCAACCAAATAAAACAATCCACTCTAACATGACAGCCTATAGGAGCATGCATGTTGGTTGTGAACTAAGAACTATTCTAGACTCATTATTATCTAGGAAAAGCCTGGGGGACTTAAGAGTTAGAATTCTTTTATCTGCATCTATTCTTGTTGCTCTGTCCCCTTCTACTGCTACATATTGCAGAGATGCATTGAAGGGCTGCCAAATTGAAGTGGTTTAGAAAGCAGAAGAGCAAATTAACAGAAGGTTCCTTTCAGCATGACCATGCAACAAGAGAAATTGCAAAACAGTAATTATAGTTAAAAAGTGGCTGAACTTACATATATGAACATAACCATTTTATTATTTAACCAAAAGAGAAATTTACTTCTCAGAATATCTACTGGATATCACAGTTTATTCGCTTTCTTGTTTAACTCCAGATGTTATGAAGTACAAGCTGCTTTCCTACTTGACTGCCCAATGACTAAAAAAAAGATGCAGAAATTCAGTAATGGTCCATGTAGCAATTGTACATGCAAACAAAAGACAACAACTAATGTCTACAGAGAGATTATTTATACATCTCTTTATAACTATATGCTGAGCAGGTATCAAATCACATTTGAAATGAAAAGGTATAAAAATCTAGGTTAAGAAAATAATAGAAAAAAGACAAATGAATGCACACCATATAGACATAAAGTTGTAAAATTGGCATATCTTCATTAATTTTATTTATACTATTTCTGAATCGATTCTAGTTCTTTTAAAGGGGATAATAATAATCACAGCTAGATATTGTCTATTGCAACACAAAATGGTCACTTCCAATTTAATCGACATATTCTGATATCAACTACATTTTACTTTTATATATTTATTTATTTATTTATTTTTGCTTTTTGGGTCGCACCCAGCAATGCACAGGGGTCACTCCTGGCTCATGCACTCAGGAATCACCCCTGGCGTTGCTC
The DNA here is from genome assembly GCF_027595985.1 of Sorex araneus. Taxonomy (NCBI): domain Eukaryota; kingdom Metazoa; phylum Chordata; class Mammalia; order Eulipotyphla; family Soricidae; genus Sorex; species Sorex araneus. The sequence continues at coordinate 161,650,450 of NC_073305.1, read as the reverse complement.
AGGGGACCATATGGGATGCTGGGATTTGAACCTGGGTCGGCCACGTGCAAGGCAAATGCCCTTCCCGCTGTGCTATCACTCCAGCCCCTACATTTTACTTTTAAACATTGCTAACAGATAAGGAGATAAGCGTAATAGTCAGAAGGGAGAAGTAAATAGAGCTGGGTACTGTGGTAAAGTTGTTAGCCCCTGACCCCAGCAAAGAGAAGATTCTTACAGGCAGCGTCTGCTGTCCTTTGAGTTCATTCTCAGTTGACATTAGGAGCAATTCTAGTTCCTTTATCCGCTTTTCTTTCTCAGGGTCTTCATCATTATAGTGTCTCTAAAATTAAAAATTTAGGAAGGGAGAGAAGACAAAGGTTTGATTGGAAGTGGTAAATACAATGGTTGTGGTCTGCAATTCATGAAGAAGCACACAAAATCCCAAGAGCCTCCCTCGTAGCTACAGCGGACTCTGAGGAGCCGTTTCAACAGACAGTATCAAGGAGTCAGAAGGCCGGGGCAATGCTCATAGAAGTGAAGGAGAGCAAACAGCTGGTCAGAATTCCACCTCTGGCTCTGCGATTCCCTTTCCCTTTCCTTCCACTGGTCAAGTGGATGTCAATGTGTTTCTTTCAGGAAGTGACCGGAAACGACCTTACCTGAATGGCTGCAGCAGCTGGCTGAGGGACATTGACGATATTTACATGTAACGCTACAGGATATGGGACATGACCTGGGATCTAGAAAAAAAAAAATAGCAGAGCACTTACAGGCCAACTCATTCATGGTTATATATGCATCAGGGAACTTGACTTTCTGAGGTTTGCCTCAAAGACTGAGAAAAAAAAAACTCTACAGATAAAAAGTATCACATATTACCACATATTAATTTGAAATTTTTAGCAAGGTCTTTTAAGATGGATAAATAGCTAAAGTAACAGAGTGAAAGAAATGTAAAGCATTCATTTTTCCTAATGGGAAGTATTCCTTAATTAAAGAGACAATGTAATTTAGGCAAAAATATCTAAAACATATTAAAAAAAATGTGTTAAAGAAGTTGATAGGAAAAGTGATGGCAACAGTCATTTATAAATACAGTATTTTGGAGGAAGTAATTATGAGTGTTAGTAAGGAGCACGGCCCCTGTAACGAGAGTTCATTTACTTTCTGGAAAGTCTATAGTCAAATACATGGGGGAGATAGAAAAAAGACAAGACTACTTGTTAATATGTTTTACACAGAGATTGCAAATGACTTCTTTATTTTTAAGTTTTAGCATTTATTATTCTTATTTCTAAAATAACAATTTCTTGATTTTTCACCTTTGTTCTTCCTTTTCCATAATTTCATTATCTTCCTATATATGTTATGAATATTTCTTTTCCCCAATTTAAGTAGGTATGGGAAAGGATTCAAAGCGATGAAAATGATACGTGTCACAATCCAACTTGATTCAGAGAAAGAAGTTAAATATTTAACCATTAAAATATTAAGACACCCCTGTTGAATTTCAATATCAAACTGCTTCCTCTTTCACTTTTTATTATGGAAGAGAAATCCTCCATTCTTCCTCTGTACACCGTTAAGCAAATCTGTTGATTTACCTCAAAAGGTAACTACAAATTAATTTGAAACTGCAATCTAGGCTCACACAACTTGAATTCTAGTGAGCACCAATCTCTGTGAGCTGTATAACCCTGGAAAAATCACTTAATGGCTTTGTTCCAGATGTATTTCAGGGATAACAGGATAGCCTTGTCTACTTCAGAGGAAGTAAAGCATGAATCTTCATGATCATTTTTGTGAAAGCAAGATCATGCAACTGCATTTGGAGGTAAAATTATCATTTCTTCTCATAAACTAAATTCTCAGGAATGGCTTACATTTGGGGCTTCAGAAATGTGATAATAGGGATAGTCATTGTTCACAGAAGGCTGGCCAGTTGGAGGGAGTTGGGTTGAAGGTGGAGCAAAACCCATCAAATGACTGTTCTTCTGAAAACTTGTGGCCACTGTTGGCGGGCTGGCTTTAGAAGTCTCCTGCAGATAACCTTCCTGTTCAACCTTCCGACGCATTGTAGAATTCCAGTGGTTCTTGATAGCATTATCAGTTCTGCACAGAAATATATCATATACAAATTTTACAAACAATAATTTCAATTCAGATTAGAGTTAATTGACAGAAAACTGTCTCTAAGGTCCACTCAGAGTTTTTTCTTCTTTGTAATTGTTGTAGATTTCTCTACCTCCTAAAATTCGGGTTTTTTCTGATGCTTCATTAAAAATACACAGATTTTCTTATTACATAGTATAAAATGTGTATTGTTTTTTAAAAATATGGAAACATTTTAAACATTCTGCAACAATCATTCATACACAGTCTGACTGTTCCATGGTATAAGACTAAAACCACCTGAAGTTCTGATTGTTCTATTATTCCTCTGAGTATGGCTTAGAAGGGCCGACTGGCTAATACCACAATGGGCATTCAGTAAAGATGAACATATTATAATGATGCTGAGGTTGAGGATGTCTGATCTTTCATTCTTCATCTCAATTAGCCCCAGCCATAAATTCTGAAACATAAAGAAAACCTCCCACCTTTTGAAAACCATCCCAATTATTCTCTAGCCAGATAGAGGTAAAAATGGAGAATGGCAAGCTACTCATGGCGTATTCGATATGCCAAGAACAGTAACAAGTCTCACAATGGAGACGTTACTGGTGCCTGCTCGAGCAGATCGATGAACAACGGGACTACAGTGCTACAGTGCAGCCAACCCAAGTTTCATGGTGATTCAATAAAAGAATTAAAAAAAAAAAAGAATGGGATTCAGAAGGGCAAGATGCAAACTGCTCATATATTTTCAAACTGCTAAGCACTTTTACAAAAGTCTTTCAATTCTCAGGAAAACAGTTCCTCAATTCAAAAAAAAAAAAAACAACCCAACCATTTTAGCCCTCCCTTTTGACGGGCCCTTACGATGAGGGTACGGGGATCTAAACTAAAGAAAGAGGAAGTTCAGTTGTCCCCTAAATTTTATAAAAATGAGAGCACATTCTCTCAGACCATACAGGCGAAAAGGCCACCTTGTCTTAGCTGACTCATGAGTGACGAACTTCTTCGGGACATCGCAGGAGAGTTCCAAAACCAGCAGGGCCATAGGTTGCTTTGGAAAGAGCATTTGCTCAACTTTTGAGTGGTGAAGCTCAAGAATAAAAGTTTTTTTAAAAATATTTTCATTAAATGACTTTTATGGAATGTTTATAATAAAATATATTTATAATAAAATATAGTTTCCAAATTAAACAAATCCTGCTACAATTGTTCGAGCAGAGAAAATAGGACATGAACTTTAATTGATATCCCTCATGTCATTTTTGAGCCTCAGAAAGAAAGCATAACACTAACTGATATGCTTTAAGAACCTAACAGCAACGAATGCTTCTAAACTTTACTCTTTTTTGTCCTTCAAGGAAAAAAAAATGAAGTCAAGTGATAAATTGGGTATAAGGAAACTGGTACCCAGGTCCCTCTGGTCTCTTCACTCAGAACCAACACCAGGGGAATGTCTGTCCTCAGTTTACTTATAAGTGAATAAAATTTTGTAGTTAAAATGGTTCTTTGTCATTCCTTGCACTTGATAGTAACACTGGTCTTGTAAAGTGGATTATTGCTCATTTTGCAAATAGGGAAATTGAGCCTGAGAAACCTATGTGACTTGGCCCCAGATTCACTGTTGGATATATTCTGAAATAAACTTAGATAAACTCAAAGATATCCCTAGTTCTAAAAGATTATAGATCTAGTTTACGTAATAAAACACTATGGTTGATGAAATTTACTCAACATATATTTAGAACAGAATGTTCAAGACCCATTCCCTCATTCTTCCCCACCAATAAATTTTGTACATATTATTACCGTCCAGGCAGTAGCTTTGCGATTTCTGCCCATCTGTTCCCCAGTCTCTTGTGTGCCTGGTAAATAATTCTGTCTTCCTCTTCTGTCCAGGAGGTTTTCTTAACTTCTGGATTCAAGTGGTTATGCCACCTCTCCCTACATTGTTTTCCAATTCTCCCCTTTAAGTGCTTGGCAATAACAGACCAACGTTTCGGACCGTATTTCTGTACAAGCTCTATCACCTTCAGATAAACACACAAAAATAACCTATGGTTTAATGTTATATAATGAGTCAGCATAATCATTTTTCAGTGTTACAAGAATGTTACAAAACTGCTATAAATCTGCTTTCATTCATTGGAAAGAAGGGAATAAAGACCTCTGTTTCCTGTTTGCACATTTTACCTATTTCTCTGAGTTGGGAAACATTCAACAGAGATGTTGCGATAATATTCTCAATTGTGATTCATGTACTGATAAAGAAAGAAAGAACTTACTCTCTGATCTTCTTCTTTGGTCCAAGGGCCCTTGATGAGCTCAGGGTTTAGAACTTTCTGCCATCGGTGCTGACACTGTACATCTGTTCGATTCTAAACAAGTAGGATAAAATACACACTGTCATAAAGATATGATGTGATATATAAGAAAGCACTTTTAGAATATGAATCATTAATAGACAATATACTTAAGAGTATATAAGATGCTCTCTATTTGAACGTTTGTGGCTCTATGGATATAAGAAAAATAAGATATATAATTAACTGTCATAAAAAATAAAGAATAATAACATTCAAGAACATTTTAATACATATTTGGAGAGCCCATGTGTTGTTAATTATTTGCAGCAAAAGAACTTACAAAATTTCAACGAAGTTGCACCTAAAATGAGAAGTTCTTTTGCTATATGAGTTAAATTACTTTCATTTTTTACATGTGCCTATGAATTTAACTTAACTTCAGTATATAGTATATGGAAAAAACTACATTAAAAACTACTATTTCTTACATATCCACATTAATATTGAACTTTTATGGGAACCCATTTTCAATTGTTTGAGTTTGCTTCCCATAAAATTCAGAGATGTGCTTCCCTCAATTCAGTTAGCATTAATATTGCAAAAGGAATAAAGATGAATTAAATATAGACTTTTCCTTCATCATGCAGAAGGAAAAGACAAGTATTAACTGAGAGATGGAATTTGATTTGTATTAAGAGACTAAAGCAAAGTAATATTATGATTGGAAAAGGAGCATCTCATCGCCATAGGAAGAGATACTATGCTTTTTTAGGAAGAATCCAGATAAAAATCTTCATAATAACTTCAAAGGATAAATAGAACATTCCAGAAGATGGGACCATGAGGAACAAGACCCTAAATGAGGGAAAGTTAAGTGAATTCAACTAAATCTGCTTACAAAAAGGAAATAGGAAACAGACCTGGAGTTATAAGTTGGGGCCATATGTTTACTTAATTTGTGAGGCTATGAGTCACTGTTACTGGTTTTGAAAAGATAAGATAGAGCTTAATTTTAGGAAACTCCATCAACCAACGGTATCTGGGATGGATGGAAAGATGGAAAGTTCCAAGTAGGGAAATAAGATTTTAATCATACAGAGAAGAAAAAAGGGGATCTAACTTTGTGGAAGAATGAAGAAAATAAAAAGAAGGAACATTGGGACTGGAGTGATAGCACAGCAGGTAGGGTGTTTGCCTTGCATGTGGCCGACCCAGGTTCGATTCCCAGCATCCCATATGGTCTCCTGAGCACCACCAGGGGTGATTCCTGAGTGCAGAGTCAGGAATTACTCCTGTGCATAGCCAGGTGTGACCCAAAAAGCAAAAAAAATAAAAAATAAATAAAAAGAAGGAACATTAAAGATAATGGAATTGCAGATCTTTTGTAACTGCTTGGATAATTCTAGAAGGACCCCAAAGCTTGAAGTCAGGTTACCAAAAATATGGCTATTAACAAAAACAGTCACTAAAAATTACTCGAGTTGAAGGAAATAGAAAGTGTTCAGTCATTTACCATATAATAAATCACCAAGACTAATGCAGATTATCATAGTAATTGAGGGTATAAAATAAGAAGCAAATGTTTCAAAAAGAATTATAAAATTCTTTCAGAATCTGCTCAGAAATTGTTGTCACACACATGATAGTATAAACAATGCTCGTAACAATGGAATACCCCTACTTCTTATCGAGAAGCAAACTTGTAATGTCTTGTCTCTCCTACCTTTTCTTAAATATTCGGAATATTTGCATTAACACAAAGAAAAATTACTAACTTACTGGGAGATAATTGGCAATAACTTTCCAGTCGTCTGTTCCATTCTGTTCCACCAGCTTCTTTAATTTTTCATCCTAAAACATTTAAAGGTAATCCTAGGCTGTTAGTCATTTACTATATTACTCTACTGTAGCTAGAGTACAGGAGTAAACCATTTCAGTCATTCAATTCAGGAAGAAGAAAAACTTCCTAAAATATCCAATTATAACATTTTAACAAAACACATTGGATAGAGCACAGATTTGTTTACAGTCAAAAACAGAACACGGTTTAACTCAGCTACTGATTAATTATATAGGTATGTGATAAATATCATTTATCTTTCCTGGACCTTAGATTGTCTCCTATAAAAGTGAGCGTGAGAAGGCTAATTTAACAAAGACTGTTGATATTTGGAACTTACATAAGGTAATTATGCAAAACACTTAGAATAATGCCTGATACCTTTCATGCTTAATAAATGGTAAATGTTAAAAGTTTTCATTTGTAGGGGAAAAAATAATGATAATCCAATGCTAGATTCAAACATGGCAATAAATAAAATCTTGAGTAAGAAATAACTCAACTTCTCCTACCTCTTCCAAAAAACTGTATTAAACCTAAAAGTATGCATGGTGTAAAAACATCATATAGTTTCTGTGTATATATATTTACAATTTAAATCAAAACTATTAAAACAAAAACAACACGTCAAGGGGAAATCATTCAATTCACAAATAAGTGTCTTTTAAAATGTGCTCTATCAAGTGAATGAGAACACTCATATTTTGGCAAAATGAAATTTTACACAGAATGTGAGTTCCAAGCGTGAAAAAGACATAGGAATTAGGAAGTGAGTTAATTACATTAATTTTTATGTTTCTAATCATCACTCAAGTGCACAGAAACTGTATTTCTTATGGGGTTCATTGAAGTCCTGTCTTCCTTTTTTAACTGAAGCAGGGTAGAACAAAACTGAAAATGAGTCCATATTATTTACTTTAGCATAAGAGACTCTAAAACTAGTTAAAATGTTTGAGACTTTTAAGAAAAAAATCAATTTTTCTCAAGCATTTAGTTTTCTCCTTAAGTATTTCTCCATTTTTACAAAGATCAAGCTGTTGATAAGTTAGCAACAGAAGAAACACAAGAAGCAAATAAATCTCCATCCATTACTGAATGGGTTTAGAACATACACATGTAATTGAACAGAAAATTTGTATTTCAATAATATATTCAATAACATTCAAGTGCAATAAATCTATTATTATAAATTCTGTAATTCTTATTTCATTCTTCTGATTATTTTGTTTTTGAAAGTAGCAACTCATTATTTATTCACAGAATGTTTGTTAAAACTATAGTGCTCTTTTTCTAGTTCACAGGACAGGAACCTGTGAGTTCCTATCCACAGGTTCATTCAAGAATCCCCTAGCCCTCTGAGAGGATACTTTAAACTGGTAGAACTGAACACTATATATAATATTATTTTTCCTATACATACAAATAACTGTGATCAAGTTTATTAATAAGATGCCGTAATACAATAGCCACAATAAATAAACAACAGCATATAATAATTAAAATATACCAGAATAAACTTTTTGTGACTATGGTCTCTGAAAATCTCTTATTGTACATAATATTTTCAAATTCTAGTTGGCCACAGACGGCTGAAACCATGGAGCATGAAACTGTGGCTAAGGAGACAATTACTGTATTCTACTTTGTGCCAAGTAATTCTGAGCTCTGGGAACATTTCTCCCTCACCTCATTCAATGTACAGTCTACTGGGCAGGTGTATGTGCTACAACAATTATAAGTATGAATGTGCTATCACTGGCTGGAGGATAAGTAAGCTTATCCAACCTTATTGGGGAAGCTAGGGATGACTTCTCAGAGAATTGGCTTCTTCACAGGTCATCAATGAAGGACTAGGAAGTGGGAATAAAAAAAAAAGTTGTGGTCACTTGGACAAGGACAGGAAAGGCAGAAGGAAACAGAAAATGTTAAGAGAGGACATGCAAAGGAATACAAAGAGCTAGAAGTGGATGGGATAGTGTGCATGTGAGAACATGGTAAGAATGCTTCAAACTAGAAGAAACATTCCAGAACCTACTGATAAACTTGAGTACCTGTGGGTTAGCTGAAACTTTTATGCATAAATTGACACACTTTAGCCCTCCCTGCCCAATGCTTTGTTAACACATTAGTAGTTACCTCTTCCCTGGTCCACCTAGTTTTCCCCAAATGCCGTTTTCCAGACTTAGGAAGCAGCCCATCATAGTCATGGTCACACATCTCAATGTCTTCATCATCCTCATCACTACTGTATATGCTGCAGAAACAAAAAAGGGCAGTCGAGTACTGAAACCAAAGGGTTTAAAATATTGGATTACAAAATTTACACAGAACTCCTCAACAATCTTTTCAAGGGTTACAAAGATAAAATTGAAAACTTGCACAACAAGACTGTTTTCTGCATTCTGTTGCTCTAGCATTGTAAACTGGTTCTGCTGTTATTGGTATCCACAGATACCGCAAAGGACCTGGCACTTTCTTATTGCTCTGCATGTTTAAACCTGCTGTTACTATTAGACCAGTGACAAGTTACACATTTGGCAACCTTCCAGCCAATGAAGGTTTAGGCTTAAAACTCAATGTTAAGGAAATAAAAAGAACGAGAGCTCATGTCCTTTATTTAAGTACACACTTGAAATCTTTGGCATATGTCACATTGTTTAAATAATACTTCCACAATACAATAAACAACCCATTATGTTATTCCAATGGGATTGGTGTTTTACCAAAAGAAAATATTCTAGAAGGAACACACCCAGCAATGTAATTATAGTCATCCCTAAAAGATTAGAAGATTAAGAGAATCTAAGAGGGAAAGATTTAAAATCCTGAGAAAGGATAAGACCATCAAGTAATCAAATTGCTTTATAAATAGCATTAATATCAAACAGTTTAAAAATCCAGGTTGATCCAACTTATGGCCATGTTTACAATGCCTAGTTTCCAGAGTAACTAATAATTAGACCACCAATGGTCAGAATATTACTCTTTTTCTATACCTGACTGATATTAGAAACATCCTTAAGTGTAGCTAACCTAAAACTAAGAATACCCCCAGACAGTTTTGAAAAGCCTCACTGATGTTTTCAAAAGAGCTTACTTCTGAAAACTAGTTGACCATTATGCATCTTAGTGACTTCTGAGTAACTCAATACTTTATTAACCATATGTTGAATATATAAAGCAATATAATAGTTCTCATAGCACAAGTTATTTTTAGGAACTAAATTTATATTCATATCACATTTTGTCTTCCAAAACAGAACGGATAGCACTCTGTATAATTAAAGCAAAAGTACTTACCAATAAACCTGAATTTGAAATTCGTCTAATTTAAAATTACCATTCTGAATAACAATTTGAATGTTTAGGGTGCATGACATGTATGATGTGACCCAAACTTTAAATGGCACCATAAAATAAAAAGGCTACTGAGCATTTTATAAGCATAGCGACTTTCAGCTAGGGTCTATTCTTTCAAACAAGAGCCTAATCTTGTTTTCCACTATTAACAGATTATTCTTAACAATTCCAATATCTTCTTTTTAATAAAAAAAAGTAAGCGTCATCATTTGAAAGAATATTTAATTCCAGATCTGTAAGTCTGCACCTTTTTTAAAGATCCATAGGGAATTCCTTGGAAAGCCCCCACATGAACTGGCCCTCTTGTGAAACATTCAAGAAAAGCAGAGTGATCTTAAAGCAGAGTCATAAATTCTACTCAGTTGAACTTGGCCTAGTCTGGATCTGGAGACCACATTTCCTTAGATCTACATTTTCCCAAACCAGCGATTGGAGGAAACAGCTCCGCTCAAGAAATATATATATATATATACATATATATATATATATATATATATATAAAATATATATTCGACCGCCGACAGGGGGCAGCAATGTTAGGTAAGAGAAAAGCCATCAGCTAGGTCTAGGGTTCTTGAGGCCAAGGTGTCGGTCAGTCCTGGTTCTGCCTCCACCTAGCTGCAGAAGGTGAACAAATCACTCCCCCCCTCTCTCTGGGGACTTCGGTCTCTTGTCCGTCCATAAGGGTTTGTGTTCTATCTGCAATGCACTTTCCGGTGCTCATAAACGACGACTCCGTGTCTTTCTTGCCTCTTCAACCAAGTATGGGAGCAGCCATGTGCAAAACCAAAATCTTGGGGGAAGCGTGGCGGGTGACCTCTACAGGTACGCAAGCGGCCGTTAGGAGACAGGGCGAGGCCGGGGCTCTAGCTCACTCGGCTCTTGGGTCTGGCAGCAGGCTCGTCTCGCGGGCTCGCCTTAGAGCTTTGCTTGCCATTCCCTTGCTCTCAATCAGCCCCTTCGCCTAAGCACCAAGATTCATTTCTGCTAAGGACTTGAAATAACCTCCCCTTTCTCTGCTCCGACAAGATCTGAGACCCAACAGACTTTCAAAGGCTGATTTCAGGCTGGATGCGCTCCTCTCTCTCCACCTGCCAGACCTGGTGTGGCCACCACGAGTACAACTATGAATGTAACATTCTGTCAAGGAAACAAACCGTGCACCCAAAAGAAAGAAGAAAAAAAAAAAAGCCCGGAAAAAAAAAAACAGAGAAGAGGTGTTGGGGGCTGGGAACTGGGAGGGGAGCGGGAGGAAGTGCCTGTGGCCGTTTGCTACTGTGATTCTAGAAAAGGGGTTCAGACTCATTTCGCTGACCTGGTTACTAATGCCTGCCGAGTAGACGCTCGCCTTGCAAGAAACGGCTCGGAGCCCGCACCCGGGTTTCTCTTCCCCACCCCCCCACCCCCCACCCCAGGCCGGTTCAAGACTCCCGCCCGGCCCGGACGCCTGCCCTCGCGGCTACCTGGGAGCCGCAGGGAACCTGCGCGGCCCCGCCCCGCGGGGGGGACTGCGGAGATCACCGGGCACCGGAGCTCCCCCGCGCCGCCTCCCAGCACCCCCTTCCCTGCTGCCTCCGCCTCTTCCCAGTTTCTGCTTTTAAAAAGGAAAAAGAAACTCGAAAGGTCTGTTAAGTGCCAAAGACAAAAAGGTGCACCCGCCCCACCCCACCCTACCCCACCCCACCTCCTGCGCGGGCCCAGGACCTGAGACTTAGGGTGCCAGCCCCCACCCCCACCCCCGCCCCCAAGTTGCCTCCCTTTTTTGCTCCGGCTCTCAGCCAGGCCTTGGCGCGGCTCCCGGGCGGGGTCAGGCCGGGCCCCGGGGTGCTGCTGCAGGACCTACACCTACGCGCTTTGCAACTTCCCAGCGCCGCGCGGGGACCGGCGACCGCGGTTCAAAAACTACACGGGACCGGGGTGGCGGGGGTGGGGTGGGGGGGCGGTGGTGGGGTGGTTGGAGAAAAAGAAAAGGAAAGAAACTATCTTGAGGAAAGAGGGTGGACCCGCTTTGCCCCCAGAGTCCCCATCTCAAGAGTCCATCGGGTCACCACCCCTCCTCCTCCTCCCCAGCGACCTGAGATGGCGGGAGCTGGGTGCAGGGAGGAGTGGCGACCTCGGCCGCGTCCACGTGTGAGCGCGGCGCCCTGACCTCCCGTCCCGAAGAAGGGCCCGGCTGGGCGCTGGCCTCCCGGGGTGCTGCTGCCCACCTCAGTGCTCTGCAGTGAAGTGGCGATCTTGATCGCCGCCGCCGGGCTCGCCCCGCACCGGGCTCCGGCCGCGCGCGGAACGCAGCGGCGGGTCCACTCCGGGAAGTCCAGAGGCGCGTGCCAGCGGGGCTGCCAGCTACTGACAGATCTGATAGTCCTCCCCCGGCTTCTCCGCTCCTTCTCCCTCCTCAAGGCGACCCCCCCCCAAAAAAAAAGATAAAAATAAAAAATAAAAACGCACAGGGAATTCGCTTCACATCCCGGCGAGCCGCGCCGAGTGCTGTGACATGTGCGGCACGGGCGCGTGTGGGAGAGTGTGCAATGTTTGCATTAGAAATAAAAGCCTTCCAGAGGATATTGACTAGAACCTTTAAGACTGGAGGGCATAAACCCATTTGCAAAGGTACCTTTTGCCCCCCACCCCCATCTTTCCAGCCCGCCTGTCAGCTGGCACTCTTCGCCGATTCCATAAAGAATGAATGAAATTTAAATGAACTAATCCGGCATTCCCCCTATATCTGCCATATGCTGTCCTTCCAAGTTCGAACAAATTGCAATGCATCCAGCAATTACGCAGGGATTCCCTCGCCCAAACCAACAGCATCAAATCGGGGACGGGGTGGGCTCCCGGTGGCTGGTAGGCACCACTCTGTCCCGGGCTGGAAAGTGGTGCCTTTCCCTCCCCCCCCACCATCCCGTTTCGGGAAGTAGATCTCCGTACAACTTGCAAAGGGAACGGCAGGACGTGCTTCTCCACGTCGGGATCTATTTCCCGCAGGCTCTCATTCATCCGTCTCTCCCGCGGCTCCTGCTGCCCAGGAAGGGGCTCCAAGTCCCCGCGGCATCTGACAGCCAGGTAGAAGCTCCGAGGACGGTTTCCCACCTGCTCGCCCGGCGCTCCGCGCATCCCCAACCCGCAGGCGCCCAGCCCCGGGCTCCCCGTTACCTGTGCCGGGGTCTCCGGGCCATGGCGCGGCGGGCGCGGGGCTCCGCCGGGAGCAGCCGCGGGGACCGCACGGGGCTACCGCCTCCCGCTGCCCGCCTCCTGCCTGCGTCCTTTCCCGGCTGCTCGGCGGCGCTGCGCACCGGCGAGGCGAAGTTTCTCCGGAGAAAGAGGAGGAGGAGGAGGAGGAGGAGGTCGCGAAGGAGGAGGAGGAAACAGGTTGATATTAAAGAGTAAACTCTGTAAACAGAGATGCCATCAAACAAAGAGCTTTGGACACTCCCCCTCCCGCCAAATCTGGCGCCCCTGCAGTGCGCACGCGCCCTGCCCGCCGCCTCCGCAGTCGCCTTGGCTGCAGCCCGCGGGGCTGTCGGGCCGGCCGGGGCCGCCGCTCCCTGCAGGCTCCCGCGCCGCCGCGCTCAGCCTGGCGCGCCCGAGACCCGGGAGGCGCGCGGGCCCAGAGCCCGGGGCCAGGGGGTGGAGGGGGGCGGCCGGGGGCCGCGGCGGCGCCTTTTGCGGCGCAAACCCCGCTCCCGGGTCGCACCCGCGCGGGCCCCGCGCCGCGTCCCGCCACTGGCACCCCTCGGGTCTGGCTCAGCGGGCCCTGGGACCCCCCTCCCTCGACCCCCACCCCACTAGTTCATGGGTTCTGAGTTGCGGCCGCAGGGGCGCGGGTGGGGGGTAGGGAGGAGATGGGCGATTGGATTTTTTTTTTAAGGCAGGTTAGCGAGCTCGTGATGTGGGGGTGCGCAGGGAGCTTCTGTTTTCCCTAGGCGGTTTGGGAAGCATTTTGGAACACCTCCAGTTTAGCTTGTTGGTGCCGAAGGACACTTGAATACTCCGAGCGGGGCTGCTGCTCTCATTCTCCCGAATGGGGCACCCCAAAGATCTTTGACTCCTCTTCCAGATCCTGGAGCACTCCCGGCTCGGGCGTCTGTCACATGGCCGTCACTCTCACTCCGGCACACGCCCAGCCCCACCAACCCTGTGCGGTCCGCGCCGTGCGCACCCCACTCCGGCTGCCCCTGCCCTCCCCCCCCCCCCCCACCGCACCCTGCGTGGAGAACGCTCTCTGCTTTACACACCTGTAAAGTCCGCTGACTCGCGACTAGCCCCTCCCCCGCAGAGCTGCCGCACCCCTACGCTGGCTTCGAAGATTTGGAAAGTTTAGCAGGTCGGGAAGTGGGGGCTCGGTATCCACGCTGGTGTAGTGCAGGGCCTATTTTACAAGATAAAAATCATCGGAAGACTTTCCTAGTCATTTCACTAGGCGCTCCCGAAGGAGTAAAGAGAGGAGATAAGTGCTGAATTTATAAGGATTACTGACTGGGGGATTTTGGGGGAGTTTTAGTTTTACTTCCGTTTATAGACTTGTACCATTGGGGATTTTTTTTTTTCACTCTGTACACACTCATGTATTTTTCCTTTAATCTTAGAAAAGTTTGAGACTTCTGCTGACTGGCTTTGTAGGAGCTCCGTGCGCCTCAGCATTTCAAATTTAGCTCAGAAATTATTTCTCTTAGTAAAAAAATGCCTTTTCTTATGACAATGATTCAGTTTTATTAAGTGGTGAATGAAGCAGGCCAGGTTTCAAGACTTTTATCTGGTGCTTCAAACTATGTTTCTTAAAAATTGCAATATAGTTTAAATCCTAACGTAAAGGTTGCTTAGTAAGGTTTTAATCCTTGTCCTCCAGGAAAAATAAAAACACTGAAACCAAGTTGTGAGATCCTGTAGTTTGCAATTCTTAAAGACCGGCCACTTGCAAGTTTAAAGCATTTTTAAAGCATTTTTAAAGCCTGCATTTATTAGTAGAGTCTATAATCAAGTTTCTCCACATTCACAAAAAAAGATTACAAAAATATCAAGAAACCATCCCTAAAGGAATTGCATTTTGTCTTTGGGATTGCCTTATCTCTCTGGCATAATTCCCACAGGCAGTCCTCTTTGAGAATATCTGAACTCTTCCTGAAATCAGTTCATAACCTCTTTCTCAGGATTCTTAGTGAAATTGCTCTATAATTCTTAAACTCATTTAAGCACAAAGAGAGTAAGTTCAATCTTAGTTCCCTATGTGTAATAGTGAATGTATAGTATTTTTATTCACTGGACATTTTGGGATACAGATGTATATTGTTCCCTCCTGTGTATGACAAAAGTATATTTTAGGAAGTCCAACAAATCAACATTTGCTAATGATTATTACAGGTAATGTTATGACTATATTTGCTACCTAAAAAAAAGTTGACACAGTTACATGAATAAAAAAATTACCTTTAAAGATATTTGCTTACTGTAACTGAACTTAAACATTTTCTCTCTCCACTTTTATTTAAAATAGACTTTTAGATGACAACGTTATATATTTCATTACTCTTAAGTAGTTGTAAGATCTGCTTGCATCACATAGCTGTGGCAGGAATGGAATAGTGCTAAATTCAAACACAGCCTTTTATTTACAATGCACTAGGCAGTGATCAGGAAACTTTTGTGTTAAGGACCAGAGAGAAAACACTTTAGATTTTTGTGGCTATGCTGCATGTTCTTCCACTTTTATTTTCTTTCTTGCCTTTTAAACTCTTTTTTTTTTTTTTTTGCTTTTTGGGTCACACCCAGCGATGCTCAGGGGTTACTCCTGGCTTTGCACTCAGGAATTACTCCTGGCGGTGCTTGGGGGACAATATGGGATGCCGGGGATTGAACCAGGTTGGCCGAGTGCAAGGCAAACGCCCTCCCTGCTGTGCTATCGCTCCGGCCCCTAAACTAACTCTTTACAAAAGTTTAAACCATGTTTAGGTTGAAGGCCTACCCAGCTGCTCAGCATTAGAGCAGTTGTCTTCATTCTCTCATGCTATGTCATGGGGGTACACGTGAGAAATGCTTAAATTCATGCAGTTCCCCCCAGAAACTGTGACTCAGTTGGCCTGAGATAGGGTCCTCAGATCTGCATTCTTTACCAGGACTTAAATGGCTTTCATGGAAATGTTCCCCAGGCCACTCAGACACTCTGAATATTAGAGTGAGTTTAGGTGGTCAATTCAGGGTGCTCTTTGCTGCCTGTCTCTCACCACTGCCACCCACTCACTCTCTTTCATCTCTCCTGGGCTAAGGAGTTGGGCTCTCAAAAACCAAAAATAATTGAAGTTCATGGGAAAGTTGGTGCTGGTGGCCACGGGCACATCTTTTTTCCTTCCTGCTGAACGTCAGTGTCCCCAATGAAACCTGAATGAACACCTATCACTGAGCACTTGCTGGTCCTTGTTCTGATTCTCCTCCTTGAAGCCAGAATTTACTGCACTTTATTTTATTAAACATTGGGGACTGGGGGGATGAATAAAGATAAAGAAAAAAAATATCAATCCAGACTTGTTTGTGACAAATCCTTGGCATGTGTATCTTGGCCTTTGTGTCTGTGAACCCTGTCCCAAACACGAATGAGGATTATCCTTAATGGGTACAAAACGGTTTCAGGGTCCCCCTGACTCTAACTGCTCACCTTTCCCTACCTCCCCGCAACCCAATTCGATTCATAGTGCTGAGGAAAATAATTAGAAGATCAAATGGTTAAAGTCCAGTTAATTGTTTCAGTTGAATTCACGACCACAGTGATACAACGGAAACTCCTAGGTTGCATACTGCAAGCCTTTTGGTAATACTGGGGTGAGTGCTGCTTAAGAGCAGCATGTTTTACAGCGCCTCCGAATGAGATAGTGACCAAATAAAGCATATTCTTTGGGGGCGGATGGTGGACATACCCAACAGTGGCCTGGGCTTACTCCTAGCTCTGTGCTCAGGTTTCATTCTTGGCAGTGCAGGGGGAGCCATCTGAGATGCTAGGAATTAAACAGGGGTCAGCCACATGCAAGGCAATGTCCTTACCTCTAGTACTATCTCCCCAGCCCTTAAATGATATCTTGAGAAGTTTCCTGAGTTTAGTATTTCCTGTTTGTTTTTATCCTCCAGAAAAGTACGTATTCCTATGCCATCAATGTATTTTTCATCAGTATTAAAAGTGTCTTTTGAGGCTGGAGTAATAGCACAGTGGGTAGGGCGTTTGTCTTGCACATGGCTGACCTGGGTTCAATTCTCAGCATCCCATATGGTCCCCCCCCGAGCACCGCCAGGAGTAATTTCTGAGTGCATGAGCCAGGAGTAACCCCTGAGTATCGCCGGGTGTGAGCCAAAAAAGCAAAGGAATAAAAATGTCTTTTAATAAATAAAAGTTGATGAGGGAAGGACATAGCAGAGGATAGGGGAAGTATGAACAAAAGTATGTGCTCAGGAACCACAGCACGATCCATGCACCAGGAAGTATTAGCTGTTCAGATGATTGCCTGAGGCATGAAGAGTTTTGAAGGCCAAATTAGTATATGTGTGTATGTGTGTATTGTGTGAGTGTGTGTGTGTGTGTGTGTACGAGTGTGTGCATGCCTGTGGAAGTGAAGATCTCCTTTATTAGATCTGTGCATTTAATGGAAGCTGTTAGAACAGTATAGTTAGATCAATTGGAATCAGAAAAGACTGAAGAAGGCATTGGTTCATTGGTCTGAACTAGGACAGTAATCTTGATTGATGTGAAAAGGAAGGAGCATTGCCTAGGCAGAATGTTTAAGATGTATCAGCTGATTAGACGTTGAGGTGCCAGTAATAGAAATAGGAAAGTAGAGAGTGAGGGGCGGGGAGAGAAATGTACACAAAAGGAGATTCCAAGAAGAAAGTGAGTTAAGTTTTCAGTATGTTCAGTTTGTGGTTTCTCATGGAAGGGATCTGGGTAGAATTGGTCAGCAGGTTGTAGAGGGGGACTGAATCTGCTGGAGAGGGTGAGCTGAGACCGTGGTGTGCAAAGCTACATTTTGTGAGTGAATTGTTAGACACAGCTGTTATTAAAACTTAAATCGTATAAACCTACAATTAAGTGCATTTTAAAAGGTAATAAATATTCAAAGCTCATCATTTCCTAATTATTTTACTGTATTTCACTATTACTTATGATCTTGAGGTTGTTTATCTTATTATACCTGCACAATGGACAGATTGAATTCTTTGCCAATGTGAACATTCTTCCAATTTTGTGTGCAATGAAGTCATGTTGGTACATTGAAATTGATTAAAGTTGGAATATTTACACCATGAAAGTACAAAAGCTTCAAATAAAGATTCCTCCCTCCCTCCACTGGAAAAATATTTGCTGTTTACCAAACCAGCACTGGTTTCATGATTTATTGAAGACTTAACTGCATTGGAGAATAAAATTGTGTTATATCATGGATTTGCTAATGTGCACATGTTTAGAGATTAATAAAGAAAAGTCTTTTGGAAATATCTAAGAGATTTACAATATCATGGTTGTGGGGCTGGAGAGATACTACAGAGGGTAAGGTGTTTGCCTTGCATACTGCTGACCCTGTTTTGATCCCTAGCACCACACATGGTCCCCTAAGACTGCCAAGAGTGATCCCTGAAGAACCAGGAATAAGCCCTGAATACCTCCAGGTGTGACACCCAAAAGAATGTGTATGTTTGTGCACACATATATGTATATATGGGTGTAAACAATTGAGGAAGGGGTGGTGAGGAATAAAAATTGGATTAGGGGTAACATAAGGACAGTGATAAATTGTCATTGGCACATTGGTGGTGGTGGGGTGCAGTTAACTTTGTACATTAACACTATGAAATATAACACTATTACAGCTAAATTACCTAAACTATAATTTAGAGTATGAATAAAATATAAATTTTTTAAAATTATGCTTGAAAATGAGATTAGGGACTACATTAAGAAACCTATTAAGGAGTAAAGAAAGTTTCATGATATGATGTATGTATTTATATTTTCTTTTGATATAATTCTATTTCATTAATTGCTTTTGAAAGCTATTCATTGGCCTGGTAAAAAATTCTTACGGGGCAGTAACTTTCAAATACATTTGACTGTGACTCACAATAAGAAAAACATTTTTACATCCTCTCTAAACACATACACATAGAGCTAAAAGTAAAGCTTCGGTATATACTTGTGAAGGAGGCAGGCTTGGGGGGTGGGTAGGACAGAACTTGGGGACACTGGGAAAAGACAAGGGAAGTTGATTTCACCAACTATGAAATTCACCTACAAATAGAATATCTTTGTAAATTACGGTGTCTTAGTAAAAAGAGAAAAAAAACCACCTAAAAATAAAGCTTCAGAAACCAATACTCACCCATTTTATCAACCATAAAATCTGATTTTTAAAAAATTCTATTCTACACTATCCAATCCTGCCCTGTCCTGTTCTAACCTATTCAGTCCTGAGTACATCCTGGTTAGGAGACCATATTCTCTGCTGATATAGAGAGTGAATCATGGCTTGAATAAAGACCTTACCTCTTTCTGTGTTAGAAAATCTGCTTTATGGGACCACTAACTTTTCCTTCAGTGAAGACCTATTTTTCCACATTTCTGGGGCAAAGTCAATAAAACCAGTTTACAGAGGTAATTGTTCTCCCACCTGTTCTCTCCATTTTTCTTAGTCTATTTCCCCTCCCTCTTTGCATTTCCCATACATGTGTTATAAATTAAAAAAACAAACAAACAAAAAAACAGTCAGTCAACACAAACCTCAAGATTTCACTAATAGAAATTCCAACAAAACCAACAACATTCCTGGGGTTGTTGAAATAACAAAATGACCAGGTATATAAATCAGGATTATTAGGCTGATGCAAACTTCTTTAGGCCGCATATTCCAAACCTTGAAAATGTGGATTAGAGAGTGCTTTAAAGAGCCACCAATCTATCTTTTATATTCTGTCCCCAGCTCCCCAAACTCCCAGGTTTCCCACTTTCCCCTCTCTGTACCTGACAATATATTCATAATTCCACAGTATTGACAAATATGTAACACTGTCATCCTATTGTTCATCAATTTGCTTGAGTGGGCACCAGTAATGTCTCCATTGTGAGACTTTTTGTTACTGTTTTTGGCATATTGAATATGCCATGGGTAGCTTGCCAGACTCTAATGTGCAGGCAGGATACTCTTGGTAGTTTGCTGGGCTCTCCGAGAGGGATGGGGGAATCGAATCCGGGTCAGCTGTGTGCAAGGCAAACACCCACCTGCAGTACTATCGCTCCAGTCAAGTATGTAGAGAATATATTCTCAGTGTCAGACACTGTGGTAGGTATGGCTTGGGTATGGGTTTGCAGAAAAAAACAAGGCCTTTTGCTAGATGATTCTTGTATTCCCACGGCCTCTTTCCCATTTCTTATTGTTACCACCAGATTATCTTTACACCATCATGAGCTGCTGTAACAGCCCCTAACTTTATGATTTCTTTCTCCCTCATTTATTCTCAGCTTCCTGCTGGATCAGTCTCATTATAACCATTTTTGGCAGTTTAGTCATATATTTAAAAACCCATAACTGGCTACCTAATGTTGAGGAGATAAGATCTGAACTCCTTAACTTGGCATTCACTGTCTTGAGCTTGCTCTGGCCTCTGTTCCTGCACAACCTTACCCCCAGGGGTGATGGTATGTAGTAATTGGTGGCTCATGTACCAACCAATCAGAATGTGTTTGGCTATAGTTTGACTGGGGCACACTGGTTGGATGTTATTATGCTTTACAAGACAACTTACCTTCCAACTTTATCTCTCGCCACGCTCTGTTTACTCTGTTTCCTCTCCAAAAAAGCATTGGCAATCTCAGGGTCTTTGCTTTCACCATGCCTCCCGCCTGTAATGTCTCCTTCCTTCCTTCTCTCTACTTACCTAAGTGGCACTATCTTCAAGACCATGCTAAAGCCCAGCTTTCTTTCTGAGGCCCTTTCAGACTGACCTAATCCACAATCATGGCTCCTATCTGTTATTTCTTCCCCCGACTTAATTTTTTTTCTAAGCAGATAGATGACTTACATGACTTTCATTTGATTCTTATTATCTATCTATCCACCCACTGTCTAATCCGTCTATCATTTATCTTCAAAAATGTGCCTCATCTCTTGATTCTTGCTAAAAGCTTGAGGGAAAAATGGTGTCTTTGGGGGAATGGGGTTTGGGTTAGTGCTGCTTAGGGCTTACTCCTGGCTCTGTGCTCAGGGACCATCCTTGGCAGGGGTAGGTGGACATATGTGGTGCCAAGGGATTGAATCTGAGTTGACCACATTCCCACGTTGACCACATAAAAAGCAGTAGCACTCTACTCAGTAGACTATCTCACCGGCCCCAAGATGGTACCATTTTTTACTTCTCTACACACACATTTCCAGAAGCAGGGCCTTGAGCACAAATATCCTCACAAATATCAGTGGTGCTGATGATACTATCAACTAATGAAGAATTAGTTAGAGCATGTGTGTGTGTTTATTTTAATCTACTTAAAAGTGCCTTATATTTGAACTTCAGAGTTTACAACTGCAATTGCATGTTACCTCAGTTAATCATCCAAGTAGTTCTTGTCTTTCTACCTATGATAACCCCCTGGCACCCCTGCCCCCAGTATTACTTTTTGTCCCATTTTGGAGTAAAGTAACTGAGGTTAAGATAGATGAACTGACTTATTCAGGATCACACAAATAATAATTAAACCCAGGTATTTAATCCCACATTTATAATGGTCTCCATCTTGTAATTCCTCTGCATGTATGTTCCTGTGGGTTTTATAGAATAGATTCATTTCTATCTAAAGGCAAAGGTTGGTAACTTTACAAATTAGATCAGCACCCTTAATCTTAGAAGTGTTGCTTTATCACTAATATTTGTTTAGATTTCTATGCTTTTAGTGACTTAAGAACTTTTCTCTTTCAAAGTATTTTTTGATACATTGTTTTAATGAATCTTATTGTATCCCTTCCAACTCTGAAATTGCATACTTTATTTACTTTAACATGTTTATGTATAATTTTGAAACCCATTCCTTTACCCCAAAGAGCTACCTATTTTGAATCTAGTCATAAAAATAAATTAATGAGTGCTTAATTCCAGTAAATATAAAACATTTTTATTAGTCTTTGTCTTTTATTAGTCTCATCAACCATTTGATGAAAACTAGAATATTTTCCTTTAAGAGTAGCCTTTATTGGGGCCGGAGCGATAGCACAGCAGGTAGGGTGTTTGCCTTGCACGAGGCCGACCCGGGTTCGATCCCCGGCATCCCATATGGTCCCCCAAGCACCGCCAGGAGTAATTCCTGAGTGCAAAGCCAGGAGTAATCCCTGAGCATCGCTGGGTGTGACCCAAAAAGCAAAAAAAAAAAAAAAAAAAAAAAAAAAGAGTAGCCTTTATTGATTGAGATTCTGTGGTTTACAATACTATTAATATTGGTTTCTTATGCACATAATTGCAATCTCCACACACATCACTAGTGTACCCACATCCCTCTCCCAAGGATCTCAAGTCCCTTCTTCTAAGCCCCAGTGTCCCAACTCAGTTGTGTGGATTAGTTCTCCCTTTAGGCCTCCCCAAAGCCTTTGGACCTTGCTGTAAATCTTTAAGTCCCCCACATGAGAGAGATCTCTGTTTCTATCTTTTTTCCTTTTGACTAATTTTACCCCCATATTAGAACTAGAATATTTTCTAATCATCGGTATGATACAATGAGTCTTTCTTCCTTTCTTTCCTTCCTTCTCCCCTACCTTCAGCTTTTCTTCCTTCTCTCCATTCCTCCTTCTCCTTTCACCCTTCCTTCCATTCCTTCCTCCATACTTTAAAATCTTTCTCTCTCCATTTCCTTTCTCCTTTTTCATTTTTTCACTCCATTTTTCTAATATGAATCCAGCATCTAAGGAAATGAAGCTTTAAACTCTACCAGAACAACAAGAATAAAAAGGCTTTAATGGAATTATTATTCTGTGTTGGCTCTTCACATCAAGCACTCTATAAAATGTAATTGCTATTAGGATTAAGTTTGCAATGACTCTAGTCTTTCCATGTAAACCTGTTGCTAGAAATATATTAAAAACTCTCACAGAAATGTAAAACCAGTACTACAAAATTTTGATGCTTCAGAGATAAAGTCTGATTTCCTTTTTGTTTGGGGGGCCACACCCAGCATCACTCAGGAAACCACATGGTTCCTGGGATCAAACCTGGAGTTCCCACATGCAAATTTTATGCTCTGTGCCTTCTGCCATCTCCCAACCCTGATTTCTGGTTTCCTTTTAGCATTAGTAACAGACCTTGTTTCAAAGGAATAGAAAAAAAATTGCTGATTGGTCTATGAAAAAAAATATTCTCAGAAATTCTCTATTTGTAAATAAAAAAGTTTCAAAAGAAATGTTATCAAAATGTTTATAAACGTTTGTATCAAAAACAATTTTTTAAAGTTCCATTCATGCTAGCACTGCTGGAAGCCTGAGGAGACTCATTTGATCCTTTTAGTTTAAAGTTTGCCAGAGAGCACTTGTGCAACTGAAAGGCATTATATTGTTTGAAAATAGTCAGGTACACTGAAGTTCCCTTATGAATGTTCCAAATAATGTTTTAGTGTAGGTTATCTATCTCTTCTGAATCCCTTCTGGTAATTTTTTTTTCCTAACTGAAATTTAATGATATCCTAATTGAACATTCAAACAACAATACAAATGCAAAATACTTTTTGAAATAAAGTTCTTTTTATCTTTAGACTATTGCATTTTTCTAAGCCAACCTTTATATATGTATATGTATTTGTGCATACACACATATACGTATATAGATGAAGTATGTATTGCTATATTATGGAAAAATTAATGTAATTATAAAGGATTGTGAATATCAAAATTTTCATGATGTTAATGTAGATTTAAATCCCTAAGTATTTTGCGGTAAATAGGAATAGTTGAACATGTAACCTGGGAACAAATATTATTAATGCAAAACCTGATGCAGTTCTAATGCAATGGTATACAACCTTGTGCTTTATTGGTTCCTTTTGAAGATTGTCAACAGGTTTTGCATAGAATGACTCATTCAAAAGAACATGCCAAGCAAGCACAGTTTTGAAATGAGAATGGGCTGGGTTGTTGATGGTGTTGCACAGTAAATGGCATTACCATCTTTCATTTTATCAAACCAGGCACTTGAAGTTACTCTAAACTCTGCTCCAAAAATATAGTCAAACACTTATTCCTGCTTAGTTCACACATCTTTAAAATATATACAATAGTGCCCTCCCTTCTATTCAACCTCTCACCATCAAAATTTAGAGACTTACGAATCCCCAATGCTGGGTTAACCTCTTTTAAAGTTGTCCTTAATGTTATCAGACAGAAATATTATTGTTATTATATTACTACAACTGCTATTATTGTCACCATGATTTACAATACAGAGTTTCTGCTTCCCTCCATCATTGGTTTATGATCCCCCTACTCAATTGCACCCCACTACCCCCCCACACACCGTTTTCCCACCATGGGGGGAAAATCAGTTCAGTAGACGAGTTCTCAGGCTTTGTTGCCTTTGGCCATTTGTTGTTTCCTTATTATATTTCATTATATCCCACCTATGAGTGAGATCATTCTGTACCTGTCTATCTTCTTCTGGCTGACTTTACTAAGCATTATACCCTTCAGTTTCATACACAGCAGTAAACTGCATAATTCTGTGTTTTCTTATAGAAGAGTAGTATTCCATTGTGTACATGTATCATCTTCTTGTTTATCCAAGAATAAACAAGAATAGATGTTTATCCAGTCATCTATTCTTGGAAACTTGGTTTCTTTCCAGATCTGGACTATTGTGAATAGTGCAGAAAGAATCTCAGACACAAATCTGGCCTTCCTACTTCTTTGCTTAAAATTCCACTTGTAGCACAGGCTCTTGACTAGAATATCAAGACCATCTAGAACCTGTTTTCAGACTACACCTGCCTCCCTGCTGCCTCCACCAAAGTCTTCTGTACTCTAAAAAACAACATACCTACAGGTTAAAGATTAAAATCTTAGCATTGCATCTCAGCCTCTTCATAGCTCATATCATACTTTTTCCCTAGTATGTCCACTGCTCACAGGCATTCCGTATGCCATGAGGACTTGTGCTCCTCTACATTGTTATTCTACTTCTCTGCTTACTTCTCTCCTCCCATTCTTGCTTAGTGACTAATTGCTTTTTTATTTTAGAATTATATTTTTAATTTTTGAGGAGCTACTGTATTGTTCGCAATGGTGACTTCATCACCATTTTATATTCTCACCACAGTGCATGAACAAAGTTTCCATTTTTAATTTCAATGCTTGCTGTTTTGCATTTGAAATGTTTTGGTATTTTTGAAATATGTAATAATCACTGTAGCACTGTTGTCCTGTTGTTCATCGATTTGTTCGAGCGGCACCAGTAACGTCTCCATTGTGAAATTTGTTGTTACTGTTTTTGGTATATAGAATATGCCCCAGGTGGCTTGCCAGGTTTTGCCACGTGGGTGGGCGGAATACTCTCGGTGGCTTGCCGGGCTCTCCGAGAGGGATGGAGAAATGAACCCGGGTCAGCCGTGTGCAAGTCAAACGCCCTACCCGCTGTGCTATTGTGGAAATGATCAACCATGTAGGTAAAGAGTTTGGATCAGAAAGATTAACCTTCAGTTCCTAGGGAACTAGGAAGCAAGGGTAGTGGGAAATTATAACAAGTTTTGTATATAAACTGTGCCTAGATACCTTCCGGTAACTCTGGGGGATCCAGAGAGAGAGAAGCAGGAGAATCAGAGGAGAATGGAGAGGAGATTTGAATAAAGTACAATTGATACCAACCAGCCTGGCCCCCATACCTTCCTTTGCCTGCCAATCGCCATCAGCCTCCCAGGGGTGGGGGAAGTGGAGACCATAGAACATGGGCCTAGAGAGAGATAGAGTACCACAACCCTTTAGTATATACACAAGCCCAAGCAGTTAAAGACCTCCGGAACCCAGCCACAGCCATGCTCAAGGCCACTTTCCACATGTTCGGAGGAGCCTCACGCTTGAAGGAACCAGCAGAGGAACCCAGATGTGTGGGACCCGGGGCCAAGATCTCCAAGGCTGCTTGGATTGGAACTGGGCCTCTTCCACCCAGATTCCCCATTTTGGAATCACCCAAAACTGCCAGAAACTGCAGTCACACCCAGAAACTACACCCGGCGCCGTGTAATCCCATCAATGGCCAACATCTAGACTATAAAACCAAGCTCCCGAACATTGATAGCCTAGTTCTTCCTCTTGGAGGAAGAACTACCAAAAGTTTTGTGTCCACATGGGGGAGAGCCTGGAAAGCTCCCCATGGTGTATTCATATGCCAAAATACAGTAGCAATGATGGGTCTCATTCCCCTGACCCTGAAGAACCTCTAATGAGGCATCATTAGGAAGGACGAGTAAAGAGAGGCTGCTAAAATTTCAGGACTAGGATGAAATTTCAGGTCGAGCAAATCGATGATCAATGGGATGACAGTGATACAGTGAAATAACTTCTGGACCCCCTAAATTACACATGTGCAGAGTTACGAGTAACTCTTAGTTGTCAAATACAGCCTTAGCTGAGAGACCATCTCTTCATGAAAGTCTTCCATGTCTCACTGTGAATGCTTCAAAATTGCTAGTATTCCATTACACATTATTACTTAAATAAAATCCAAATGTTGTTTCTAATTTTAATGAGATAAGAACTGTTGTTTAATATGTAGCACTATCTTCCCATTGTTCATTGATTTGCTCGAGAGGGCACCGGTAACGTCTCCATTGTGAAACTTGTTATTACTGTTTTTGGCATATCGAATATGCTACAGGGAGCTTGCCAGGCTCTGCCATGCTGGTTAAGTGTGTGTGGAGTGGGCACCCAGGGTTGTTCAGGGGTTGCTCCTGCCTCCTCTCTCAGAATCACACCACAATCCCATCTGTGGTGCTGGCATCAAACCCAGGTGAGTCATGAGCAGGGCAAATTCCTAATTCAATGTACTGTCTCTCAGGCCCCTGATATGCATACTCTTACGTAAGTTTGTATGAAATTGAGTTCAATGTCTTTTTATGTTGGACCACCTTTAGTGGTGTTAGGTGGAGGTGCTTAGGGGCCACTCCTGGAGAAGCCCTAAATTTAAGCCATGGGGCGAGCTTGGATATAGAACGTTGGAAGTTGAATTCAGATTCTTGAACTTGGCATCAGGCACAATCAGGTAATGCCAAAATAGTTTCTGGTCAGCACATGGTGGCCAGTCTGTATTTTGCATTCTACCAAATTTGATGTAACAATCATTGTTGTTTTCTGCATGTTTGATAAATGTTTGTGCACTGATTTAGATTGAACAAGGCTTTACATTTAAGAGTTAGGTCAATCTCAAATATTGTTTAGTTTTTAATGCCTCTCTCTCTTCCTCTAAATCAAAAAAACCTATCCCCACATTCTTACCTTGAGTTTAGTTATCTCAGTAAAAAACAACACCTCTGAAAGATCACAGTAAGGAAAAATTTGAGATTTCGGCCAGTCAAAAGCTAAAACCTGTCAATATAGTAGAGAGTGACATTATTCATGACTTTCTTCAGTTACACAGATAATTGGGTTTCCTGTTGAATTTTGCTGTCAAATAAAATTTAATGCAAATCTTATATCCTACTTACACACTTTTTTGGGTTTTTTTTTTTTGGGGGGGTCACACCTGGCGATGCACAGGGGTTACCCCTGGCTCTGCACTCAGGAATTACTCCTGGCGGTGCTCAGGGGACCATATGGGATGCTGGGATTTGAACCCGGGTCAGCCGCGTGCAAGGCAAACGCCCTCCCCGCTGTGCTATCACTCCAGCCCCACTTACACACTTTTTATTTCTACATCTTACACAAGTAAAATTTACCCGACAACACTAATTTTAATAAGCTATTCTATTCAGCCTAGTCTGTCCAAATTATCATTTCTATTAAAAGCAATATTAAAAGTTATTCAAAATTATGTATTTTTTAATGTTTGGAACTTTATTTAAATACCACAAATTTCAAAGTTATTTATAATTTAGTCATTTCAGGTGTTAACATTCTAACACCAATCCTACCACTGGTATAATCTTCCCTCCACCAGTGTTCCCAGTTACCCACCCACTCCCCCAACCTGCTCCCTCAACAGGCACAAAATAATCTATTAATTACTTTGACTGTTGCAACATATATTGCATGATGGTGCTTCCCAAGTCATTGTCCAGAATTTACTGAGCTGTAAGGCGCGAGCTGTGGCTTGTGGGCTATTGTTTTTGCTCATTGATCTTAATGAGCCTCTAACTAACTTTCTCATCCAAATTTCTGTGGTTCTACTGGGCAGTGAGTATTGAGATATCATGTGTCCATATATCTGGTCAGAGCTCTAGGAGTCATGGAACTGGTATGATTCACCAACATGCGTTTCAGCTGGGTCATTTATGGGGCTGGGAGTTTGGGTGTAGGTGGAGCATTGGGCCTTCCAACAGGGCAGGGATACTCCCATTCTGAGAAGGTTCCAGGGACCCGATCTACCTGGGTCAGCTCAGCTGTGCCATCTCTTAGAGCTCAAAGTGATATTTTATATTTTTTTGGTGCAAATTTTTTGAAAGCTGGTATATGTATATCAACTCAAAAGTTGAATTTTCTTCTTGAGCATTTATTCTTTTGTTATAATTAATAAAAAGTACGAGTGAGAAGTAAATTTGCATATGCAAGTTGCTTTACACCTATTTAAAAATTTTTTAGTAACTTTAACCAAGTGTTGTTTTATTACTAAATTAATTTTAAAAATTAAAAAAAATAAGTTCTGTGGATATACAAATTACAGTTCAGTGTTCAATGGCTAATATAGTACAATTCTTTAAAGCTAGATACTGGGGCTGGAGCAATAGTACAGTGGGTAGGGCGTTGCATGCAGCCAACCCAGGTTCGATTCCCAGCATCCCATATGGTACTCTGAGCACCGCCAGGGGTGATTCCTGAGTGCAGAGCCAGGAGTAACCCCTCTGCATTGCCAGGTGTGACCCAAAAATCAAAAAATAAAAAAGAAAAAATAAAGCTAGATACTGAGTGATCTTTAAGCTATTTATATTCTCCACTTTTTTTTAAGAATCAGGTTTATAGAATTTCTAGATATTGAAAATTAAGGAAAATGTACAGTAGGTTTTATTTAGGTTACCTATTGACTGGACTGGACTATGGACTGGAGCGATAGCACATCAGGGAAGGCGTTTGCCTTGCAAGAGGCCAACCTGGGTTTAATCCCTCCATCCCTCTTGGACAGCTTGGCAAGGTACCGAGAGTATCCCGTCTGCACGGCAGAGCCTGGCAAGCTACCCGTGGCGTATTTGATAGGCCAAAAACAGTAACAACAAGTCTCACAATGGAGACATTACTGGTGCCCACTCGAGCAAAATTGATGAACAACACGATGACAGTGCGACAGTGTGACCTAATATTAAAATTTTACTTAAAAAATTAACATTTAAAATTTGACCTTAGGGACTATAGAGTCATGTGCCTGAACCTGGTTTGATCCCTGAGTACAGAGCCATAGTAATTTCTGAGGACTGTTGAGCGTGGCACAAAAAAACAACCAATAAACAAAAAATTGCTTATATGCATGAACAAGTTGATGGGACACAGGTTAGCATGAAACCAGAGATGTGTAATTGTGTGCTTTATGTTTTATTTGGAGTCAAAGTACTAGTCCTAGTTGCAGGAAAATGTAACTTTGGTCTTTATGTTTAATGTTTATATTTTCATTTATGTAATAGAGATGGCACCTATTGTATATATGGCCCTCCAGCAGCAGTTAGGACCAAATGAATAATATATGTCAAAAAGTTTCATAAACTATGAATAACTTATTCCAAGAATTTACAGCTACCAAATCAAAACCCTAGAGTAATAGCTAGTATCTACTAGGCATTTGTATGTGCCAGACATTTTGAGCTAACTCTAAATCTCAAGGTAAACTTGCAGGGTGGAAAATTGGATTTCCATTTGACTCAGAAGAGCACTTAAGTACATCTGTAGTGTTATCTGACCTTCAAATCTTAGAATCAAAATTCATACCCAGGTTTTTTAGCTTTCAAAATTTGTGTGGCTTACGAGATATACTCTCCTCTCCAATCCAAAGTTTATATTCCTACTCTTCACTTTAAGAGTGAAACAAGATCATCCAATTATGATTGCTGACAATGAATATAATTCAAATTGTGAGAAATTGTGCAATTCCAAGCCCATAAAAAGTTAACCCGTTGGAACAAATAGAATAAGGAATACATCCACAGAGATTTTTTCAAATAAGAATTTGCTCCAGATAATTTCCCAAAGGCATATGTGACCTTCTAAGGTTGGCAATTACTGGCGTTTATGGCTTTGAGCCATGCCTAAAGCCATAGGAATTATTTGGCAATGACTCGAAGAGCACTCATTAAAGAAAATAGCTGGGCTTTATTAGTATTATAAACATGTTCCATGTAAATCTAAAAGCTGTTCTTTTATGGAATACATGACTTGATGTTTATAGAATAAAGAGGGATATCAACAAATATTCAGGCCATCAGTTAACCAATGCTAAAGACAGATGCTTCCAAAATTCAAAAAAAGCAAGACTTGAATTATATATTTCAATTCCTTAATTATATATTTGAATACTCTCTTGATTCCCCATTTGTAGCAAAAGAATATGTAAGGTGGTTCTAGAATATGTAACGTGGTTCTAGAAATACCACCTATAATAGTTGCTACTTAGAAAGAGTAGGAAAGAATTGTAAATTATTTTTTCAGCTTGATTTCTGGAATTTAAAAATTCCAGTATTTATAGTCTCAGCACAAACGGAGCATCACTGGGCCAACAAACATTTTTTCAGAGTTTATCTTGTGGTGACCCTCTCTTCATCAGATGGATCCCCAGTCCTACCTCCTGGTGTTGAAGTAGAGTCGGACTATTTCCCAGGCACGAAAAGGCAACAGGGATGGAAGAATTTAGCACCTTCTCAGTATGAGCAGGAACAAGACCAGCAACATGAAAATTGAAGGCCAGCAAGGCCTTAGGCAAGACCTTTGGTATTGTTATTAGAATGTCACAAGTTCATGCCCGGCAGAGGCTCAGTTGGGGAGCCCGACACATGGTGATACCAAACAAGGTGCATACTGTTCTGGAAGATTGAACTTAAGGTACACATAATGATAAAACAACCAGATAAGATGTTGGTTAAGAACTTGCCCAGTTGAATGTATTTCAATAGACTGGCCTATACAGAGAACACTTCCCCACCTGCTGACTCTTGATCTCCTAGAGTGATGTGACAACACTTGCTTTGATGAACATGGAGAGTATCATGCTAAGTGAGATGAGTCAGAACGAGAGGGACAGACATAGAATGGCTGCACTCATTTGTGGGGTATAAAATAACTGATATGAGACCAACAACCAAGAACAGTAGAGACAAGGGCCAGGAGGAGTGGTCCATGGTTGAAAGACTGCCTCAAGTGCTGGGGAGAAGGCAGCTGGAATAGAGAAAGGTTCACCAAGTCAATGACAGTTGGAAGGATCGTTCGGGATGGGAGATGTGTGCTGAAAGTAGACAAAGGACAAAACGTTATAGCCTCTCAGTATCTGTATTGCAAACCATAATGCCCCAAAGTAGAGGACAATAAGAAGGAAAGTGCCTGCCATAGATGCTGGGGGTGAGATGGGGAGGGGGTAGAGGAGGGATACTGGGGATATTGGTGGTGGAAAATGTACACTGGTGGAGGGATGGGTGTTGTAACATTGCATGACTGAAACTCTATCTTGAAAGTTTTGTAATTGTATCTCATAGTGATTCAACAAAAAAATTAAATTAAAAAAAAGAAAACAAACAAAACCCCCCAAACAATTGCTTAGTATTGAGTGGCCATATTCATCCATATATATACCCATTATCTTAATGTGTCCTAATTTTTAAGTTGAAATTTTGGTCAAGAATATATTCAGAATAGATAATGTTGGAGATAATGTAGGGCTGGAGTGATAGCACAGTGTGTAGGGCGTTTGCCTTGCACATGGCAGACCCAAGTTAGATTCCTTTGTCCTTCTCAGAGAGCCTGGAAAGCTACCAACAGTACCTCTCTGTATGGCAGGGCCTGGCAAGCTATCCATGGCATATTTAATATGCCAAAAACAGCAACAACTAGTCTCACAATGGAGATGTTACTTGTGCCCTCTCGAGCAAATCAATTGACAACAAGATGACAGTGATGCAGTGATACAGTGAATGTAGGAGATTAAGCCCCTGTTAGTGTGTCCCATCCTCTGAACTTGGGGCTGGAGCAATAGTAAAGTGAGTAGGGCACTTGCCTTGCATGCAGCCTACCTAGGTTCAATCCCTGGAACCCCATACAGACCCCTGATCCAGCCAGGAGTGATTCCCTGAATGAAGAGCCAGGAGTAAGCCCTGAGTACCTCAAGGTGTGGCAAACACTAAAATAAGGAGTGAAAGGAATCTCCATTCTGCAGACTTGAGACAGAGCCTAGAATTAAGGCTGTTTTTTTCCCACTATTGCCTAGGTATTTTCTGATGCCGACTAAATAAACTATCTA
The DNA here is from genome assembly GCF_027595985.1 of Sorex araneus. Lineage (NCBI taxonomy): Eukaryota > Metazoa > Chordata > Mammalia > Eulipotyphla > Soricidae > Sorex > Sorex araneus. The sequence goes on along the minus strand of NC_073305.1, from coordinate 161,618,215 downwards.
TAGGGAGACATCATGTTCAGCACGTTGCATGATACTAAAATCAAATTTCTTGGGCTCAGAGATGTAAGTCAGTGGTAGAATGCCTGTCCTGCGTGCCCGAGGCTATGAGTCACCATGCAGTACCACCTCAGCTCTTCCTGTGGAATTCCTGGTGCTACAACCAAATGTGAACCCCGAGAGCACAATGTTAACAAAGGGGGAAATTTAATTGCTTTTTCTTCAAAGATATTCTTTTTGAAATCTTTAAAATTTCTAAAATCTCTTAAAATTCTCAGTGCAGGGTTTTGACTTAGTGGTAGAACCCATACCTCGTTTGTTTAAAGATGTGAGGCTCCAGGGTTAAATTTCTAAGGGAAGGGAAAAGGAGAGGAGGGGTGAGGAGGGGAGGAGAGGGGAGGATGGGGAGAAGTGAAGACAGAAGATGAGAGGAGAGGAGGAAGAGGAGAGGAGGCAGAGGAAAAGAGCTGAGAAGAAGGAAGGAGAGGGGAGGAGAGGAGAGAGGAGGGGAGAGGGGAGTGGAGGTGAGGTGAGGGTAAAGGAAGGGAGAGGAGAGAAGGGGAGAGGGGAGGTGAGGGAAGGAAAGGGGAAGGGGAAGGGAGAGAAGAGGAGAGTGAGAAGAGAAGAGAAGAGAAGAGAAGAGAAGAGAAGAGAAGAGAAGAGAAGAGAAGAGAAGAGAAGAGAAGAGAAGAGAAGAGAAGAGAAGAGAAGAGAAGAGAAGAGAAGAGAAGAGAAGAGAGGAAGGGAGGGGAGGAAGGAGAGAGGAGAGGGGAGAGGAAAGACTGATCTGGGTCATTTGGGCTGAGGAGAAAGCTAAAAGGACTAGAGCCGTTCTTGAATGCAGAGGCCCAGGGTTACCTTCCTGGAACTGCATGGTTCCCTGAGCACTGGACGGAGCACCTCCAGGAGTGGCCCTGGGGCTCTCTTGCTTTGGAGACACACAAAATAAGGAAATAAAATCACTTTCAAATTCTTTTTTTTTCTTTTTGGGTCACACCCTGTGATGTACAGCGGTTACTCTTGGCTCTGCAGTCAGGAATCACCCCTGGCGGTGCTCAGGGGACCATATGGGATGCTGGGAATCGAACCCAGGTCAGTCGCCTGCAAGGCAAACGCCCTACCCGCTGTGCTATCGTTCCAGCCCCACACTTTCAAATTCTTGCTTCCTTAATGTGTAAGGTCATGCCAAGGTGGCTTGAACTACTGTGTGAAAGCAACTATGTACCTAAGTGAGGTGAGTTCATCCTTTGATGCTATCAGGGACTGGATTTGTCATCCAATATCCTGGGCTGCACTCTGTGGCCGGGCTTGTGGTCCTCAAGTCTCATTTAACCTGCTTGACCAAGAGATGAGCTCCTGCAGTTACCTGCCAGAAGGAATGAAATAGCAGGTCAACATGAAGAGGGTAATTTTCACGTTGCTTCTCCATCTTAATATATTTCTAGAGAGCTTTGGCGGCAGGCAGGCTCAGGCGGCTTAGCTGAGGGCTTTCACGAAAACCATGGCTCAGCGATCACAGAGCCAAAGAGGACTCCCAGCTGCTTCCAGGAGACTCACACCCCTTCTCTGAGTCAGTGTCTCTCCTGAGGAGAGGCTGCTCTAGAGAGTTATAGCCTTGGGGTTGATGCTGAGGATGCAGAAAGCTAATGTGAGCTCTCCGATTTTCTGTTTTCTTCACAGTCCCTGTCTTTATGGGTGTTTATTTGGAAGGAAATCTGCCTTTTAGAGCCATCCCTCACCTTGTGAAAATTGGCTGATTTCTGAATGTAGGTGAGTTCTAAGGAAAAGACAGGAGCAGACAACTAGAGCCTGCTGAGAGATCTACAGTGGCCGCCTCACGTGGAATCAGTGCAGGCAACTGAGCAGGACTGAAAAAAAAAAAAGTTACCTCGGGAATATGTTGACAAATAATTTACATAAGTAGGCTATTCTCAGTCTGTGAAAATTTACCGAAGGCCAAAAGGATGTGGAATGGTAGCTATCATTTTTGTGTGCTGGGAATGCACATCTAATTGTGTTCAGAAATTACTCCTTACTCTCTCTCTCAGGGATTACTCTTGGCAGTGCTCAGAGGACTGAAAGAGATGCCAGAGAATTGAACAATGTTCAGGTACATGCAAAGCAAGCACTGTAACCCTTCTGCCATCTCTCTGGCCCCATTTACAAAGCACTTATATATGCCAGATACTTTGCGGCTAACTGCTGCCCAAAGCATCTTTTCCAGGGAAACATGGTTTCCACATAGTTGTATTTGTACTTAGCACCCTAAAAGTCCAATTTCCTGACCACTTTTATATAAAAATATTGCCCTTACTCTGCCTTACATATTATGAGCCTTGAGTTTCTCTCATTAAAGCTACCCAGTTGATATTTTTTACTTCAGAGTGCCTAAGAAAGAGTACTCATAAATCCAGAATTATGAAAAATTCAAGGGCCATGGAGATAGCGCAAAAGACAGGTGTATACGCTATGCATTAGGAGCCCCTGCCTGGATCCTGTGATAGCATAATCTCCTGAATAACACTAGGAGCAATGCCCTCGACACCAAGCAGTAACCCCTGGGCACTGCTGTATCTGGTCCTCAAACAGAAACAAATATTAACCATCCATAGTGTATCTAATTAGCATTTCTCAACACGTGAGTAGATTTTAGAGGACATTTAAAGTTGCCTGTTAATTGTAATTGTTGTATTCAAGTTTTTATTCATAAGAGGAGATTGCCACCAGTGGTTATTAGCTTCACGAAGTCACCTCAAAAGTGATACATGGTACTAGCACAACTTTGTAGAGTTGAATTCTTCCCCAGGGAATGAACTTGAAAGAAGGCAGAAATCCTAATCCAAATCCAGTTTCCAAATACATGTTTAGTCCTTCATTCTGAATTTGGTGAACCCATGCTATTTAAACGTGCTCTTTACATACAAACATGCTATTTACATACAAATATTAACAGCAAGGGGGAGTAACATTTTATAGTTATTGAAAATAAAATTATTTAATTCCTTCTAGATCAGGCATCTTTGCTTTAAAGAACTGAAACTTATAAAAATGCAGACGCTGATATTGAGAGAGAGAGAGAGAGAGAGAGAGAGAGAGAAATTGTGTAAGATTTTGGTATAAGAGCCACATTAACCTTTTCCTTTTCCCCCAAACAAGCATTTAACTAAAGAGAATCAGAATCATAGTCACGGCTTTTATTTTTTGCCCTTGAAGAACCGAAAGCTTTCTCTGTTTGTTATTTTCTGAGGGAGGGGGTTTCCTGTGCCTCTCTGAAGCTCTGGGGATCCCCTCATCTGTTCAGTCCTACCTTTTCCTCTAGAGCATGCATCCTTCCAGCCAATGAGAGTTTCTGCAGTTTGCCATGGCGTGGCAGAGAAACCTGTAATGTTTCTTCACTGAATCAGGATACCGTTCCCTAGAATAGGGCTTCAAGTAGCTCCCAATGCTGACTGCCGGCGGGCCTGAGGGGGAGACACAGGCTAAGTGATTAGAAGGGATGAAAGGCTGGATCTTCAGTCTCACAGAGGGGACTCACAAAGGGGACTCATATGAAACTATCTTTAGAAACATAGTACTAAACTATCTTTAGAAACATAGAAACATTTTTGCTCCTTTGACATTTGTGATCTTTAAAATGCAATCTCACCTGACACAGTTACTATTTACTAACCTAATATCATGGTGAGGGCCATTAGGGTCACTTCTACACATAAACTCTGAGGAGAGAGGTTTGTTGGCAGGAGGAACTGCATAATCCAGGAGGAACTGCATAATCCAGGAGGAAGCAGGTGGGAGAAGATCCAGAACTGGAAGCAAAATGTCTCCCTGGACAGTTTCTCCCTAGGGAAGGAACAGTTTCTCCTCTGAGCTCCCCGGCAGTCCCCTCTTGCTACGATGCCACAGATGACCCTGTGGCACTAGGGCATTGGGCCTGCTGGTCACTTTGCCCTCCAGGGAAGATGGAAATCAAGGAAGTTTAAAGATCACACCAGTTTATCAAACAGTTGTGGGTATGAACATTGACTTTTTTTCTTTTTTTGCCTGAGATCTTGAACTTTGCAAAAATCACAAGTGGGCCTTTAAATGGATTAATAGCGCACAGCACTTTATTGTAGTTCAATAAAGAATTCTATGTCTCCATTACACAGACTAATGACACCTCCAGACATATTTACAGTAATTTTCCCAGCTGATATAGTTTAATTAATGATATAAGGACATAATTACATGTTTCAGTGATCTTTCACATATTTACAGGAACTGCTGTAACTAGCTTAATTAAAGCAATTATGTAAATAGCTGATAATGCACAACAAATTACAGAAAAAAAATCTCCTAGGGTCTTGTATGTTCAGTTTCTAAGCAAACTTATAAAAGAAAAACATTCACATCTGGGGATTAAAGTCAAAACTATAAGACTTCTAAATTTTGTTTCTAAACCAGGCAGAACATAACTGTTGGAGGTTTAACAGTTAACTTTTCTTCCTTTTGTAGTTCTGCTATAGACCTCATGTCCGTTGTTGTTCTATGAAATTGCTCATTCTGCTCTGCCACGGGCTCCAGTTTCACGATGAGTTTTCTGACACGCTCGGTGCTTATATTGCACACTCTGAGAATCGGACAGGGTGCTTAGGGAAAAAAGGTTTGACAAACCTCACACCTCTCTTTCATTTCCTTTCTTGTCCTTTCTTTAACTGATATCTCCTGTTTCCATCACATTCACACACAAAGATGCCTCTCAGTGTTTTTTTTTTTTTTTTCAGCTGCTGCACAGGTATTTGGAGAAACTGTAATTGCTTTTCTACTGGGGAGTTCTAACCCTGGTTTGCCCACCACTCAATCCCTTTTGATGTTGCCTTTCCTGTTGAAGCTATCAGTCTTTTGGTCCCCAGGAAGAAGATCCTCCTTTTAAAGTGAAATTATGCCCTTCTTTCATCAGCTGATATGTTTCTGTCGACTGACACCAGCCACACCCTCCTTTCCTTCACTTTTGCAGACTGCTACATACCCTGCTAGCATCTGCTCTAAAAAGACATAAGGAAATTCAACCGGGCCAAAAGAATCATCAACCTTAAGTAGAGTTTATGGTCAAATTTTTGTTATCATTTGCTCACATCAATAGTTCCTGCTTTTAATCCTCTGCCTAGCTTTTTGGTCTTTTATTTGCCTACCTTATTTTCCACTAGCCACAGCATGAAGCCTCTGATTTAATCAGACCTATTTCTTGACAAGCAAATCTCTTGATTTGCTTTCTTTTTTACCCATTTTTGTTTTCTTTTCTACTCATTATTATTTTTTTTTTTTTTGCTTTTTGGGTCACACCCAGCAATGCACAGGGGTGACTCCTGGCTTTTCACTCAGGAATTACTCCTGGCGGTGCTTGGGGGACCATATGGGATGCCGGGGATCGAACCCAGGTCGGCCGTGTGCAAGGCAAACGCCCTACCCGCTGTGCTATCACTCCGGCCCCAAGGGGATGATTTGTTTGTTTGTTTGTTTTGGGTCACACCTGGCGATGTTCAGGGGTTACTCCTGGCTCATGCACTCAGGAATTACTCCTGGCAGTGCTCAGGGGACCATATGGGATGCTGGGAATCGAACCTGGGTTGGCTGCGTGCAAGGCAAACGCCCTACCCACTGTGCTATCACTCCAGCCCCTCTACTCATTTTTTTTTTTTTTCTTTTTGGGTCACACCTGGCGATGCACAGAGGTTACTCCTGGCTCTGCACTCAGGAATTACCCCTGGCGGTGCTCAGGGGACCATATGGGATGCTGGGATTCGAACCCGGGTTGGCCGCGTGCAAGGCAAACGCCCTACCCGCTGTGCTATCGCTCCAGCCCCCCCTCTACTCATTTTTGAGAGCTCTTCAAGTTGCCTTTCATTTCAACTGACTATGAAAAATACCAGTAAAATGTTTCCTTTTCATCTAGGCTATAGTCTACATCATGTACATCAAAGGATTCTATATTGTCATGTATTGTGTATCCAGCCCTTTTCCCCAGCTCGATGAATGTCTCTTGAAGGGCGAGGGGAATCGGTCTGATACTTCCTCATACTTTACCACCACCCATGTTGCTTCCATAGCAGATGTTCAATAAATTCTTATTCATGAATTCAAGCATATTTAATCAGGAGCTCTGGATACAGATGTGCAAGCTGAGCATGCACAACTCTAGGAGGCGCTATCCAACATCAACTTTGCAATGGTGCTTAATTGTTTAAGATGCCAGTCCCTTTTCATGCCCCTTGCTACAGTTAAGGTCTTCCACTCTATTCTTTCTCCTTAGTTTCACTCTGCTTAAATTTGGAATTTGTCAGTTCTTCTCCATGAGAAAATCCATGGGAAACATGGACATAGAAATGCCTAAGCAATCAGTATCTTGCTATATGTTTTGATATAAATACAAAGGAATTATAGAACTGGTGTGGGGGAGAAAGTAACATTTAAATTGTAGAATTAAGACAATGGATGTTGGAGCTGGAGCAATAGTACAGCAGGTAGGGCATTTGCCTTGCACATGGCAGACCTAGGTTCGATTCCCAGCATCCCATATGGTCCCCCGAGCACTGCCAGGAGTAATTCCTGAGTGCATGAGCCAGGAGTAACCCCTGAGCATCACCGGGTGTGACCCAAAAAGAAAAAGAAAAAGACAATTGGATGTCAGACTGAGACAGGGATCCAGGAAGGAGTATAGAATCACTTTTTAGTTCCTGGCTCTGAACTTCTCTCAAATGATGATGTACCACGTGGAAGAATTAATTCTGGATAATGAAGGAAGGTTGAAGAGAAAACAATAGCTGACATGGATGGGTTTTGTAATGTCTATGAGAGATCGCAGAAGCCCAGTGATGTATTGGTTTCATGGGCTTATTACTGACAATTGAAAAAATGATGATGAGCAGCACCAGCAGTGTATGGCTGGTGGTTGCGTAGGTGTTTGATGCTCGAGAGAGTGCATGATGAAAAGGAAGAGGGACCACAAAGTGTGTTCCAAGGGCGGGGAGAAAAAAATAAGCCAATAACAGGTTATAAGTAGAAAAAACCCAGGACCTCAAGACATTTTTGAACTAAGTTAGGAAAAACCATCGATGGCACATCCTGATTTTATGTTCTAATAGACCGTGAGAATGATTCCCAACAAAGACAACCAATTATCAATACTTTGCATACAAATGGATAAAAATTATCCACAAAAATGGATAAAAATTTCCTTTCTAATTTTTTTGTATTACTTATTTGTAGAATAAGTTCTTCAGTAAGTTGTTTTCTATTCAGGAGAAAAATAAGACAGGCTTGATTCATGCAGCAGGTGTTTTTCATGTGAATGTGGAGAGTAGGCCGAGGTGTAAGGATTGTCAGTACAGTGAGATCATTAAGCCTATTGTTGAGCAAGAAGAAAACAGAATTGTTCATCTTTATTCACAGTTCTCCCCCCAGTGCCAGTTTCATTACAGTGAGCCATACTTGGTGCCCTTGATTCTGAAGTCCTTTACAGTAAACCTTCATTATACAGACCCATTCATTTCTATGTTATTTCCCCTGCCACCCTCTCTTCTGCTTTTTAGTAGAACAGAGCTTCAAAGTCTGTTTTAAATACAGATCCCATTGTTGATTTAAAGTTTCTCATAAAGGACCTTATATTTCTTCTAAAGACTCCTATTTATTGGTGATTCTGATAGTTTATCCTCAGTTTGGGTTTGCTCCTGAACTCCAGACACAAATGACTAAGTGATCATTTTTGCATCTTTTGGGTCTTTCATTTCTCAGTAAAAGGCAACTCCATTCTCTGTCCCTCCCCCCACCTTGGCTTTTGAGCCACACCTGATTGTGCTCAAGAATCATTCCTGCAGGGTTCTGGAGAACATATGTGGTGCCAGGGATCAAACCTGGGTTGACATGGGTTGACAGCATGCGAAGAAAGTGCCTTAACTCCTATAGTACCTTTCTGACTCCAAAACAGTTTCATTATTTTATTAACAAAACTTGGATGTAATTCTTGATTCCCTTTTAATAATCCACTCAAAAATATTGTTAGCTTGACTTTTTAAAGTGTCCGGAATAGGGACCAGAGTGATAGTACAGTGGGTAGGCGATTAGGGCATTAGGCTTGATGTGGCTGACCCGAGTTTAATCCCCAGCATTCCATGTAGTTCCACAAGCACCACCAAAAAAACAAAAAAACACCTCCTGAGTTCTGAGTTCAGAGCCAGGAGTGAGCATCACCAGGAGTGAATAAACCAAGCCAAAAAAAAAAAAGTTCATAACACAGTTTCATCTAAAAACCTCCCTGCTATCATATCTTACTGGCACTGTTGTCTCATCTATAATTCATATTGTTTTCATGGGCTGCCTAGGTCTGCTTTCAACAAAGCATCTACATCCTATTAAAAGATAAATCAGGGGACTGGAGCTAAAGCTTGTTAGGGGCTGGACGTTTGAGGCCCACCTGAGTTCTGTTCACAGCACTGCAAATGGTCCCAAACTTCCAGAATGATCCCGAGAACAGAACAAGGAGTACGCACTCAGTACTTCCAGGTATGGCCCCAAAACAAAACAAAACAAAAAATTAAATAAGATAATAGTCCTCTTTTGTTAAAATATGTCTTCCCACTTTAAAATACAGACCACTGTTCCTATAATGACACATAGGTGTTTTCACCCCTAAACTCCCACCCTACACCTACCTTGTACTTCATATCCATCTATTAATCTTCTCAGTCCACTCTCAATACTGTGATCTTGTCAATAAATCCACTTTTCCCCACTTTAGGTCTCTCCTTCTGCCTTTCCTTCACCCCCTTCCTTTCTCATCCCCTGCCTCTTCTACCTCTCTTTCTTCTGTCCACATGACTTGCACCCTCACTTCCCGTAGGTCTTCATCCAAAATTCCTTTCTCAATGAGACACTTCTCTGCACTTTAGTTCTTTGGTATGAAAATATATAAAAATATCCTGAGCCCCATATTTCCAGGGACCCAAGTTTCCTGATTATTTTTTCTCTTTATTGCTATTTTCTAATATGCAGTCTGTTTGGACTTTTCTTTGTAATGGTCTCTTTCTCCACTAGAAAATAAGTTCAAGAGGGAAAGAGGTTTTGTTTCCTCACAGGTGTATCCCTTTTGCCTGAATGTGGTTAGAATATATTGGGCACATAGTACTTATCTAATGATGAGTGAGAGAGTAACAATGTTCTGCTCAGTATGTCAATAAATATGTTCTCATTCCTTCTTACCATTACATAGCTTCAAAAGTGCCACTTTCTTCACAGCACTTTTGAATTGAGTGAGAAATTTGTAAATTATTTTTAGAATATATGTGCTGAATATGGCATACTCTAAATCATTCAATTCTAATTTTCACTTTGATCATCATTGTCAGCATCTTTGTTGTCATTATTGATTGCTTTTTTGTGTTGTTTAGTTTTGCTTTGTTTGGGGGGACAGGACAAAAGTTTGAAAGGCAGCATTTCATTTAATTCTTTTTTGTTGTTGCTTATTAAAAATATTTTTATAAAGTTGTTCACAATAATTTACTACATTCAATATTTCAGCACAAATTCTACCACCATTATACCTTCCCACCACTATTTTTTCAAATTTTACCACTACCACCTAAGCCTGTCCCAAATACAGATGCTAAATAATTTATTTTGTATTGCCCTTTATGAAAAAATGGCTAAAAATGATCAAAAAAGGTTTCCTTAGAAGAAAGTGTGTGAAAATTGTCGTAACTCACTTTGGAGTCATTAAGGCCTTGTAGCTGGTAGGGTGTTTTCCTTGCACTTGGCTCACCTGAGTTCAATTCCTTCATCCCTCTTTGAGAGCCCAGCAAGCTACTGAGAGTATCCAGCCCGCACGGAAGAGCCTGGCAAGCTGCCCATGGCATATTGGGTATGCCAAAACAGTAACAACAAGTCTCACAGTGGAGACATTACTGGTGCCCGCCTGAGGACATCGATAATATCACTGACATGTTGTTACAGGTTCAGCCTTGTGTGTTAATATATATATTTTAATCAAGATCAGTTGCCTTCTATTTTACACTTCATCAAATGTGGTATGCTACTCTTGGTACATCAGTGGCATAAAGTATGAGATATCTCCAGGAATTAAAAATTTTAAATAGGGTGATAGAGTTGGAGTTAAATTTTTAACTGGATGGTGATTTGGGGGTCAGGAGGCATCTCTGCGGTGTGTTGCTCTCTTCTGAGATTTATTTGTGATTCTCTGGCTCATGGTCATTGATGAGCTTATATGACACCCAGAGACAGTTCATGGGCATGATTGCCAGGGACCTGGAAGCACAGGGAGATGGGGGAAGGGCGCCCATTCCCTACTCCATGCGATCCTGGAGATTTCTGTTGCTTCTTTTTTAGGGTCACACTCTGCAATGCTCAGGGACTATTCCTGGCTATGCACTTAGGAATTTTCCTTGATGATGCTCAAGGGACCATATGAGATTGAATCCAGGTGGGCCAAGTGCAAGGCAAGTGTCCTAGTCATTGTACTATCTTTCCAGCCCCAATATTATTTCATCTTCACAGCAATCTGATGAGGTAGATATTATGTTCTTTCAGGTGGGGTCCTCCCAAGTAGTAATCGGGGGATCCAGGGACCAATCTCAGTAATACTTCCCCTGGCTATGTGGTGCTTGGTAGTCATGTGACTTCTTGGCTTGAGCCTGGGCCAAATGCATGCAAGGCATACCCTCTAGCCCTTTGTGTTATCGCCCCAGCCCCTATTAAACTCTTTTTGAGATGAGAGAAGTAAGAGAGCAATGAGCTCTCTTAGTGTGCTCAAGTGTGCACAAGGTCAGAACTCTAGGAAGTGCCTAAGCATAACATAAAAGAGAGCGTGCAATTTCCAACACAGCTGGATTTTTGCGAGCATAACCAAACCTTGCAGACCCTCTGTGAGCACAACTAAAAGTGTGTGAGCACTGTGACCAGGAATATGACTCACGGTGACTATATATGGACATCACAGTGACAAGGACATGTGCAAGCACTGTAACTAAATTATGTGATTCCCAGTGAGAATCACATAGTCGCTGAGCACTACAACCGAGTGTGTGCAATCCCTGATCACCACCACAACAAGTGCTGGTAAAAGGAGAGAGAAAGAGAGAGATCGTTTCCCTTACCCAGAAAAGCCAAGCAAAGTGAACCTACAACCAAGCTGCCCCGTCCCCCACCCGCCACCCCCCAAAAAGGCACTCTTTTAAAAGTGTATGCTCAACAAAGTTGAACTGTGGTAAGAAGTAACACTTGTGAGGTGGTTAATTTCAATGGAAAATAATAGACCAGGTCTTCTGCTGATTAATCTGTTGAAAAAGAGATAATGTACTTTACATTATTCTGAAAAGTCAAAGGTCAATTTCTTCTAGGGTAAAGACTAGAGATAGAAAATAATAAGTCTGTAAATCGAGCAGACATTTTAATCAACTTTCCAAAGGAAAAAGATTGAGAAATAATGGATTCCAGAGCCAGTTTTTAAGTATTTATAGATGTTAAGCCTATATTTTGCTATTCATTTAAGTAATATAAAACATTCAATTTTCAAGACTGGGGACAGGATTTTACATGGTAATAGATGTTTTAGAATGATAACACAGAGACTTGTTTTCTTCCTCCCAGTTGATATTTTATTTCTTTCTATTACCAATTTATTATTAAAAAGCAAAGGTGTGGGGTGGCCTGGGATTGAGAATAAGTATTCTAATGGCAGAGACCTTCTAACGGCATAACTGAATCCAATGACATTAAGCACAGTCTTGAAAGAGGCTGTTATTTCATCATGAGTTTTGTAACTTCATGATACTTGAGGAAATTAGTATCTTATACATAGATGCTTTTTATTTCTTCAGCAGAGTTTTGTAAGAGTGAAGACACACACAAAAATAAGAGCTCACCATTAACTGATGTTATACAGAATTATATGAGAGTTTCCTTGAAGTCATTCAAAATAGCACTCCCAAATAAACTTGTCACCTTCAGACATTGCACTTCCTTCTTTCACGTAAAAGCTGGCTACTTATCTTTCTAGTTCAATTACTAAAGACTGCTTTTTTCTTCCCTTTTTTAACTACTAATGGAAAAGAATTAGGAACAGATTAACAATAGGTTATATCAAAGGTACATTTCAGTGCATGCAAGTACACATTTGTCAGAGAATTCATTTAGAAGCTAAAGGAAGTACTGTTGGAATTCTACAAGAGAGTGTGTATCTTTTAGAGCAATAAAGAAGTCTCTATTTTATAAATAATACTATTATTTTTATAGCACAGGTTCTCAATTTTGTTAGTGTAAGGGGTAAGAATAACCCTTGCTTTTCATTGCTTCATTCTGCCAGTTACTGTTCAACTATTTCCCCATATTTTTATTGCTTCTGGGAATTGTATCTAAGATTCAAGCAGAAAGAGATTTAAAGACAGTGTCACTGTCACTGTCATCCTGTTGTACATCGGTTTGCTCGAGCGGGCACCAGTAATGTCTCCATGTGAGACTTGTTGTTATTGTTTTTGGCATATCAAATACACTATGGGTAGCTTGCCAGGCTCTGCTGTGTGGGTGAGATACTTTCGGTAGCTTGCAAGGCACTCTGAGAGAGGCGGAGGAATCAAACCCAGGTCGGCTGAGTGCAAGGCAAACGCCCTACCCGCTGTGCTATCGCTACAATGTAATGATCATTATTACCTTGGAAAATTACTGCTAACCTCAGGTCTAACAAACATTTAACAGTTTTGAATTTTATATGTTAATGAATTTAACATTCACCAGCCCCCTCTTTTTCTTTCACATTTTAGTGAAAAGTTTAGAAAATTGAGAGTTCCTTTCCTCTGCTTTTGCTTTTTGCTCCATGTACATTTTGAAGTTCAAACCTCTTAGCTCTATAAACAAAGAATAATAGATTTATAAACAATTCTGAGAATTATTTTTCTTAGTTGTGAAAGCAATATGTTACCTTTGAAAATGTTTTTAGCTAGAGACTAGCAATGCATTGTCTCTATGTTTTCTTTATAGTTATTCTCAGTATCATAATCACTATTTTTACTCAGCTCTTTTTGTGAGACATGTACATTTTTGTGTTCTGTGTTCTAAGTTTGTTCTAAGTTTTGTTCTGCTCGTATTCTTCACTTTCTTGTTACCCTACTTTTTTGCCCCACTTTCAACCACTGTTAACCAATATCTGCCTTAGAAAATAGTCACTGCTTCAATGGTATGGGAATTAGCTATTTCCTGCATCATTTCAGGACTCTTAGGCACCTATTAATTCCTTAGCACTTGTGCAAAATACAGGAAATGAAGAAGGAAATAGATCCAAATTCTTTCTCTTGGGAAGACAGGTAGTCAGGAAGTTGATACAAATTATAAACTCTAATCTACATTGATAAATAATATAGTAACAATATTTATAGGGAACTGTAGATGAAGGAGTTAAGTGAAGGACTTCACAGTGCAGGAATTATGGAATTGAGGTTGGTAGAAGTCTACCAAGAGAGAAACAGAGAAGAACATATCCCCAAGAGAAACTAGTATATGGGAACACTATAATAGAAGCAACTGGAGTATGGCCCTGTAGGGACCAGGCAAATAAAGAAAACAAATGAATAGTCCAAAATTGAAGCAATGGAAAGGAAAGAAAATTCTGGAAAATAAGGGAAGGAGCACATAAATAAAGCAAAAATAAAATTAAAAAAGAACCCAAAACAAAGAATCAAACCAAATTAAACTAAAGCAAAAATTGTTGGTTTCAACAGGTTGCTGTAATGTAAGAATATGGGCCAAATATTGGTGAGTATTCCCTATTCCATTTTTCAAAAAAAGATGAAAGCCCTGTGAAATATCAAATCATGTTTAAACACTGGAAGGTTAAAAAAAAGTGTATAGGGACCATAGACCTTTTGTTGTCATCTACAGCAAAAACATTCTTGATCTGGACTAGTGAGAATAGAAGCTATGTAATTCCTTATCTTGGTAGTTTGGGCTTCATTCTAGAGGTAAGAGAAAGCAGTAAAACAAGCAGTTTAATGTGGAAAATGCAATGAGTATAAGATTAGTACAACAAACTTAAAAGTTCGCAATATTTAATTAAAAATCTAAAAACAGATTCTGAACATAGATGTACATCTGTTTACAAAGGTAGCATGCCCAAGAGTAGATCTAGCACTTGAGTTACAATTGTTGTTACAATTGAGATTAATCAGGTACTCAAGAAGTAAATGAGCCATGGGACAACTTTATTACCACCAACACCAGCAGTGTGTGCAGATGCAATTGTGTGAGGATTGGGCACGCAGCTGTAATCATCTGCACTGTTAAAAAGGATTGTCAGCAGCTTCCCATTCTGAACATAAAAGGGAATCAGCCGTGCTAAAAATAACGTGGCACACACAGGTAGAATAAACAGATCAGTGTACATCCTTAGACTTGTTATACATCATCGTATGCAGGGGTGGACTAAGGTTGAGGTGACCTCATGACAGAAGGATGTGGTTGAGCTGTAACCTACTGTTTACCTGCCCTTATGTCAGGGCTACTGGCATTGCTTTAGCTAAAACTGTCTACCCGAGGTCACGCCCACTACCAATAGGGTATCATATCCCTCCCATCTGATCACTGAGGCTTGGTAATGAATGGGCTTAAAGGGAAAACAGCTGTGTTTTCTCTCAGTTTCAGAGCCAGGTCAGGGCACTGCCATCGCTCCATATATCTACTACCGTCAGATGGTAGGCCAAAACAAAGAGTAACACTTTTTTCTAGGTACAGTAAAACAAGATTCTGAAACAGGCTTATAGAAGAATCTGACTGTTACTACAGTTTAAAGTTCCTGGGGTCCCTTTATGGCAAGACTTATAAGCACCGTGGGAAGGATGGGGGAAGGATGTGTTGCTCTCTGGGCCCTACTTCAGGTATAAGTAGAGTCCTGGCTTTACAAAGACTCAAGAGTGAGTTTAGGGTCAAAAGCTGAAACTAATGACTAAAGTTGGGATCTGAACTTTTAGTCATGATGGGTCCAGAATTAGGATACAACTATCCGTAAAGGTGAAAATGTAACCTCAAACCTATCATAGCCCAGAAGTTATAAATCGAGAAAAATCATTTAAAAGTACTACCCTGGGACCAGTTTGTGATAGAACGGAGGATACGATGCTTGACTTGCACATGGTTGATCTGGGTTCAATCTTCAGTATCTCACATGGTTCTCAGAGCCTGCCAGGAGAGATTCTAGAGTGCAGAGCCAGGAGTCATTCCTGAGCACTGCCAGGTGTGGCTCCCAAATAAACCACCAGCACAACAATACAAAAGAAAGAGGGGAAGTCTGGACTGATAGTGATATTAACATCACTTGAAGATCTTTGCTTTATGATCTTTCCCCTCAGTTGGTCTTGTTGCAAAATGGAAATAATCATAATCCATTGTTATAATCTGTTGTTATACAAATACGTTTCCTCAGGATATGTATTGCTTTCTGCAGAAGAAAAGTCTTTGAAAGAGCATCACTTGTATCACTTGTTATCCCGTTGCTCATTGATTTGCTCAAGCGGGTGCCAATAACGTCCCTATTCGTCTCTGTCTCATGCTAGTGTAGCCCAATGACATCATCTCACTACAGGAACACAAGGAGCTTCAAACTGTAAATTTAGGGTCTTAATGAAGAAATCTGACCATCTCATAGGTGGGCGGCCAGGTGTTCTTTTGATGTCCCGTGGAATCCAGTCGGTAAGAACTCTAGTCCTGCAGTTGTCTCCAAATCGCATTATGTGTCCGGCCCATCTGATTTTTGACACCTTAGCAAGATGCATAACATTATTTTTATTGATATGATAAAGAGCATATCATGATTTTTATTGACTGAAAATTTTTAACACTTATGTAAAAAGAAAACCATACCCCTTACACCATGTCAATGACAAATAGGCGAATAGTCATATAGAAATTAGCTAGCTTTGGGACTAGATTTATTTTTTTAAATTTTTCTAATGATTGATACATTTTCTTTGTACACATCCGAAGTATAGTGTAGTGTAAAGGCCAAAAGTGAAAATGAAAACAATTTTAAGAAAAAATGATGCAATGGAAAATTCTTGGTTTGTATGAGAATTAGGGGAAAGACATAAGTGCTTTACAGATGCCAATGTATATATATAGACATGCATATACATGTATATGTATACGTGCATATACATGTGGGGATATATATACACCCACACATATATACACACATATATACAGATGTATGTAACACACACATACACCCCATTTTCCATTTTCTCATTTTTCATTCTCACTTTCATCAAAAAAGAGGAAAAAAATATATCCAGAATAGGGGGAACTTTGGGACTCAGCTTTTATGATCTGCCAACTTCCCTGTTCAAACTTTCACTACTTTCATTATCAGTTTGACGGTACTTATTCTCTGGAATCCCTTTCACTCATTTCCACGCCTTTGCACCTTTGTGTGTGCTTCTTTCAGTCCACTCTTCATTCCTCCAGGGAAGTGAAGCCTCATCATGTGCCTCCTTCTTAGCCACAACCTACCTCCAGCTGCTTTAGATGGGAAGGTCTTTTTCTTCTAAATTAGTTCACAACGTGGCGTCTTTAAACTCTCCGAGAGAAGTGAGCCATCTACTGTTGGTTTTTGGTATGACTTTTGAAACTAGAAATTTCAGGTGGCAGAGCTCAGACAAATTCCTAAAATGAAAAATGACCAGGTTATTCGAGCATGTGTGCGTGCGTGCATGAGTGTGTGTGTCTGTGTGCGAGTGTGTGAGTGTGTGTATGTTGGGGGAGGGTGAGAAGGAGTGATGCAAGTGATAAGAGAGGGTTAGGGCTAGGGAGGACAAATTAGGCCTAATGGCAAAAAGAATTTAAAAACATCAGAGCTTGGACTGTGATATTTATTAACCAAAGATCATTTCCCACCTATTTCATGGAGGACTAGGAGGTAGAATAGATGGAAGGGGTGTTCAGAATTCTGATGAGGCAGCAAGCAATTCCTGACTCTTTTCTACACCTGAGGTACTCAGGGAGATTTCTTAGCCCTGGCTTGGAGAGATAGTACAGGGATCAAGGCAGGAGTTAAGGCATTTGCCTTTCCCATGGCCAACCTGGATGCCACATATGGTCGCCCGAGTCCTTGCTTTGAGGTATCCCTGAGCTCAGAGATAGGAAGGAGTAAGCTCTTAGAACCTTTAGGTATGGCCCCCAAACAAACAAAAGGTCACTCATGCCTAGACCACACCTCTAAAGAAATTCTGATTTTAATGGTCTGGGACGGGACTGAAATATCAGTTGTTTCTTTTCAAAAGTGCCTGAGATGATTTGAATACGTGAGTGATGAAAACTACTGATATGATTTTGCCTCTACTTCTATTTCTTCTCACTGTTTTTTCCCCCTTCTTCTTCTTTAGTAAGCAACATGGGGGTTTGTCAAGCTTCTTGCAAAGCAGAGGCTCTCCCATACAATCTATTTCTAGCAAGTTTCAGAAAGACATTGCCATGGGTGATTGTGGCCAAATGGTCAAATGAATTATGAGAGAGAGATTTCAAGAAAAATTCCTTTTTAACTTGCAATAAGCAGAGTAAAATTTGGCTCAAAATTCTGCTCCTGCCTCCACTGACAATCTATTTAACAAGGGTTATTTAACTTTGGAACTCTAAAATGGGGGTGGCAAGAAATGTGGTGCACAGCTAAAAGAGGTCATGCATATCCCACTGTAGCACTTAATCCAGGGCTCTAAACCTGGGAAATACTCAGTTAAAATCACAACTATACTGAGTTGGGATGGTAGTGAATGATAGACCTTAGTCTCTAAAAGTGTGTGTGTGTGTTAACTTTTGCTTAAGCCTGACTTTACCTCCTAATTGAATCTTTACAAAAGTTTTATAAAACTGCATAGGGGCATCTGTTGACTGTTGATGCATAGCTAAACAATTTAACTAAATTTAACTATCATTTTGCTGCCAAACTATGCCCAACTACTGTGACTAGGGAAGAGCACAGCTCAGATGGCTACAAAAGCATAAAATCCAACCTAAATTTCTTCTCAAAATCATGAGCAACCAGTGCGTGGGCATGTTCCATTGGTCAAAAGATGCAACTGAGTTTTTAGCTTTTGAAAATGGCTTGATGATGATTTTAAATAGCATTTTAAGAACCAAGAAATCAGGCCAGAGAAATAACTCAAAGGGCTGGGTGCACCTCATTGTTCCTTCTCTCCATGCCCGGCACTGAGTGATCCTGAGTACCAAGCCAGGTGTGGCCTTGCTGTACTCTCTTCTTTTACCTTAGCGTCTCTGTAGTTCTTTCTGTCTCTAGGCCTTTGGGCTGCTTCCAATCTGCATTTGATCTTGCATCTTTTTCTGTAGAGCTTAGTGATGAAAAATGGGGTTGCTAGGGACAGAGTCCTTACTTCCTTTCCAAGTTGTCCCCATTCAGGCTGCATGATCTTGAGCCATTTAACTTTCTGTCCTGCTAGTGTTCTGAGAGGTCAGTGTCTAGAGACTTCATACATTGTAGCTATATTTAACAGGGTATTTTTTGTTTCAATTTTTATTTTTGATAAGCCCTTTCAAATTACTACCTGTTTGTTATCATTTAATGTTGCTATTATTTAATGCCAATGAAAATATTTACTGATGAAATTTTATTACTTTGAGGTTTGACAATTATGTATATTCATAAAAATCCCACTTTCCTCCTTATTTTCTGAATTAACTTCATTAATTATATGTATCCAAGTATAAAGAATAGTTATATTTAAAGAGAAAAAAATTTAAAGATGATTATTTGAAGAACGCACAATTAAGCAAACACATTAGACACTAAAATCTATCTCTATATTATGCAGAATGCTTTCTAAACCTCTGCTGATTTACTATGTGGTTCTTCAGATTAAAAAATGTTGCAGGCTCACACTGAGTGGCCCTGGTCTAACTAGTCCTGGTGAATCTGAAGCATCTTCAGGTGTGGTGTTGGTGAGACAAGAGTTAGGATCAAGAGTTAGAATCACTTTCCACCTTCCAATTCAAAGTGATAAATTCTCCAATCTTTGGGGGGCTACCGTGTGCTCTCATTTTATCGCACATTTCTTATTTGAAAGACTCTATAATATGAACAATAGCAGACATGACCTGACCTCCTTGAGTTTACTATCCAAGAAAGGGAGACAGATGTGAATCAGACAATTAATCAAAGTAATGTGAAATTGTACCCATGACTGGGAAGCCAAGGTGCATGAGGCAAGAATAGGGCAAAACTTTTGTAAAGACATTATAACTCAGAACAGATGGACTAGTAATGCCTGAATTTGATGAAAATGAATGAATGAATGATGAAAGTGAATCCTTGGTAGAAGGAACAGAAAGTCCTGTGTCAGGAGGAAGCAGAGCAAGTAAAGAGAATTGAAAGAAGGCCAGGTGGCTGGTCCTATGTCAGTGTTGAATGAATTGTTTTTATATGAATAGAACGAGCAAACTTCTGGGGCAGACTAGTACTTGTTCTTGAGATCTGACGCTGTCTATATTCCCAACTCTATACTCAGTGGTTATAGCTTGACATTGACTAGAGTGGTTATATTTACAATATAAAATTTAGCCAGTTCTTTTGGCCATTCTACTGAACATGGAGCTAGGCTGCCTCAGAGTCCAATAATTCCTGATGGTTCTTAATTTGAGAATTGAGGCAGTAAAGATACATATCTTGGGAGAAAGACATTGTGATTTTCATTAATTATCACACCTTATGCATAAAAAGCAAACTAATTAGCAATGGTAAATGTTCTCTTGTATCTAAGCTTAGCCCTTTCCTTCTTTCCCCACTACCATGACTTTTTTTGTTTTGTTTTTGTTTAAATTTTTCTATTAGAAATTATTTTTGAGGTACCATAACTTACAGTTATTCATAGCTGAGTTTCAGGCATACAATGTTCCAATACCTATAGCATCATCAGTGCCAACTTCCCTCCACCAATGTCTCTAGTTTTTCTCCTACCCCATAGCCTGCCTCCTTGACAGGTACATTTTAATGTTTGGTTGTTGTAGCTGAGATCTCATGCTTTCAGTTTTGATTGTTCTACAGTTCAGATATGTAGATATGTCACAAGTCTACACCTCCAATACGCTTTTATTTTGGGGGCCATAGTTCTTAGGGGTTCTTCCCAACTTTGTGCTGGAGGTTGCTCAGGCAGTGGTGTGGGGACCATGTTGTACAGGTGATGGAAACTGGACCTCCTCTAGGCAGAGCATCTCTCAACCCTTTCTGCCCTCACCCCATCTTTCTGTTTTATATTCAAATGCTTTAGGGAATAGAGATATAGTACAAGGGTAAAGTCGCTTGCCTTGTATGCAGTTGACCCCGGTTTGACTATAGTAATGCGTTGAGTCCTCCATGCTGTACCAGGAATCACTCCTGAGCACAGAGCCTCTGCCAAAGGTGGCAAAAAGTACTTTAGAAAACCTAGTCCTTGGGTTGGAGTGATAGCACAGCGGGTAGGGCGTTTGCCTTGCATGCGGCCGACCTGGGTTTGATTCCCAGCATCCCATATGGTCCCTCGAGCACTTCCAGGAGTAATTCCTGAGCACAGAGCCAGGAGTAATCCTTGAGCATTGCCGGGTGTGACCCAAAAGCAAAAAAAAAAAAAAAAAAACAACCTAGTGCTACCCTTGGGATGAATAAAGATTTTGGAAATCACTGCCTTTTTTCCTTACCTCTTATCTTAATCATCTTAGCCTGGTATTGCTTATCAATGGCTTTCCTTTCAGAATGTGATGGCTCATCACAAAACCATCATGCATATTGGTTTATTCCCCCACAGTAGCACCAAACACTCGGCATAGAAGAGAAACCATCTTGAACTTGAGGATTAATTAGCATTTCCTGCTTCAAAGCTCCTGCCTTAAGAGGTTCCCTTCCAGGGCTCCCACACCCAAGTCTATCTCCTCCACCCCTGAGCCCATCCTTTACTGCTACTTCTTTGTAATATTTAGAAAATTTAAATTTGCAAACTGTATTTCAGATTCAATATATAGCTTTGAAAATCCAGACTCCCATTAGATTGCTTGCTAATCCACCGAACAGTCAACAGGAGTGACCCTCAGCTGCGGGAAGAGACAATAGTCTATTTCAGAGGAGAAGATTTCTTCATCTTAAGCAACACTGTTTTTAATCCCAGTTATCTTCTCTACAAACCAAAGATCTGGGAATTTTATTCTTCGTTTCACATGAATTGTCTTTCACAATCACAAATTCAGTAGTGCCAGAGAACAGAAAACGTGACCTCTTCTCTGAATCTTAGTTGTCCCATTCACTTTAGAATGCGCTCCACAATCTTCCCGTGTTTTTTAAGATTTTAAAAATTATTTTTATAGTTCAGACTCCTTGGTATAATTAGAATGAAATGTTCTGCCTCCTCCACCCTTGGTCTGGAACCCTGGACGCTGGCGTGTTGCTGCAGGTCTTTGTGGGCCTCTCAGCCAGAGAAAAGGCTATTAGCAGCTTGCCCTTGTGGGCACAGAGGTAAGAATTAACCTCAGGGTCTGTCTCCTCCACCTCTTCATCTTCTTACAGTCCTAACGCAGAATTCCTCCGTAGACTCTAAAGATTCTCGGTGCCATGTCAGCCACAGAGGAAGAAGCTGCTCTTCCTCTGAACACAGCACCATCTTTGAGAAAATACTTGGCTAGGTAATACTTAGTAGAGTTTAGTAGACCCAACTTAGTGTTAGTTTCTTAGTAAGTATTACTTACTTAGAACTACTAAATACTACTAATAATATTGCTCAGTATTACTAAGTAATGCTTAGTAGTCCATCATGCTTTCTCTAGAGCTTCTTGTCCTGTGCCCACAGAATCTGTTTAATTCACATTGTAGTATAAATGACTGATAAGAACAGAAACAATGGCCTTTTGAGCTATGCATATTTCATCCAGAGAAAGGCATTGACTCAAAAAAAAAACAGTATTGTTGTATGGAGAAAATTATTTTACAAAAGGATACTTTTGTGACACTTTCAAAATTATTCACTCCAGTTTAGTTCTTGAGGTTACGTGTGAACAGATACATAGAAGAGGTTTTTTTTTGAGATAGCTGGTATAATTAATTAATTCAGTACTGATATAAAAATTTCATTTTTTTGTTAGACATAGATTAAAGAGAAGTCTTTTTGAAAGGTAAAAAGACTCAGCGAGGTTGAGAAAAGGAATTAATGACTATGATTTTGCCTCTATTAAATATGTATTATCCATCAACACTGGTTCATCTTTTTTTTTTTTTTTTGCTTTTTGGGTCACACCTGGCGATGCACAGGGGTTACTCCTGGCTCTGCACTCAGGAATTACCCCTGGCGGTGCTCAGGGGACCATATGGGATGCTGGGATTCGAACCCGGGTTGGCCGCGTGCAAGGCAAACGCCCTACCCGCTGTGCTATCGCTCCAGCCCCAACACTGGTTCATCTTAATAAACTGTGGAATAGGTATAGAATGGAGGAAAAAAAACCAGACTGTGTATGACTTGCTCTAAAAATAAGGGATCCCCATACTTTTGACCTTTAAAAAATTATGTCTTTTGGGGCTGGAGTGGTAGCACAGCCGGTAGGGTGTTTGCCTTGCACACAGCTGACCCGGGTTTGATTCCCAGCATCCCATATGGTCCCCTGAGCATGGGTAATTCCTGAGAGCATGAGCCAGGAGTGACCTCTGTGCATCGCTGGATGTGACCCCCCCAAAAAAAAGCGAAAAAAATGTCTTTTAACAGATATAATTCAAATAAAAAGTATTCTAAAAATGAAAAAAAATATTGCCAGGTCCTAGCTCATCCAGGCAAACTGCATGTAAGGCCTTGATGGAATATAAAGGCAAAGTGAAATGCACATCACAAGGTCATCACAGGGTTGGATTTGGAAATGTGATCTACTAATTCCAGAAATGAGAACTAGAGATCTTCGCAGATGGAAATGAAGGCCAATTAGACATGATTAACATGTAGATTCAAAAATAAGATAGCACAGCATTTTACTCTGAGACTTTGCCAGTATAGTTTAATAAATTAAAATGAAATGCAGTCAAGTTGAGACATTAGAAAACGAGGTTAGGCAATATTATGCAAACGTCTCAAGCCATGCTTAATGGATCCACGCACAGGGAAGTTGGGTCCTAGAGCTGAGAGGTGGGTTATTTGTGTGGGTTGGATGACCTTAGACACTTTCTGCAGGAAAAAGAACCTGCACAACAAATGAGAGAGTAGACAATACTTGGGGTTTGAATATTAAAAATTAGACAGTCATATAGTTTTTCAGTTGCTCACAGGTTCTAAAAGTTACTGAAGTACAGGAGTACTTGTTCCTTTTTATTTTTTGCAGTCTTCCCATCATGAGCTGTGCTTGTCACTTAGCTACTATGAATGGAAAAATGAAAAAGTTAAGTAAAAATGATATTTTGTGTTTACGAAGAGAGGGCAATTAAGGAATAGACTGAAGAATCTTAATTCATGTGTTTTTTTTTTAAAAGTACGGTCTGTTTCTGCTCTTCCCAAGATTCCATTTTCATAAAGCTTTAGGCTGTTATAGTGCAAATTGCACCTTGCTTAAGGGCAACAAGATTTACTTAATGACTATCTGCAAATCATGTCAGGATCTTCAGGGAGGAATGTTATTAGAGCATGGCGCAGTAAATGTGCTGGGCAAAGCTTCCCCATCTCATGGCCGCAGGCTTTGATCTCATCAGCCCCCATCATGAATTTCTGCCATGTGTTTTATAGGGACTTTCTTCTAAGGAGAGAGCAAAACTCAGTGCAGACATTATCTAATTTCTCCTTGTAACATTCACGTCAATTCAGGTGGGGCACACATTATTATTACCCAACCCATTCTGCAGATGGGTAAATAAAATAGAAAGTTAAGTGTCTTTCCCAAGGTCAAAGAGAACAAAAGCCTGAAGGATTTCACTTGGGGCTTCTTAGTTGTCCGCCCAGATCTTTCACCTGCTGGCTCTGGGGTCACCAAGGAGTTGTAGAGAAACTGGTAGGTCACATAGGGCTATGACAGGGGGGCGGGACTCTGAGCCAGGTGGCTTCAGTGTGTCCCTTTGTGCACTAACTCATGAGATTGAACAAGTCATTGGTCCTTTTAGAATGAGATCGTCTTCTTAAAAACAGTGCTGAATTAGATGTATGCACACCATCAGTCGGATGCTTAGATGAAACATGAGTCTTCAGGTAATGGCTCATTGAAATAGTACAAAACCATTAATGGTCCAGATAGTCACTATGATATTGTAATTTGTAACCGCAAATATAAACATTGCTAAATAAATCCACTTCATGTTTTAAATTCATTTCAAAGTTGCACAAGCCAAATAGTTCATCATTCATAGTTCACCTAGGCTCATAATAAACGAGTCCTAGTAGCTACCATAGGGGTCTGTCATTTCCTTCATTTCCAAGCTGTTCTACTCAACAATTTGTGTCCTGTTCTCTCTACAGTGCCCACAAAAGACTTTCCCACTGGGCACAATCATGCCTGAGACATGGCTATGGCTGCAGCCATTGTACTGGTTCCTCATGGAGTCTAAGGGTCCCCAGGTTCTCTGGAGTGTTCCAAGAACAACAGTCAACGTTTGTCCTGAGCAGGAACAGGACGCTGCCCACCTAGAACAGTTACACCTTTCCTCATATCTTTTTCCCTCATGACACAAGGTTTACAGAATAATAGCCTCAGGAATAAGTGTGGGGCTGGAGCAATAGCATAGTGGGTAGGGCGTTTGCCTTGCACGCGGCTGACCTGGATTCGATCTCTAACATCCCATATGGTCCCCTGAGCACTGCCAGGGGTAATTCCTGAGTGCAGAGCCAGGAATAACCCATATGCATCACTGGGTGTGACCCCAAAAAAAGCAAAAAAAAAAAAAAAAGAAAATAAGATAGTGTTTGGGGTCTGTATCAGAGGAGAAAATTGAGGGACAGTTGTTATGCTCTGTTTAAACTTCCCCTCTCTGGGGAGAAGGCAGGTGGAATACAGAAGGGATCACTAAGAAAATGATGGCTGGAGGAACCAGTTAGGATGGGAGATGCATGCCGAAAGTAGATAATGAACCAAACATGATGACTTCTCAGTCACTGTGTTGCAAGCTATAATGCCCAAAAGTAGAGAGAGTATGGGGAATATTGTCTGCCTTAGAGGCAGGGGGAGGGTGGGAAAGAGGGGGTATACCCGGAATATTGGTGGTGGGGAATGTGCACTGGTGGAGGGATGGGTGTTTGATCATTGTGAGATTATATCCCAAACATGAAAGCTTGTAACTATCTCATGGTGATTCAATAAAATTTAAAAAAATTAAAAAATAATAAAATAAACTTCCCCTCTCCTCTGACCCCTCATGGTTTTTCTTTTCAAAATTGAATAACTATCATGCTCGTCTAAAATTTTAACTTTAAAAAATTAAAAATTGAATATGATTACTTTATAACATAACATCAGTTTCAGATCTTTGTTAAAAATCAACATCGGAATGTGCTACATTATGATCATGATGGGAAAGGTCCAGTTCTGCTTCTCACATGTTTATATTTAAGAAAATTTTCTACAATAAGTACCTCAGATGATGTAAAAGATTTGTGACAGACACTAGTGTTGATTGAGAGACATGTCTGCTGGAGGCATGAACACGGTTATCAAGATCCTATTTTCTCAGAGAAATATAACTGTGAAGTAAAACATTAAGCCAAAGTCAATAAATAAAAACAGAAACTAAGAGTAGTTTTTTAATTAGCATTGTTTATAAATCACATGAATCTCTGGAGTCATTTGATCTGATTTGGTAAATATGGAAATCTGCTTACTTATGGTGGCTATTAATTCCCCTTCAAATAAATAAGAATCGTAAAGAAGAGATTTGTATTAGTTATATTAATATCAGATGTTATTTCAGATTTATTAGGCCAAACAATCCCCCTTTTCCTAATTGGGATGTCTGTATTTCAATGGTCATCATTTTTTATGGGGGGAAATTTTTCCTAAATAGTTTTCCCTTTTTCTTATCATCCACTGAATCTATTATATCACTAAGTTAATATCTGGAGAGATGAAACTTATAGATTTCTAACACAATATTAATAGGCAATTTGTTGTTAGAGCATGAAAAACTCCCTCTCTTCTTCTCCAGTCAGGGGGAGAAAAGGTTCACCACAGTATTCAAAATGGAATTGTTTGCTTTATGGTCAGGCATATGGGTTCCAGAAAATGACTTCAATGTCCTTTTTTGTTTGAAATACCTACATGGTTGCATATTTACTGAAAAGATATATGCTTTTAGCTGTAGGAGTTCAGTTGTACTTAAAGCTTTGCACCAAGCAGAAACTTTCATGGAGCTTGAACACTTAACTTAAACACATTCTATTACCCTTGAGCTGTAAGTGAAGTGTGGCTCAAATATAAGTTCCAAAGGGCTCTGTGTGCAAGTCCTAGACATGAGGAACTGGAGAATTTACAGTCAGACAATGTTTTTCAACATGTCCTCATTACAGTATTAGGATTTTTTCTGGTAAGTTTTGCAACATTCTATTTCAGGACATTGAAAGTAACCCAAATAAATGCATTAAAATATCTCCCTAGTGTCTTCTAGGACCTTATTTATATGAATGAAGATCAGGGAGGGGGATTGGTGGGAAGATAAGGGGTCTCCACGTTTATAAATAATTCCTTGAAATTTTCAATCACTTTTCTTTGGACTAAGAACCTTAGGCTAAAGATTAGAATGTTACCATTAATTAAAGTTTGAAGGTTTTCTAACATGTTAGTGTGTGTGTGATATGTATGTATGCATGGGTGTATATGCACGTGGGTGTGTGTGAACTGGCTATTACCTAAGGAAATGGAATTACATTGACTAACCCCTTAATTAAAGACATAATAACTAAAAGCATTGAAGCTCATTTATTTTTATTTTTTGTACTCTAGACTTTTTACTAGCAACATTTTTATAACAGGCATAATTCAGTAAGAGAAATTTTTCTATCTGACTCATTTTGAATTATCATTAAGAAATATTTCTCCTCAATTAATTTTTCTCAAAAATTTATTATTAAATGTGTTGTATACTTTAATTTTTGACACATTCAACCACAATATTCAATAACTGTAATAAATAGATAATATATGGTGCCAGGAATCCAGTACAGCAGGGTAAAACACTTTCTTTGCAAGCAGCTGATTTCAGTTCAATTACCAGTACTGCATATGTCTCCTGAGCACTGCTGAAAAAAGTGTTTATGAATATATAAATAAATAGCTGAATAATTATTGAAACAAAGGGGGGAAACAAGTTTTCATTGCTAGAAAAATGTTTTTTTTTTTTTTTTTTTTAGTGTGCCTACAAGTGCACCAGAGGCCTTACACTGTCAGAACTTGAGTTCAGGGCCTCTCACATGCAAGGTATGTATCTCCAACACTTTGAGCTATCTCCTTGTTCCTGAAATACAGGTCTTTTTATGGGCACATGTTTGCCTTCTATTTCTTCTCAGCAGTCAAGTGATCAGCTATCTTTTTTTTTTTAATTTTATTTTATTTTTTTTTTATTGTGGAAAGTTACAAAGTTACAAAGTTTTCAGGTTTAAATCTCAGTTATACAATGCTCGAATACCCATCCCTTCACCAGTGCTCATATTCCACCACCAAGAATCCCAGTATAGCTCCACCCCGCCCCCTCACACCCCAAACACCCCCACGCCCCTAGCCCCCCCACCCTAAGGCCCCCCCCCGCCTGTGTAACTAATAAATTTCACTTTACTTAGAAAAATGTTTTTAAGGCTTATAATTATTACACAAGACCAATGACAAATGCATTTACATATATGTTGAAGTAATATTGGTTCATAACATTATTAATGATTTTCAGGTGTACAGACTTTGAAAAATATACACAGCATTATGTTCACCGCCAGGAATGTTAGTTTCCATTCATTACCTCAGAGTTGGCTTTTTTTACTGGATTTTCCCCCTCCCCACTTTTTTCCTAGTAATCACTATTTTTTTCAAGAATTCAGAAGGATTGTTTTTGTTTTATTTATCACAGCTATTCGTTTTCTTTTACAGTTAACCTGGATGAGTCAAATCACATAAGGATTTTCTTCAGGTTTACTTAATTAAATATCTTGAGGTTCCATTTATACTCCTGTAAATAGAAGGATTTTATTTTTTAATAGCTGAGTGCTACTCTATTGTATACCTTCTTCATCCAATCATCCATCAATGGGCACTGATGTTGTTTCTAACTTGTGGTTTGTGGATAACGTTGTCATGAATATGGCAGGGTGCATTTATCTTTTTGAAGTAATGTTTTTATATTCTGAAAAATACTCAGAAGTAGGATAGTAACATCAGATGTTATTGCTATTGCAGTTTTGTAAGGCAGCTCTTTACTGTTTTCCATAATGGCTACATCAATTTTTATTTCTAGTAATAATGTATTAGAATTTCATTTTCTCTGTATCTTAACCAATGCTTGTTTCTTGACTTTGATATCAGAGCAATTTTTATACATTTGAAGTGTTATCTCACTTTTATTTTAGTTTCATTTCCATAATCAGACACAAAATAACGTCTTTTCATGTGTTTGTTGGTCGTCTCTATATATTCTTTGGAGAAATGTCTATCCAGAGCCTCTGTCCATTTACTTACCCTTTCCCCCATAATTCAAAAAATATGATTAATTAATTTATCATTACTCTCTACTGGACTGGAGTGATAGCACAGCGGATAGGGCTTTTGCCTTGCACATGGCCGACCTGGGTTTGATTCCTCTGCCCGCACGGCAGAGCCTGGCAAGCTACCCATGGTAGCTTGGTGTACCCAAAAGCAGTAACAAGTCTCACAATGGAGACGTTACTGGTGCCTGCTCGAGCAAACCAATGAACAATGGGATGACAGTGCTACAGTGCTACTCTATACTATTATGGAATATTAAGTACTTAGATTCATATCTCCATATGCGTCTAGTACTCTCCACTCCCCTCACCAAATTCTGGTGCCAATATGTTTGCTTTATCCAAAAATATTTTACATATGAGTGAAATCATATAATCTTTTAATTTCTCATTTATTTTACTTACTATCATTATATTGACATCCATCTCTTTTCACCCAAAAGACATAATTTCATTTTTAATAGCAGAGTAGTATTGTATTGAGTATATATATATGTATATATATGCACAAATATATGCTCTACATACATATTGACACAGCTTTTGCTTTTTGGAGGGTCACACCTGTTGATGTTCAGTGCTCACTCCTGACTCTGTGCTCAGGGATGATTTCTGGTGGGGTTCAGGGGACCATCTCCAGTGCCACAGAGCAAACCCAGGTCAACTATGTGCAAGACAAGTGCCTTAGTACTACCTCCTTTCAGTTACATGGATGATATATAATGGGGTCTTAAAAAGCCAAGAAGTTCCAGAATGACTGTAGGCTATATGAGTAATAAGAAAGGCCTAACAATGTGGCATATTTATAAAAATTGGCAAATAAGAGGCTAAGGCTGGATGGCATGGGTAGAATAGTTTACTCTCAAATTGTCCTCATGCAAAAGCACTTAGATCAAGTTGTAGCCTGACCTGTTGGAAAGTAAAATTCTCAGGCTCACAATTATCACTGTTGTTCTGCTGAAAAAGAAAGAAGAGAAGGGTTTTTGTTGTTGTTTCTATATTTTGTTATGATTTTAAGAAATGTTTGGCAAGTTCAGGAAAGGGAAGTTAGACCTAGCCAAGTTCTCATTGATCGTTGAAGGTGTTCTCCCTTACCCTTATCCAGAGCTGGGAATTTCCCTTCCTTTATCTATACATGCCCCTACCTTTAGTGCATCAACAGAGTAGCTTGCACATAAGCCTGGCCTAGCTCTTCTCCCTTTAAAGAAATCCATGTCGAAACAGAATGTTTTTGATGTATTTGAATGCAGTACATCTATTTACACAGAATTTTATTCTTCATAAACTCTTTTTTTAATTTTTATTTTTTTATTAATTCACCATGAGATACAGTAACAAAAATTTCATGTTTGAACTTCGATCGTACGGTCATCCAACACCCATCCCTTCACCAGTGCACATTTTCCACCACCCAAATACCCAGTATTCCCTCTCCCCAACACTTTTCATACTTCCCCCTGCTTGTGGGCAGACAATTTGCAAGGTATTCTTATTCTACTTTAGTTGTCACTGTCACTGTCATCCCATTGCTCATCAGTTTGCTCAAGCGGGCACCAGTAACATCTCCATTGTGAGACTTGTTGTTATTGTTTTTGGCATATCGAATAGGCCACGAGCTCCAGTGGCGCAATCAGTTAGCACGCGGTACTCTACTTTAGTTACCTTTGATATTTCGAGACCAGTCCTACCTCCCTTTATATATGCTGAAAATACAACTGCTAGACAATGTGTTTTGTATTGCTTATTATGGATACAATATAATGTCATGCAGCCACAAAAGCAGCTGCGCTCTTTAGGAATTCTAAGATTTTGATAATTAGGATCTGAAGAAATTGCTGCTGCAGGTAGCTCATGTCTGAGATTCCTGTGTGGGTCTCTGGATTGTGGCCACTTGGGAGCTGGTGCTTCTTGCTGGCTTCTATAACATGGCAACCACTGGAGGTCTTAGAGGGCAGGCGGTGCGACGGCACCTGCCCTGGTCTGGAGTGGCCCAGCAGAGAAGGTCTATTGTGAAGTCCCGAGCCATTTCTGCCGCACAAGTTGCTTGGGTCCGAAATTTCTATGTGTGTCCTATTCTTCATGAAATCTTTTAGAGAATTTTTTTACTGAAAGCCAGGAGATTTTTTCACTGGTACAAAGGTTTATCTTACCTGTTTATTTCCAAATTAGCACATTTAAAATAAGCTAAGTTTTATAAAGTAAAATTAATTTTGTAATTTTAAAGTTTAAATTATTACAAGTAGCCACTACTATCTTTAATTAGGATATAATATATGAATGATACATTTATTTCATTTATTTCATATTTTTATTTTCATAATCTACTGCCATACATGCCATAATCCATTTTATCTCTGAAATAAAAAAGAATCATCAAAAAGAAAATTGTTGGGGGCTGGAGCAATAGCACAGCAGGTAAGGTGTTTGCCTTGCATGCAGCCAACCTGGCCAACCCAGGTGCGATTCCCAGCATCCCATATGATCCCCTAAGCACCTCCAGGAGTAATTCCTGAGTGCAGAGCCAGAAGTAACCCCTGAGCATACCGGGTGTGACCCAAAAAGAAAAAAAAAAGAAAATTGTTACTATCTTCCATTTTCAAAGATAAAGATAATTAAAGATAACTATAATTGTAAGTGTTATTTGATGCCTCTGGGATGGCACAGGAAAATAGAATACTGGGCATGGATCGTACTTGTTTATGTTAGTCCTTTTAGAAAGCATTCAAGTGCATGTATTAGGTCTATTCCCTGATTTTATTGAGTCTCTATTCTACTTTGTGGCTGAGTATTTTCCAGATAGCCAAGGAAATGGACAAATACACAATGAACATTTAGTCTTCTTCCCAGCGATAGGATTAAGGGCAAGAGGATGAGTATTCCTGATTATTGTTTGTTTTCAGGCTCTAATCTGGCTTGCTAGGTCTTAAACAATACTGGTTCCATTTAAAATTGTATACTTTAGTCATCATGACATATTTACATTAAGTTAGATTTTTACATTAAAATGTTAATTCTCTGGATTATTAAGGGCTGTTTTTGGTTGTACTTCCTTACATTTTGTGTCTGAGGCAAGAGCCTCATGAACCTCATTCTAGTACTAGCCATGCTTTTCAGTTTTTGCTGTTTCCCAAATTCTCATAAATAACTCTCTTGGTCATCTCTGATTACTAGGAAATCATAGTACCTGGAATAGAGTTCAGCACAGAATCAATGTTTGATAAGTGTTTAATGCTATTGCAGATAAACATTAGTTAATTGTTCAGGCCTGAATTCTATTACAAGACCACAGTCTGTGGGTTTTCTGAACTCTCCAATGAGCCAAATGAGAAAGGTCTTCAATTCCTGATACTGAAAACCCCATTACTGTGTATAAACTATCACATGCCAATTGCAATCACATTGAGAATGTGGTCAACCTCTACCTGATCTTATCAGAGAATTTATGGGGCCAGATCATTTGGATAAACCAGCTACATAACTCTGGACCAATTACATAACTTCTGTACCCAATTTCTTTACCTACTTCATAATATTACTTTAAAATAAATGAGTTAATATAATAATCTTAGAGTTGGTTCTCTAGAAAACTGCCTCACACAAAATGTTATATGTATGTTAATTATTAGTGACTACAGTCTCAGAAAACTAGAGTGAGAGAAGAAAAGGAATTTTGTAAGACAGGAAGGAAGAAGAGGAAACAGAAGAGAGTGCTATAGGGTTGGCCCAAGTTCATTGGTTGCTTGGTCTCACAAAGCCTCTCCAAGAAGTCATGTGAAAACAAGAAGCTGGCCCAAAGAGATGTGGATATACAATTTACCTGCAGGCCACTTCCTTTCTTCTTATCTCCTATCTTATCTCCTATCTTTCATTCATCAAAGCCAGCACATTGGGTTGGAACTCCACCACCTATTTGAATTGTGTTAGCTACCATATTACATGGACTGGAGCAATAGCGCAGCGGGTAGGGCATTTGCCTTGCATGCAGCCAACCCGGGTTTGATTCCTCTGTCCCTCTTGGAGAGCCTGGCAAGCTGCCGAGAGTATCCTCCCTGCACGGCAAAGACTGGCAAGCTACCCATGGCATATTTGATATGCCAAAAATAGTGGCAACAATCTTACAATGGAGATGTTACTGGTGCCTGCTCGAGCAAATAAATGAACAATGGGGCTACAGTGCTACAGTGCTACCTTATTACGCAGTTGTTAGAGAGGCAGAATCTCTGTGGATTCTATCTGGACTCTGTTACAGTTGTCTCTCGTTGATGTCAGAGCCCCATCTCTTTAATCTCTAGTGACAATGGTCACTGTGATTAGGGCTTTACAGTCACTGGATAAGTAAGCCATTTTGAGAGACTACGGCCATTTCCCAATACCTCCATGATTGGAAACTTGCCGTTGTTTGCTTAGTAAAGTAATTCTTTTGTATGTATAAGGAAAACACATGCTTTTCTCACTGGAATATTTGTGAGATATTTGGAATCTTCAAATATCAGGATTCTTTTGGTCACTGGGGACTTAATTCAAATGTTATCTACTCAGTAAAGTTTTCCTAGGAACAAGTATGGCCTTCGTCATTTTTGAACTAGGAGAAACATGAATATTATTCTTTCAAACTTTGGTTTTAAGTGAGTACTTTCATTTCACTACCTAAAGACATTTTATATTATAAAAGAAAAGGGCATGAACCTCGGTCCTTGGCTTGCTGTCACACCCTGTAGCTGGCACTTCACAGAACAAAACCACAAATGGCGCTAATGTCTCATGATTTGCTCCCCATCACATCTGACCTTTTATGAATCACCCCCTCTCTCTATCAATATAAAAATTGGTTTATTGAAGATATGTAAAGATCTCTTTATCTTTATTTTCCACTCTCTTTAGAACAACTAATTTCAACTTTGAACTCTTGGCCTATAGTGAATTTATGACTAACAACTGAAATTTAGGAGAAAAAAAATCAGTGAAAGACATACACAAAAGATAATCTTAAAATTATTTCCTTCCTAAGTTAACACATGCTAAGTTATTCACAAAGTTTAAATATTTATACTGAGGCTAAGATAATGTAAGTTTTAAAAATTAAAATATTATAATAGCTCTCATATGGTCAGAATTTAATTTAATCTATCAACCTGCCAGAAAAAAAATTTTTAACTGACTAGTTAATTTTCTGTTATCTCCTCTGGTTTTAAAATTCAGAAAAATATTTAAAGCCTTATTTCTTTATTTGTCCCCCTATCAGATCATTTCTATAATGGGTGTTGATTATTTTGGCATATTTATTTAATATTTCCAGAAATAAACACTAATTTGGAATGGATCCTCTTGGTTCCTACACAGCACAACTATCTGCTTATTGGACACTTTTTTTTAATGATATCGTGACCTTGGTTATGCAAGATTGAGTTGGACTCACCATTGTCAGAATGACAACCATGCTGCAAACTTTTCAATTTCATAAAAACTCTGTCAGGAAGGTATTTTGTAATTATTACTTACTTAGCTTCAGATGATCTCCTTGAAGACTTGATGTTCCACAGAGTATGCTCTGAGGGCCACCTGTGTCAGCCACCTGACGTGCAGATTCCTGACTGTCCTCTACACAGTCATTTGTATTGAGGGGCGAGAGTTTGGGCCACCTTAAAAGTTCTGGAAAACAATATGGACAGTCCTTCAAAAATTAGAAATTGAGCTTCCATATGACCCTGCCATATCACTTCTGGGAATATATCCCAAGGATGCAAAAAAGCACAGTAGAAATGACATCTGTACTATATATTCATTGCAGTACTGTTCACAATAGCCAAAATCTGGAAACAATCCAAGTGCCCAAGAATAGATGACTGGTTAAAGAAACTTTGGTACATCTACACAATGGAATACTATGCAGCTGTTAGGAGAGATGAAGTCATGAAATTTGCTTATAAGTGAAAAGACATGGAGAGTATAATGCTAAGTGAAATGAGTCAGAAAGAGAGGGACAGACATAGAAGGACTGCACTCATTTGTGGAGTATAGAATAACATCACATGAGGCTGACACCCAAGGACAGTAGATACAAGGGCCAGAAGGATTGCCCCATAGATGGAAGACTGTTTCATGAGCAGAGGAGAGAAGACAGATGGAATAGAGAAGAGATCACTAAGAAAATGATGATTGGAGGAATCAGTCGGGATGGGAGATGCATGCTTAAAGAAGATAATGGACCAAACATGATGACCTCTCAGTGTCTGTGTTGCAAGCCATAATGCCCCAAAGTAGAGAGAGAGTATGTGGAATATTGTCTGCCATGGAGGTAGGAGGAGGGTGGGAAAGGGGGGGTTATATGGGGGATATTGGTGGTGGAAAATGTGCACTGGTGGAGGGATGGGTGTTTGATCATTGTGAGATTGTAACCCAAACATGAAAGTACTATCTCATGGTGATTCAATAAAATAAAATAAAATAAAACAATGCTCAAGGCTTATTGCTGGCTCTGCACTCTGGGATCACTCCTGATGGGATTTGAGAGACCATATAGGATATAGGATGCTCAGGATAGAACCATGGTTGATTGTGTGCAAGGCAACTGCCCTACCTGCTGTACTATATCTCTGCCCTCCACCTCATGGAGCCATTTGAACAGCAGTTGGTGACCATAGAACTCCAATCTATGCTTTTATAAGCTATCTTAAGTTTCCCCACTCACTTGACTCACTCCCAAAAGTGAGTAATGAAATGAGTGCCTCTTACACACCCAGTTCTTCAGATATTTGGAGACAGGTATTATTATCTCTTTTAATCCATGTCATCGTTATCTGGACCAAGTCTCCGGTTTTCTCAGTTGTGCCTTAAATGAAATGGTTCCAAGTTTCATTCTCACTGAATTGCATTTTATATTATTAGTTTACTAAATGTGTTGCCTATAACAGAATATAATATTTCTGCTATGCCTATGCACTAATTGGGATGGGAGAACAAAAGGGCCAATTTCTTAGCACAGAAACTTGCTTCTTATAGAAGAAAACATGAATAAAATTTGTATGGTTATTTGACTCAAGCACTTCAATTGGCCATTGAAAATTTGGTTTATAGAGAAAAAACTGAAATATAACTGAAATTTCAAAGAGAAGAATATTCATATGTTGGCTCAAGCACTCTGAGCCAATAATAATAAACATCATTATTCTGGATTTGGAAATTTTGGTAGTTGGCATGAGGTTAAAATAAAGTTGGACTTTGATCTATGAATGCTAAGTGGAATTTAGCAAGCAAAAAATAAAATGAAAGGTTGTGAGGATTTAATTAACCTAATTGAGAGAACACAGTTTTCAAATGTGTTCTTTGATAACTGTTATGTACTCTCAATTTGCATGTGAATGAAATAATTATTGCTATTTGTGAAGGCAGGTCTATAAAAGTAGCAACTTGCCAAAAAGCAGTCTTTTAAGCCTAATAGACCTTATCATATAGTTATGAAAAAATTAATTTTCACTTAAAGACTATCATATAATTCAAACTTTACATTTGTTTACACTGATATCCTCAGCTATTCTGAGTTGACTACAAGTTGACCGCATGCAACACTTGATCAACCAGCTGGAGGCAATTATTTTTTGTCCTAATTTATGTCGTGTTTTATATTTACATTTTAGTCCTTTACATTGTAACCTAAGAGTTATTATTATCAAAGCGAGTCACTTTTTCAAGAAGTGTAATAAACAGGAGACAATTTGTATGCATTTTCTACAAACCCATTTAATAGCAATAGGTTTTGGTTTTTCTGCCCTTCTCGTATTTTATCTGCACAAGAATCTTGTAAAATGGGCTATATTATTCCTATTCAAATACAGGGGCATGCAATATTGAACAGTTTAAAGTCTAACGTTTGTGAGAATACTTTTGTTATATCAAAAATACATCTACATCTACATGTTTAGAGACCATATCTGCCTTAATCTGCTTAAATTCTTTTTGTTTGATTTGGGGGGACGGTGCAAAACTATGGGGCCAGGGATCAAACCCAGCTAACCTGTATGCAAAGCATACACTTTTACCTCTAAGCTACATCCCCACCCTGTTTCTGCGTAAGTTCTTTGTCTCCTTGTGTCTCCTCTTCCTTCTCCTCCGCACTGGAACTGGTGCTCCATCCTCAGCTTTCTCTGTCCCTTTGTCCAACTCTCTCTTTGGGAGAAGTTCATTCACTCACCTTATCCTCCACCGGCAACTTCCAAATCTATGTCTCTGGGCCATTCTTTCAACTGATTTCTGCCATTTGCTTGCAAAAACAAAGTAGATATTAATAAACTCTGTGTCCTTCCATAGGAGTAATTTTACTGTATCCCCAGAATACCATTGTGAGTTTGGTTGCATTATTCTTATTCAAATATGGGGAGATGGAGGCTCAGAAAGTTATATTCAACATAACTTCAAATTCAGTGTTACATTTTCAGCATACTCTAGATTTGTCTGTCACCATGATGTCCCTATATGTTCTAAAATCTTTCTACTTTTGTTCAAAAAATTTTTGTATTTAGTATGCTACAGAATAAGCACTACAAAACACTTGCAAATGGTCAATTATACATTTTAGGTAGATGATAAGTAAGAATTGTTTTATTTGTGGGTCCAAAGGCAGCAGGAAGACCAAGAAGTACATTGTAGTACCCAAGATAAGAACTGCTATAGTTTGGAGATGGTATTGTGGGCACCAGGGGTAGGGGTGTGGAGAAGGAACAGAGAGCATTGTTCCTAGTTTACAGGAAAATGGTGCATCACTAAACATCCGTAAACTTAAATTTTGTAACATTTCTTAGTACATTTCACTAGATAAACCTTTAAAGACTAGGAGAATATTACATAATTGAAGTTATTGTTGTACTTGTTGTGATAGTACACAACCAGCAGAGTGCTCAGTGAAGAGTGTGTAAATCATAGAAATTTGTTTTAAAATTTTTAAGAGGAAGAGGAGTTAGTATAGCAGGTATGCTTCATGCGACCTTCTACTGCAGCTGACCTGGGTTCCATTCCAACATAACAAAATAGTCCCCTGAGTACCACTAACTGTGCGCCCTAAGCACTGAATCAGTTTTATGCCGTGGGCACTACTGGGTAACCCAGAAACAAACAAATAAAACATTTTATATTAATTACTTAGCACTGCTTCTGAAATTCATGGTTGGATATGAACTAATGTAGAAAAACAATGTAATTTGAATATATTTGAATTTTATAATGATAAAAAACATTTTATTGTAGTCATCAATTATGAGTTCTTTGCTCCTTTTATTTCAATTCACCCTATTAACAATCCTTTAAGACAGCTTCTACTACTACTATTATCCCATGTTTTAAATGAAGATATTGAGGATATTAAGGACATTGCTTAAAATTCCACAGCGTGTAAGTGTAGTTTGGATGTTAACACAGGCAAGTCTGTTTTAAATGCCTACTTAACTGTGATGAAAACAGCATCTTAGAGATAACTCAGCACCCATTGATCCCTATGGTTGTAAAGTAAGTAGATATAAAAGTTTTGTCAAAGATGAATACATAAGCAAAATTCTAAAAATGAGAGCAAAAGCTAAGAGGAAGGTGATACAACTAGTAATTGAAAGAGAGAGCTGTTGCCCAGGACTCTTGTTGAGTCCAGTTTCCTAGTACTATGGTGTGGCTTTCAAACACATCTATATACATCTCAGGTGATAAGCTTTAGCATCTAGTCTATTTTAGATTAAATATGTAAATAGAAACCACTGAAATTCTGTAAGAAATCATCAGCACGTTTTGTGTGAAATGATTCAGCTTTTAAATTCTTAAACAACTGTTTATGTTATGATCTCAGGAGACATCTTTCTTATTTAACACTGAGGGGGAAGTTTCATCATATCTTTTTACTATCTTGTTAAATCACAACTGTTTCCTTTGCTAGCAATTTTTCTGGTAGTCTAAATTTGAAGAGTAGGTGAACTTGGAAGCAATCCAGGCTCAATTCAGGCTTTACCAAAACTGGAAAGAAAACCAATAACAAGTATCTACCACTTAAAGTTGTTTTCAGGATTGATTACTAATGTATAAAATGTTTTGAATAGCTTCTGAAACAGCAAATATTCAGTAAGTGTAAACTGTCATTATATTATTATCACCCTTAGTATTATTATAGGTACTAAGGTCCTGTAACAACATTTTTCTCAGGATGGTATTGCATTTTATTTTAAGTACTGTGATTTACAATTCTATAACTGGTAGGTTTTATAGGCCAAACATTCCAACACTATATCTTTCACCAGAGTGCTCATTTCCTTCCTCAGTATGGTACCAGTTCCCTTCCCCCATCATATTCCATATCTCTAAACTCAGTTCTATAAACTATTGTCAGATTACCTTGGGAATTACTGATTTCTTTACTGTGCCTTTTTACACCCCACATGTGCATAGACATCTCCCATGGTACTCCTTCCCTTATGTTTGCTAGGTCACTTCGTCTAAATTGTTCAACTATCAGTTAATCGTATTAATCAGTGAATAAATATTCAATGAGCCCTACATATAAAGTTGAGCAACAGAGCTTATCTCTTTCAACATAATACATTTTTTCTGTTAATTTCCTACTGTACAATTGACTGAAAGTAAGAAAGTGACTTTTTCTATATATACCAGCTAGTCTTCAAATAATTTGATAATAAATTTTTACATAAAATTAAACTTAACATTTAGAGTCAATTAAAATCAGCATGGCATTTCACTTTCTCTAAATACAACACCTTTATAAAAACAGAAAACTGAATGACTGATAGACTTCTTAATTTTGCATCCAGATGTTTTGGTTCTATTTAGAGCCTAAGCTTTAAATATATGCAATAAGATGGTGGAAATAAGTATGTTTCTTATAACTATTATTTGGTATTTTTATGTGTTTACCAGAATGCGAAAAACTACTTGAAATATATTGAAGTCAATGAGGAAACTGACTTATCTCAGTGTGCACAGATTCAAAAGAAAATGTTTCAAACATTGTTTATGTGGAGGAGGAATTGGTGCAAAGGGCTAGAGTACGTGCTATGAATGCACAAGGCCCTAACTTTAATCCCTGGCACTGTATCATCACCCGAGCACCACCAAGGAGTCCCTGGTGTCCCTTAGAATCATGGGACTCAAGCAGGATCACCTTCCTAGACTGGAGCATTGAATAATTCTGTGGGATTAACTGCACATTGATGTGAGTGGTTTCTGAGTCTCCTGAGTATTCAGTCAGAAAGAATAGCTTTTCATCTAAAACACAATCAAAAGCAGTGCTCAGTAATTCTTTCTTACATGTCTTGGTGACTTCAACCCTTAAGAACTGAGTCAAGTGTCTTTGCATTTTGTTTATTAATTGTAACAATGCCATTGATAAAGCATGTTTATAATTATAAGCATTAAGTTTATTTTTTCTTATAATATCTGACAGCAATGTTTTTATTTGCAAAACAATGTACTGATATTTGCATATATTATTTTTGGAAAGATCCTCCTTTGTTAGACAAGTACTCTAAACTAAGTAAATAGCATGGAATCATCTTTGTTCTAGGGAAAAAAAGGAGCATTTTGGAATAAACATCTCAAATAAGAGTTTAGGAGGTTCTCCCGAGTCTGATGTCATTTGTGGCCAAGTGTGAAAATACCATATTTCTTAAAACATTGAAAAGAAAATTTATGCTGCCTGAGATTAAAAATAAGTAACTTTCCATTTCTCTTTAGACCAATAGTGATTTAAACACAAAATGTTAGATGAAACATCATCTCTTAAGGAACTCATCTGGATAAAGAATTAATGTTAATAGTTTCTCCATAATATTTACTATTTTATTTATTTAGAAAATATAGGATTATAGAGAGAGCTCTATAAACTGAGTGCCTAATTCTTATGTGAAAGCCCACATTCAATCTCTGGCACCACGTGGTTTCCTAGCACTGCCGGGAACATCCTTTTCACAATCCCAGAAGAGTCTGGAGTAGCCTGAGAGCATCACTAGGTATGGACAAAACCAAACTGAAATAAAAATCTTAAATAATAAAATTTTGAGATTGATATTAGTGCCTCCATTTTCAAGGAGAGAAGTAGAAATCCAAGAGGCAACATTGGTTTTCTAGGGTCACTGTGATAGACATGGTATACAAGCCGAGGCCTGTTTCATTCCTTAAACTGATGCTCTTTCCCACTATGTGTTGGGTTTGCCCTCCTATTTGAGTTGAGTTTGGAGAAAAAAATCATTCCATCCATAGTTGCTGCAAAATGCAGTACACTGGCATGGCCTGGAGATAAGTTTACAAACTACTCCTTGAAAAACTGTCTCTAAGTGTCTCTTCAGAGACGAAGAAGCAGGATTAGACTATGAAGGCTGGCATGGCCTGGGACTGTTGGATGGGTATTTCAGAGACCCATTTACAATTGTCAAAAGTAGGTTCAGTCAGAATCCAGTCGAGAAGTCCCATCAGGAAGTTTAAGAAATGATGAAGAAATCAGGGTGGGTGGGGGAAGATAATGTGTGATGAAGAAGAAAATGGCTAAAAGGTGAAGGAGAGTGAATGGTTAGAGAAGAGACAGTGGGTGAGGATTATCAGGGAGACACAAGGCGGGCTTTGTGGTGAGAGGAGAGGGTGGAGGGCAAGGCAGAAATGAGACAGGAAGAGACTTTGCCCAAAGAACAAAGAAATGAATAAGTGTAGCTTTATCTGCATTAGAAAAAAGTGGAAGTTTGTCTTTTGTGACAGGTCGTTCTAACCCATTATGTTGTGCTTAGATACTGTATTATCTCAACTGTTTACCATTGGAAATGTGTAGATTCCCAGCCACGAGAGCCAGTGCTTCACAACAAGCCTGCGCTTGTGGAGTTGATTGTATACAGTGGTAAGGGGAAAACAGCATGGAGCGATAGTCACCTGACTTCTCATCAATTAGTCTCTTTGTATTTAGAACAGTATATAGAAATAAAAAGTAATAATTTTACAAAGGAGAAGGAGCTTATTGGGGGGATCAATAATATGTGATTCATAGATGACTGGGGGTGTCTGTATGGTTTAAAATACAACATGTAGATGTTCTTCAGCAAATTCTAACAATTTTGTTTAATTTTTTGTGTGTGGGGGACTGGGGGGAAACTCATAAATTTCCTTAGATTCCCAAAGGTGATACTGGGTTCACAGTCTATTTTACAAGGGGTTGCAAATCTTTTAGCAAAATTTGGTTTCAGCTGAATTACATGCAACTTTGAGCCAGGGGTGGGTCTTTCTGGTAGATCCAGTAGACCAGGTGGATCCACTAGGTGGATCTTTCTGGTAGAAGAGAGGTGAACCTTAGAGGGTTCGAAGTGGATTTTGCTTCGAGTTTCTTTGGGGTTCTGCTTGAACTTGACACTCAAAGCGAAACCTAGGAGATCTGAGCCACTTGCAAATTTAGGCTCAAAGGGAGGCTTTTGGAAGGTAACTTGCATGTTGAAAATGCTGAGCTAACAGATTATCTTGCTGACAGATTATCTGCAATAAGGAAAATGCACAAATTGCTATGATGCTAGTTAACCCAGCACAGTACCAAAAAGAGGTCACAGAATTGCTCAACCAAATCCTTCTATCATATCCTTGGATTGGGATGGAGAATATTTTGGGAAACTCATTTTACAAAGTGGATATGCTGGCCAGAAAGATAATAAAGGAGGAAGGGCACTTGCCTTGCATGTGGCTGACCTGGTTTGATCCCCAGGATCCCATATGGTCCCCCAAGTTGACCCCAGAGTGAAGAGCCAGGAGAACACCTGGAGCATTACTAAGTGTGACCCCGAAATCCAAACCAACACAAAATAATAATAAATAAAATGGATAGTGTTGCCCACATTTATCCAGATAGTTGGTTCTCTATGATTTTAGCACAGTAATACAAAAATATGATTTTAAGGGTCAGAGAGATAGTACATAATTAGGGTGCTTGCCTTGCATGCGACTGCCCTGGGTTTCAAGCTGGGCACCAGATGTGCAATCCCCCAGAAATGATCCCTGAACACAGAGCCAGCAGTAATCCCTCAGCAGCATGGCTGGATGTAACCCCAAAAAAGCAAAAACAAAACAAATATATATATTTTTTGCTTTTTGGGTCACACCTGGCGATGCACAGGGGTTACTCCTGGCTCTGCACTCAGGAATTACCCCCGGCCGTGCTCAGGGGACCATATGGGATGCTGGGATTCAAACCCGGGTCGGCCGCGTGCAAGGCAAACGCCCTACCCGCTGTGCTATCGCTCCAGCCCCAAAACAAATATTTTTTTAAGGACCAGAGAGACAGTATAGGTTTGTCTGCCTTGCAAGTGGTCAACCTTGGTTTGAATTCTGGCACCACATATGGCCCCTGGAGTAGCACCAGGAGTGGTCCCTGAGAACTGTGAGGGTCTGAGTACAAAAATTAAGAACAAAATTTAACTTGTGAGATTCAATCACAAAAATTAATTTTATTTATATTCAATACCTGACAATCTTTCAAAGGCAAGGGCACTGTAGGCAAAGATGAGTCAGTGAGGAGGACATTTTGTAAGGTAGTTTCTTATCTGATTAGTGCTTGATGCTAAGACAGAGGGGATT
Source organism: Sorex araneus (assembly GCF_027595985.1). Taxonomy (NCBI): domain Eukaryota; kingdom Metazoa; phylum Chordata; class Mammalia; order Eulipotyphla; family Soricidae; genus Sorex; species Sorex araneus. The sequence goes on along the minus strand of NC_073305.1, from coordinate 161,574,932 downwards.
TAATTTACCTTTGGGAAAAAAGTTTCAATACTAAATCAAACTAAAGAGAAACAAGAGAAACAGGGATTTTTGTTTTGATTTTTTTTTAAAAAGGGAAACAAGTTGGCAGAATTCTGGCATATCAACAAAAGGAAATCATACAAAGAAAAGGATTAGTCAAAATAGAGATCAAATGAAGATCAAAATAAGTTGGCATCAACCCAGGAAACGTTTGCTGCATTTTACAAGTAGGTCTTTCCCTCCCAAGTGTGAAGAACAGAAGAACCACCTGATCATCCTTTAAAGGTCACCAAACACCCTACTTGCTAGTGACAAAATGCTTGGGAGCCCATGAATAAACCCTACACAGGTGTGACAGTGAAAAGAAATGAAAACCTCCTAGTCCTGGAGCGATGTCTAAAAGAAAACTCTAAAGAGAATATTAACCCTAAATTCCATGAAAAAGATAAAAGTTAAATGATGCTGAAAGTAGAAACAGTCTCTTAAGAAAAAGTATGCATAGAACTTGAAAAACTAGTGGCCCATTCATTTTTGTTTGTCTGAGAGGTGGAAGACTACCTGGCAATGCTCAATGATTACTCCTTACTCTGTGCTCAGGGACCATTCACAGTGTGCTCCGGGGACCATATGTGATGTCTGTGATCAAACCCAAGTCAGCTACAAGCAAGGCAAACACTGTAACTGCTGTGATACCTCCTTGGTCCTGGCCCATTTATATTTGTTTCAGGTGTAAGTCAAAGAGCCAGGTTAACCACAAATTTATTATAGCTAAACAGATAATGGTTAAATCAATCATCTTTTTAAATAAAAAGTAAAGAAAAAAAGAAAAGGATAGCTTCTCCGCCATCTGTGAGACCATGTTTATGATCAGAGAGTGATCCAGTCAGTTCTCTGATCTCCATGGCCACAGATATTCCGCTAAATCATGACCTCAGGGGTATGTTTATTAGTCATATGGAGAATCACAGAAGAAAATGGGTTAGTTTGTACAAATGAAACACTACTCCAGGAAAAAAAAAAGTTCATAGAATGTATTCTGGACAGAAAAATCAAAAACATCTCATAGTGTATATTCTGGACAGCATGGTTCAGAAACACTTCACATTTTATAAACAGAAAATGCCATATGATTTTGAATACTCTGAATAGCAGAGATGGCTTTCTACCTTCTACCTTCATGCTTTTTCCCTTGTGACCAAATATCAGGTCCTCAACTACCCAGAGCAAAGACTACAAACCCTGTATTTAGTAGGTGTTTCTTGGCTTGTTAAACAGAAATAAATTGCTCATTAAAAGTTTTATTTGTTATCACCTAGGACATACCTTGCCTTACTTTCACCATTGCAAACCTAAAGGAAAAGAAACATTTCATGTTGACATTTTTTTATCTTGACTTCTGGGAATACCCGTTACTCGTTCTTTTTTTTTTGTAAGTTCCATTATGAATATGATCAGGCTTTAAAAGTAAGCAGTAATGATCTGTTTCTTTTTCATTGCCAGGCAATGTCTATTCACTTCTTTACAGCATGACTGAAATGACAGTGATCCCAGCATAAGGCACAGAATGAGAGAGTGTTCAAGCATATGACTTTGAGTCAGTAAAGGTTTCTGTCTTCATTTCTGGGGTGTTTAATAATGTTTTATGCTGCTCAAATTTATCAAGTACATTCTACTATCTTAAACAGTTTTTGAAACTATAGACATTTCAAAGAAGGGATTCCCATACCACACTTTGAGAATTGTGGATGTGACAAATTACTTCCATACCTGATTAGTATCATAGTAGACACACTTCATCTTTTCCTTGCTTGTCATTCACTTAACAAAGTATCTTAAAATCTTTCTAGATCAATACAAAGAAAGCACCTTGTATGAGAGTTCAAATTTCATATTTGAGCTTTTCCCTCTATGTTTCTAGGGAGTTTTAACAGATTAGAGAATTTAATGACTTTTTAGATATTATTCCATCCAGACATTTTTTTTACTTTCCATACAGTTAAGCCTTTTATTTATTTATTTATTTTTTAATTTTTATTTATTATTTTTTTTTTAGTGAGTCACAGTGAAGGTACAGTTACAGAATCACACCTTTTCGTGCTTGTTTTTCCCTCATGCAATGTTTGAGAGCCCATCCCTCCACCAGTGTCCATTCTCCACCACCAATGAACCCAGTATCCTTCCCATCCCCCGATCCCATGCCCCCACCCCACCTCGCCTCTGTGGCAGAGCATTCCAATTTGTTCTCTCTCTCTCTCTCCTTTTGGGTGTTGTGGTTTGCAACAGGGGCATTGAGTGACCATCGTGTTCAGTCTCTATTCTACTTTCAGCGTGCATCTCCCTCCCTGCACAGGATCTCCAATCACATTTTACTTGGCGCTCCCTTCTCTATCTGGGATGTCTTTCCACCAACATGTGAGGCCCGCTTCCAAGCTATGGAGCCAACCTCTTGGCATTATATACTACTATTCTTAACCATCCAGACATTTTTAAAACTACTTGTCTCAATTTGTCATTTCATTTTTGATTTACTCATTTTTTGTTATGTATAACTTTTATATTTGTGTAGTTGGTTTTACCATCTTTTTCTTTATCCTTGTGTTTTGAATTTGGAGACTCGATTTGAAAGTGCTATTTCTATCACAAAGTTGTAAATTTATGCGTCAAGATTTTTTGTTATAATTTACCTTACGTCATGGTTTACATTTAATCACTTTATTATAGTACATTGTCTTATTTACAATAGAAAAGAAATATCCAATTTAATATTCTATAATTGTACCCACTTTTATTAATTTTTTATACACCTGAGAAGTATCTCATTGTAATAAAGTCTTAAATATATTTAGTTTCAGGAATACAGAAAAAAAATTCACAAACTAGTAGGCTATCTTTCAGCAATGCAAAGATCACTTATTACTAGAAAATGCATTTATAGAATTTATTAGACTGAAACATGTCACATCCTCCATGTTGATAAATGTCAATGGTGAAATTGAATTGACAGAGAGACCAAAGACACTTCCTGAGAAGTCAAGAAAATGTACTTATCTGAAAGCTACAGAAGGAAGTCATTGTAATCAGGGAGGATGCACAGTAGAGAGACCTGTATCACTCTCCAATAACAGACAGAGGACACTGGCAGATGCATAACTGCAGATAGAATGTGCAAAAGAGTGAGAGCCACATGAGACCTCCTACAGGTTCAACTGACAGACTCCAGAAGCAGCCAAATGTTCCCAGTACTGAGGCAATTCTGCAGAGTGAATATCTGAGTGGGATCATGCCTTCAGAATTGGGTATAATAGTAGTATTGGTGGAACCCAGTACAATACGAGGCTGCTGGAAACAGCATAAGGTAGAAAGGTTTATTTGGTATATGTACATCCCTTGAACTTAGAGGTGTGAAAAAAAAGATCCATCAGTTATAAACATTTTTAAGAGTAATGTTAACAACCTCTTAGCTATAAGATCTGGTCTATAAAGAGAAAAGATATATAATTATCTCAACAGTTGTAAAAGATTTTACTGGTGGACAAAAACATAAAAATAGGGATCTTATTAGTCTCAGGCTATAGCCAATGCTTTTATGGAAAAAGGTCAGAATTACTACAGAGATAGGCATTTCTGCTAACCCACAGCCATTCAATATGTGTTGAAAGTCCTGAAGAATAGAATGAGAAAAATATTAATATTACAAAGGAAAAAGAATATTTCCATTCATAGGAAAGATGATTAGCTATGCAGGAAATTAAAGAAGAATCAAGAGATGAACTCTTAATGTATGAGATTTTATTAGTTTTTATTTTGGGATCTTAGGAAACTCAACTATGACTAGGGCTTGTTCCTAGTTGTGTGTTCAGGTTTTACTCCTGGTGGCCCTTGGGGCACTGAATGTGGTGCCAAGCTGGGGTTAGCTGTGTGAAAGGAAAGCAAGCACCTTATCTGTGGTGCAATCTTCTGAACATAATGCAAAATTTTATCAAGATATCTAGACAAAAGGAGGAGCTGGAGCGATAGCACAGAGGGTAGGGCATTTGCCTTGCATGCAGCTGACCTGGGTTCAATTCCTCCACCCCTCTCGGAGAGCTTGGCAAGCTACCGAGAGTATTGTGCCCACATGGCAGAACCTGGCGAGCTACCATGATGCATTCGATATGCCATATCATAATGGAGACAGTACTGGTGCCCTCTAGAGCAAATTAATGAACAACAAGATGACAGTGATACAGTGATCTAGACTCAAGATTAACATATAAAATGTGTTCTATATGCCAGAAAATGAAGGATAATTAACTTAAAAGGAAAAGAAAAATTAATAAGAATGTTCCTTAAATAATTACAATAACAAATAGGAAAGACCCAAAAGAAGGAAATGATAAAAATTTGCTGAATACTGTCAAGGAAGAGGATAAGGAGATGGCTCAGCGTGCTGGGAAGCATGTTTTGCATGTGGGAACCCTGGATTCACTCCCCAACACCACATGGTCTCCCATGTGGCCCCTGAAGTAAGCTCCAGGCACTAAGCCTGGAGCACTGAGCATTACTAGGTGTGACCTCAAAAACAAAGTGTCAGTAAAGATTGCGAATGATTTGAGAAAAGGAAGAGATAAATCTTGTTCCTAAAAGAGAAAGTTAATACAAAAAAATTCAAATTCTACTCAAGTTAATGTATACATTTAATGTAATTCAAACAAAATTATCGCCAGAAATTTTAATGAAGCTTAAGTTAAAAAATCCTGTGGAAAATAATTACAAATTCAAAGAGAAATTATTTGGAAAAATGCTTAATGAAGGAGTGGAAAGAAATCACGATACAAAAACTTCTCATATTATTGTATGAAAATGTGGTCATCAATATCACTGTCATCCCGTTGCTCATTGATTTGCTTAAGCGGGCACCAGTAACATCTCCATTGTAAGACTTGTTGTTACTGGATTTGGCATATCAAATATGCCACGGGTAGCTTGCCAGGCTCTGCCATGTGAGCGGGATACTCTCGGTAGTTTAATGGGCTCTCCGAGAGGGACGGAGGAATCGAACCTGGGTCGGCCTCAGGCAAGGCAAATGACCTACTTGCTGTGCTATCGCTCCAACCCAATTATTCTTATACTGTAGCTATTTAAAATCATGAGCTTTCTACACCAGATACTTTTAACAATTCCACAAAAATGTAAACATGCTTTCAGACACAGAAAAATTCCTTTGGTTTTTTACCAAAACTTTGATATTAGCATAGAAAAAAAGCCACTTGAACTGCCAATGTTTATGAAAACATGAGGAAACTTTATTTTAATGGCTTCTGTACCTCTGTTGTTTATTGACTGGCCTAATTTTTTCATTAAAGTTTGCTTAGGCTTGTAAGATAAAGCCTTTATCTTTAAATTCTCAATCTAAATTTCTTATTGGAAGAACATTAATGCTTATTAACAGTTGAAATTCTTTTAAACTTAAGAATCTGTACTATCTAGGAAGAGCTGCAGAACTAGAGCCTGAAACTAAAGTGAAATAAGTTCAGAGAATGCAAGGCTTTATCTTACAAATGGTCACCAAGATAGATAGAAATTTAAAAAAAAAAGAACTCAATATAATTTGTGAATGAGTGCATTAAAAATTAAGATGGTTGATTAAGAGAGTGTGTAGTTAGTTAACACACAAATGGTTTGATACCTTCACAAACAACCAAGTGACTTTTGAGGAAAAGAGATGAGTTAATGCTTATTGTGGTTAAAGCAGTAGAAAATTGCAGAAAGTTATATTGAATGTTAAATATTTCGAATAATCTTAAAATGTCTACTTCATCAAAGTGAAGAGAAAAATGACCGGCCTTGAGTGAAAATTGCCATGATAAAAGTGAATCATTCATTTGTTTAAATGCTACTAATTCTTAGACTATGAATTCATGCTGTGGTACTACAAAACAAAAGTATCTCTAAAAGGCCAACTGAATTTTAATGGTTTTATTTTTAATTTCATGAGTACTTTAATAGATGCTGAAGTTTCATTGTAAATAGTTTTCAACAATTTCACAGTGCATATCTTCTGATTTCCATAAACTAGTACATGTTCTTTATCAGTGTGTGTTTGAATATATAATTATATCTCCTTAGTTTGTTAATTTAGCATATATTTGTGGAATAAGTACATTTTTCTCTTACTTTTTGGTATCATGTCCTTTGAATCCAGGCATGTGATATATCTGGATGCTGAAATTATCAAAACCCAAAAAATTATTTTATTTATTAATTATTAGGTAATTATTAATTAAAGGGGATACTCACTCCCTTCAAATCAACTTAGATTGTACCCATAAATTTCTTAGATGATTAGTTTATTAGTATTAACTGAATGTTTTGACCATCAGATAATATGAAACAAATTCAATACAGATTTAATGAAGTTGGAAATCTTACAAGAGATTCAATAAAATCAATAATAGAAAACTATTTCAATTTAAACATAAAGTCATTGACAAACACAACCAGCTAGAATTATGTCAATAGCCAAAGAATAAATAGTTGGTACGTATTGGGGACTAGAGAGTTTAAGGAGAAGGACAGGATATAAGGTGTGCAAGACCTTTCAACCCAGAATGCTAGTGTCAGAGGTAGAATGTTGCCTTTACAGGGGTGTCCTGTACTGTTTGTTTTATCTCTGCTCTCTCTCCTGAAGAATCTACCCTAGAGAAAACCCATTACAAAGATGTTAGTCCTGATAAACTAAGACCCTGAGATGTGTAAAGTCTAGCCTGGATAGGTTAGGATCATTAGACATTTGACCAAAGAATGCTGTTGTTATCCATCTGATGATAACTGTTTCTAAGCAATAATTAGTGTACATGTAGGACAGTCAAAACTCTCAGTCTATGTGAGTGTTAGCCCCTAACTCCATGCTTTTTCTCTCTTCTCTTTTCTTAGTCCTCAAGTGTCACTGCTTCAGGCCTATTAACCTTCTGCCGGAGACCGGCAGATACCAATAAATCAGTATTTCAGAGAGATTTATCTGCATATCAGTGTCTTTATTGAGCAACCTTGGTAAAAATTGAATAATTATCAATTATTCTTATAATAAAAATTTTGCAAAATTTAAACAGATAACTAATGACGTATTCTGTGACCCTATATATTTCTCAGAAAAAATATACCTTAAAAATAATCAACAACCAATTCGTTCTTTCTTCTAATAGTTTCTGTATTGCTATATTTTATCCTATATTCTGTAAAATAGAAGTAAAACAGTTTTAAAATTTTGTTATATTTTTCAAAATAAAATAATTCAACTTTTGTTTACTCAGTGTACAATTTTAAGTGTTCCCTATTTTAAGTAGATCCTTTTTAGGCAAGCTGTCTCTAGAACAAATTATCCTCCTACTAGGACCTGATGTTCTGTAAACCATTAGCTCTATGCTGTGGAGAAGCTATGAGGAACAAGGTGAATCAGACAGTAATCCTTTGACTAAAAGCACACAATGCAATGAATGAATGTTACGTTTTCTCTTTTTTTTTCATGGCATGCACAATAAATAAAAAATTCTCTCCATGATTCCTTTTCATTATTCTCAAAAACAAAACAAAATAACCACAAAACTAGTAATTCCAAGACTGTGGTGACAGTGAGCTTAATGTTTACAAATTTGAGGTAGAATTTTCAGAGCCTCATTAAACAAACCCTGCTTATATACTCTGTAGAATAGATGAATATTTTAATGTTACTACAGCTTGATAGAAGAAAACATATGGATACTCTCTGATAGTTTTCAAATAATGATATTAGAACTTGACATTTTGGAGGTTTCATTTTGATATTTGAATACAGAGAGATCAAAGCTTTTTCCTTTATATTTCTCCTTTTTTGCTATAGTTTGCTGGGGGAACATAGAAGCCTTTTATAGCAATAAAATTATCTTTTTGTCTCTAAGAATAAATTAAAGGGATAATTCTGCATGTCTATGACATAGATAACTTGTTACTTTTACACTTAGCGAGTATAACTTCAGAAATATTATTTCCATATTAAATGGTTATTAGGGCCTTTTGAAATGTAATACTAGCATCTTCCTGTTACTAGGGCTGGAGCAATAGCACAGCGGGTAGGGCATTTGCCTTTCATGCGGCCGACCCAGGTTTGATTCCTCTGTGCCTCTCGGAGAGCCCAGCAAGCTACTGAGAGTATTCCGCCCTCACAGCAGAGCCTGGCAAGCTACCTGTGACACATTAGATATGCCAAAAACAGTAATAATAGGTCTCATTTCCCTGAGCCTGAAAGAGCCTCTAATCGTTGGGAAAGACGAATAAGGAGAGGTTGCTAAAATCTCAGGGCTGAGTATAATAGAGATGTTATCGGTGCCCGCTCAAGTAAATCGACGAACAATAAGATGATAGTGATACAGTGATTCACCAAATAGGGAAACTCCACAAGCCTGGATTTTGTCTATCACTTATATGCCCAGCATTAGAATTTACATGGGACAAATTAGGTGCCCAAGCCAGGCAGACACCATATGTGCCCCTTCTTGGACTTTACCTGTAAGTGCGCTCTTGTCAATATCTGCAATATCCAATATCTGCATCTCTAAGTTTAGGATACTTTCTGGAAACTGTAGGAAGACAGTGCTGTCTACCTCTGCATCAAGTTTGATGATTTACAACTTCTTTATCCCAAAGAATAACCTGTCTCAGTATTTGACTAATAAACTCCATTATTTCAATGGAGGGGCAACACACTCTACATAGGTGACCTTCTCTTCCCTGTATAATTTCTTCATTATCCTACTGCCTTTCTAAACAGCAAAACATTCACTCTCAGGATATGTTTGGTGCAAATCAAATCAAAATGTTAAATTTTTGAATAATTTTTGAGTCATAGTGAAGTCTAGACACACGTTTAGAAGAATGCTGGCTGGGGAAGAGTTACAACATGGGTCCACAGAAGGTGGGCACTAAGCAAATTTGTTGATGGGGAGAAGACAGTACAGTAATGTGAGAAAAAAATGAATTCCTGGCAGCACCTGATATTCAGTATCTTCAAATAAGTCTTGAGAAATCTATAGCGTGAAACAGCAACAATCACACATAATGCTGACTGTATGTATGTGAAACTTGTATAGTTGGACTAAAGCTTTTGTTTTTGCCATCTTTAGATTCTTTATAATTTTTTTAGCAGGCATAAATATTTTAATTTTTTCTCTGGGTCCCACCAATAACATCTAGTCACTGGTGCACATTATAGTTTCTCATTATTGTTGAGGCAGAAATAGAATACTAAAATTTTGACATAAGAAAAATCAACTTTATAGAGATGAGTAGGTCAATAAGAAATTCTTAGACTTTATCCATGATCTACTTTAATTGAGTGCTTGTTTTTTATTTTTGATAAATATAGTAGTCATAGAAAAAAAACAATGTAGTGATATTTTATCATGCTCTAAATATCATGGTATAAATTATTCAAACAGTTTTGGATGGATATGACATATATGTTATTAATTTAATTTGTTTTTTTTGGCTTTTTTGGGGTCACACCTGGCAATGCACAGGGGCCACTCCTGGCTCTGCACCCAGGAATTACTCCTGGCGGTGCTCAGGGGACCATATGGGATGCTGGGAATCAAACCTGGGTCGGCCGCGTGCAAGGCAAACGCCCTACCCGCTGTGCTATCTCTCCAGCCCCCTAATTTAATTTGTTTAGAGAAAAAATAATTTATACTAGCTAGAACAGTTTTGATATTTACCAAAAAATTCACTTTTTGGGGGGTTTTGGACCACAAATGACAGTCCTCAGACCTACTTCCTGGTTGTGCACTCACTCCTAGCAGGTTTGGGGAGCCACATAAGGTGCCCAGGAACAAACCTGGCTGGGTGCATGCAAGACATGCTCTTTACCTGCTGTCTTTCTGACCTGGAGCATTCTATATCTGTGGCATGTCCATATACTACTAGGGATTTTCCAATTCATCACTTATTATTTGACTTTCCAGTTGGAATTTTTTTTTTTCTGTTTCTAATAACAGTCATGCTAGGCACCATCTGCCTCTTAAGAGAGTGGAGACTTTTAAAAAATGAATTTCCTTTTCACTTCTTAGTTGTTGTAGTGACCAGAGGTTGTGTACACTTGATTGCAATGTCTGCCCAGAGTGGGTCACACACTTGACTAAAGTGCTTCACAATGCCCCTCTGCGTCACGTCATTTGTTGTGGTATTCACACAAACTTATTTGTATGTGTACCAGAGACTGAACACTTTGTTGTGGGGCTAGGGATCATCGAAGCAGAACCCGCAGCACCCCTGGGATCACATGCGTGCATACGAGGTAGCACTTAGGGGTGAACTCAGCCACAGGCCTAGGCTTGCAACGCAGGTGATTTTTGCTATTGAGCTGTCCTCAGTTCCCTAAAAAGATAGAAACTTTAAAAATTGGCACATCTAAGCACAAAAAGTATATCTTACGCTATATTAAAAAAAAAGTATTTGAGGAATAAAAATCATTCCTGAGAGGGAAATGTTGGCTTGTGGATTTTCAGATCAGTGGCAAATAAGACAAGTATTGCAGTATTTGCCACTAAGTGAAAACACAAGTCATGTGATAATGGGTGTTACATCTGCAGCTGACACTCACTTCACAGAGCAGGTGCCTCAAGATGTTTGCAAAACTAACACAGCTCAGGTGCCAGTCTCTAGCAGCTTCCAGGAAGTAATGAGTGGAGGCAGTGGAAGGACTAACTCAGGTTGCTCTAGGTCCCAGGGCACTTAGTTTCTCATTATATATTCTCCTGGGTAAACTATCAGTGTCACAGAGAAATTGCTGGATGCTGACATTTATTAACCAATAATAACTTTACATGCAAAAGAATGAAGTTGGACGCTTACCTGGGACCAAATTAAAAAACCAATATAAGATGAATGAACTAAACAGAGATGAAACTCTGAAGAAAATAGGTGTATTTTGACACTTGTCTTTACGATATTTTCTTAGATAAGACACCAAAAGAATAGGGTACAAAATAGGTAAATTATACTTTATGAACAAATTTAAAATTATGTGTAGAAGCAGAGGTTTAAGCATTTGCCTTGGATACGGCTGATTTGGGTTCAGTTCTGTCACTGCACATGGTCCCCTTAACATCACCAGGACAGATTAAGCATAAAGCCAGGAGTAATCCCTGTGTCCTGAGGGGTGTGGCTCACTTAATAAACGTATGTATAGATGGACACAGTCAGCAGAATAAAAAATCATAGCACTGAAAATAAAAAGCATTCCCAAATCAAATCTTTGAAATGGATTAGTATCCAGAATATAGCTTCAACTTAACACTAAAAACAGCAGACACTCAATTAAAAAATGGGCATAGGACTTGAATATATATTTTCCAATTATACATATAAATGTCCAATAAACACATAAAATATGCCCAGTATCAATTAGATAATTAGTGAGATTCACATCAAAACCACATGGAATATCATTTCATACTCATTAGTATACATAGTATATGTATACTAATAGTATGCATAATATACTAATACTAACTTATTAGTATACATAATATACTAATAGTATATGTAATATACATATATAAATATTTAAAGCTACATGTTTCCATTTTGGACAGCAAAGCAATGTATTCATTCAGTGAAAGAATGGAGGTTAGCATTCTTACCTTTCTATCTCCTCTACTCTTATTTCCCAGTGTTTATTGATTACATTTTGATTTGATTTGAAGTTTCAAGGATTCATTCCTTATTCTGAAAGATCAGACTCGCTGATTGTTTAGTCTCAATCTTACATTTAAATGGATGTAGGAACCTTCAACAGTCTTTCCCTTACTATCTTTGTTATTGAGACTTTAATTTTGGTTCACCTCTAAAGACACGAGCATCCATTGTTAAGGTGGGTTTTTCAAGAAAGGTTCTATTCCTTGAATGCTTTTACACTGAAGAATGCCTGTAACTGTATAATTAAGAACAAGTGATAAATGGGAATAAATATGTGCCTGTGAGAAAACAACCATTTAATGAACAAATTAAGAAATTAAGAGAGGACTTGTTGAGACGTGTTTAACATTGCACATGTGGAGTATTATCCTCGGGGCACTGAGCTTCTAAGGGTTGGGTAGTGAAGAGCAGTGGGCTTTAATAATGACCACCGACAGAACCTAAGCTGTCTTCCTGGTTTCCTTCCAAGGGCCCTCTTGCCTCCTGGACCTTATGTGGATGGATCCTCTCCAACTGGCATTCATTATTCTGTAACAGGTTCCAGTCTGTGGGAACCAAATTCACCAAGGAACTCGACAATTTTCTTGAGTTCCATTATTTCCCTCTCAGAACAGTGCGAGCATTATTCTGTTGAACATTGCTATAGAGATAACTGAGATATAATGAACACACTCTTGTGTTCTCCTTTGTAAATGCCATTTCTATTCTACCTGGATTCCAGAAGAATTCCTTCTTTTTACTGAGAAGCTCAGCGTCCTAACACATACATGTTCCAGTGTTGGCCATCTGTATCAATCTCTCTTAGTATACGATATGAGTATTTGATTAGTAGAGTCAAGTATTGCATCATTTAAGAAATGCATCTTTAAGTAGATTTTAAGTTGTTGAGATGCATCTTTAAGGACCAAATTGTCCAAACATTAGATACGTTATCTGTTTTCTAAATATTTATCTTTGTCCTCTATTTCCCTAGTTATTTTAATTGATATATCTATCTTTTGGACTTTTTACATTAAAATATTATTCATGAATACACATAAAAACATTATTTTCCTTGAAGCCTATATATATTAAAATCCACAGAAGCATAATTTTGTTTCCTCATTTATTTCATCATTTAATAGTGAAGGCAGGCATAACTTTCTGTAAAAGGCTAGCGAGGGGCAGAGGGATAGTACAGCAGATAGGACTTTGTCTTGCATGTGTCTACCCAAATTCAATCCTGTACAATCCATATGATCCCTTGAGCCCTGCCAGGACTGATCCCTGAGCACAGAGTCAAGAGTAAGCCCTGAGCAACATTTGGGTGTGTCTCCCATCCCCAAACAAAACAAAACAATAAAAGGCTACACAGCAAATGTTTTTGGTTTGCGTGTTATATTCGGTCTCTCACAAATTCTTTGTTTTTCTTCATACAACATTTTAAGTGGCAACCCCAATGTTAACTCACAATCATGAGAAATACAAAAATAGTTGTAGTTTGTGTACTCCTAGAATCACTTTATTATCTCATTCTGTTGCGTGTTAACTATTATTTTCATTAAATCTATATCCTTATTGCATAACCTCATTGAATAAGATACTCTTGAGAAATCTGCTTCTGTTTCTTTGTTATTTTTTCTTTCCAACAAGTTTCTTCAACTAAATTTGCTGCTAAATTATTTCCCTTCTCTATCTTTCCCATATCCTCTTTTCTTCACTCTCTTCACTCTTTCACTTACTTTATTTTTTGCATATGCTCATTTAGTTGTTGTTGCATTTTTTGCTCATGTTTTACTTAGATGATTTACTTCAAACACTCTCCCTTCTATTACATAGTGTGGGTGTTTTCTCACTAATTCTCTTCCCACTTATCTCTAGGACCTATTTGTTTATACCCGCTGGGCTAATATTTGGGAGCAGTTTTATTCTTTCATTCTATTCTTTCTGTAGCATAACAACATAGATGAGAGATGAAAAAGAGAGGAATCTTCATCTGGGTTAGAATAACTGTAGCTGAGAAATTTTGTTCTGCAGTGTCTTCTTAGTTTATTTAATCCTGCCTCATGACCCATTCCAGTTAACAGAAAATCCTATCTGTGAACTTTGGCTTGCTGTGCAATACAGCACACACTTGGTAAGATGGTAAGATCTCAAACTTCAACCTCATTTAAGATGTTAATTTTAGGTGCTTCTCTTGAGAAATGTGTCTAACTTTAACCACAGCTACAAATAGGCAGTTCAAGTTTATTGTGTAAATATTTTAGTTCATCATTTTTACTCCTGCCTGATTATTTCTAAAGTAATATTAGAAATTATGCCATGCCATATTGTGCCCCATCAAAATATTTTCTCCTATCTATTTATCTTTTTTCTAATTAATAGTATAAGTTTATTTACATTTTCTAATTTATTTAAAAAGGAGATTCTGTGATGTTGATTTATTCCGTGATTTTATTTCCGTAAGTTTTTAAAAGCATGTATGTATCCCCATATTGAAGATTCATAGAATATCTAAACAACATAATATCCACCAGTATTGATTAATTACAAAGTATATGACATTTTAAATTAAATAAACAATATAAAAATGAAATGCTGGTTCTAACTACAATAAAATTATGACTAAAATTAATTAAATAGCTACCCTTGGGGGACCTCAAATCATTGAACTTGATTTCATGTTTTCAACAACAAAAAACCTGGATTGAAAATTATTTCCTCAGGGACACAGTTTGGCTATGAACTATCAGACATTTTGACTACTGTTTCTAAGACATTAGGTTGATAGTTATTTTTATTCTGCTATACAGAAATTTGTTATTTGTATTTTGCTGCGTACATACAGCAAAAACATGCACATGTACACCCTCCCCACCACCACACACACTTGTACACACACACTATATTCCAAGAGACTGATCTTAGTTTGCAATGAGAAATACCAAGGTCTATGAACATTGAAGGAAGCTAAAATCTTACAAGTTACTTATTTATTTATTTATTTATTTATTTATTTATTTTATGGGCTTTGGTTGGGTTAAGATGCTTATTGATTCACAAATTGCATTACTTTAAATGTGCCATGATTCTGTGTCTGAAATACATAGATCACGTTCATAAACACTTGAAAAAATCAACACAATTTTATGTCTAAGTAGAGAGCAATTTAGTACCTTGTTCTCATGTTCATCTTTATCTAAATACAGCATAATTAAAGTAATATAGAATTAGTACCAAGATGAGCACACCAAGAAAGCCTTAGCACAACTGGAAAAAAATTAGCACATGAACAAAGTTGCATTTCAAATCAATGAGAAAGATGCTAGTTATTCATTTTGGTTTTTTGTTTGAAGGCCACACCCGACAATGCTCTGGGGTTACTCCTAGTTCTGTACTCATAAATCATTCCTGGTAGTATTGAGGAAACCATATGAGAGATTGAGTCTGGATGAGCCACGTCCAAGGCAAATACCCTAACCACTGTACTATCGCTCTGGCCCCAAGGGACTAATTATTCAATAAGAGGGGTTATAACCAACTATGTAAGAAAAAATAAGTTGTATTATATTTGCATCTTTTTGTGTGTAAGAATCAAGCAGACTTCTAGAAATATTACATTGCTAACTATTAAACTAAAGCCTGTAAATCTTTAGATGATTATTGTTCATGTTTTTAGTTTTGTGTAGAGCAAGAATTTCTAAGTTTGATATAAATGCTGATTAAACTACATTAAAATTAAAACCTTGAGAATTGGTGGGAGAAAAAGGAGGAAAGGCCAAAGATATAACAAGATGAACAAATTCTTTGCATGCAGAAGGCTAAATTTAGTCCCTGTCACAGTCACATGTCCCTCACCATCATGAGTGACCTTAAAAACCAGAGCCTGGCGGAGACCCCAAGTACCACTTGGTGTGGCCCAAAGCTGCAAAAATAAAAAAGGATAAAAGAAAAGAGACTTATAAAAACAGAGCTACATTTAGAGTAAAAGAGTACTACTTATGGAGGTCACATTAATAAATAATTTCCAATATAAAAATGAATTTGAATAAGATTCACATTTTAAAAATTTGGATATCATTAATAAGCAAAAATAATAATACAGTGTATAAAATACCTAAAAAGGCATTATTTCAAAAAATATAACAAATGAACAAAGATTGTTTTTAGTGATAAAATTTTTTTTTTCCTTACAGGAAAGTAAGGCTGGAGTAGCTTTTATAACTTGTTGGCAAGGCACATTTACTGCTGAAAGTGCTTTAGCAAGCTCTAAGAATATTAAAATTCATTGACTAAGTGAATCCACTGCCAAAATTTTTAATTAAAATATCATTTTAATTGTATTATTTTAAAGTGTTTGAGTTTATGAAAGCTGGAAAATAAACATTCATTTAAGGATGAATAATATTAAAATATATTGAGAACTAACCTTTGAAAAAGCTCTTCTAAAATGTATAATAATTAATAAGTATTTTTAGAATTAATTACATGAAGAGGTTGGAAACACCTTTTGAGGAGAGGGCCCTACCTGACAGTGCTCACGGCTTAATGCTGGCTCTGTGCTCAGAAATCACGTGTAGTGTTGTGGATCAAACTGTGATAGAATGTGTGCAAAGAAAGTGCCTTAACCTCCTGTGCTATCTTTTGAGCCCTGAAAATATACATTAATTAGTAAGAGTATGCTAACCTTTCAGTAACTAATTTTATTTTATTTTTAATTTTTTGTTGAATATTTGTGAGAGACCATTGCAAAGCTGTTTAAGATTGGGTTTCAGTCATACAATGATCCAACACCCATCCTTCCACCAGTGCACATTTCCCACCACCAATGTCCCCTGTTTCCCTCTCACCATCCCTCAACATTCCCACCTTCCCCCTCAGTCTGCCTCTATGGCAGGCACTTTTCTTCTTTCCTTCTCTTTTTTGTGCATTTTGGTTTACAATACAGGTACTTTGTTCAGGGCATTCAGATTTTTATCAGGATGGTAAGGCTGGAGTACCTTTTTAACTGGGTGGCAGCTTTGGGGGTGTGGATGTGACTGCCAAGATTTCTAAGTATAGGGAGATGGTGAGAGGTATTCATAACCCTGAGAAAGCCTGGAAATTTCAGTCACAAAACCTGCATACCCGAATTTTCAGCAGATCATAACTAATTTTAAAATCCTGTGTGTGATTTATTTATAGGTTAAAAGAAATATCATATTTCTACTTAAGCTATATTTGTACATTCAAAGCAAAAAGAACAAAAGAATACCTTTTTTGTTGAAATTTTCCATCAAGATCTGTTTGTTATTCCATTTCTCAAAGTGAAATTCTCCCCACATCTCATCTTGGTACCCATATTATGCACCTTAAAATACAAAACACAAATATATTTGTAGAGTAGTTACTCCGTTCTAGTTAACATAATAAGTGAGTTTCACCAGAATGAAATGTGACAAGTTCCACAGTGATGTGGCTGGTCATCTGCCAGACTCCCATGTTTGCCCAGTACCTGGATGCTGCCTTTTGGTTTGTCCATTGGCTAACATGTGTTGGCTGTATACTCACAGGGTAGGCATAGTGGTTATTTTTCCTTATTTAAGATCATGGGAAGGAATAATCTGCAAAAATCATTTTTCTACAATAAAAGATCATAAATAAGTATTTTACTATAAAACATTATACTATGCCTGTGGACACAACTCTTCATAGGAATAGTGTTTATTATCATGAAAATTCATAACTAAATTATGAAAATCCATAACTTATTACTGTATAGTAATATAGTAACTATAATCCATAATGATAGTAACTATAATTCATAACTATATTATGAAAATCCATAATGAAATCAATAACTAAAATACATTTAATTATATGTATTATGTTAATAAAATAATTGTAGATCTACAATAGAAGTCTGCAGATTTTTTAGGCCATATTGTATAAGGCAATGTCATATGGGAATTATTTAATGACATAAAAAAGACTATTAAAAACTAAAATTAAAACTGTAAGTATTGCAAACACTTCGCTATTTCATTTTTTAATAGGCTATATTCTGGAGGATGGTATTTCTGGAATTTTATTCTTACTTTAAAAATTGTCTTTGTGTTTTCTAAATTTTTTTTACATTAAACCCTTATAAAGAAAAATGTGTTGAAATTTTTGATAGTAAATATTAGAACTTTCTGCCAGTAAGTATCTTCTGAGGGAACCACTCTGATAACATTTTGTGGTTTTGATATAACAACATCTGTCTCCCAGGGTAAAGGTTAATCCTGATGTACTGTCAGTAGAGTTACTTAATCAGAAAGACCAAATTGCACTCTTGTCCTGCAAGATGGAAAATAATTTTTTTCACAATAAGCTACAAAAACAACTTATAATTTGTGTTTGTGGAGGGGATGATGGTGATATTTGATTAATGTAACGGGTATTTTAATTTACCCCTACTAATCTTAGAGAAGAATAACAATGCATATCTGAATAGACTAGTTTGGAAATCTGCAGACCTACATTCTAATTCCATTTTTCCTCATCAGCTAGAGATTGGCTTTGGTGCCAATGAAAATAGTAATAATAACCAAGGGCATCATTACTATTTAACACTTTATTACAATGCATTACTTTCTGTAATGTTTGTTCTACTTTGTTTTTTATGCTTACAACTTTCTCACAGTACGCTATATTGCTGTATCAACTGTAGCACTGTAGCACTGTCATCCCGTTGTTCATCGATTTGCTGGAGTGGGCACTAGTAACGTCTCCATTGTGAGACTTGTTGTTACTGTTTTTGACATATCAAATACACCATGGGCAGCTTGCCAGGCTCTGCCGTGTGGGCGAGATACTCTCGGTAGCTTGCCGGGATCTCCGAGAGGGACAGAGGAATCAAACCCAGGTCGGCCACGTGCAAGGCAGCAATGAAAAAAAATAGACTTCTGCTACTTACAGGAAAAGGTTCTTCTGCCAGACAGGATGCTGATTCTTGCCAGCTTCCAAGTTGCAAAGCAATGTGTTATGGTATCTCCAGTTTGTTTGATTCAGTAAATGCCTTACTGTCCCAATAAATACCAATTAAAGGTGATATCTCAATTTCACATTGGACGCAATGGCTTACAAAGTATGCCTCAAAACTATACTGATCCAAATTCTTCCATTGTTCAAGAAATTCTACTCAGCAAACGCTTAGTAAATTTCTGTAAATAGGATTACTCCAATGGTTATACCAATAGTGCCTGGTTATTAGAAACATTACTTATTCTTTAGTAGTTTATAGTTCAGAGCACTAGGTTTCGATCAGTAGTCCACTTACTAACTTACAAATTCACTTACTAATTGTGTGAATTTACCTGGGTGTCTCAGCTTCATTTTTTGTAAAATGAGAACAATAATAATGCTTATCTCCAAACTTGTTAAGATGACTAAAATTATGTTATATACTTAGAATAGTACCTGGCACTTAGAAAAGTATACTAATATGTCATTAAATACCATCTAAAAGATGCTGAGATATATGAACAATCTAGTGGCTAATTACATAATGCTGTTAATGTTCTATAGATAGAACTACTAATCTACTGCTTCATACATGTATAATTTCTTCAAGTCACACATATATTTCATTTGAGCATTGGCTCTGTGTATATGTTAGACTGATTTATACTTTTGAACTACCTCGTCTTAAGCTTGGTTGTAGTACCTAAGAAAAAGTATCAATAATATTACCAAATTCATATACCAGTTCATGAGATAACCAAAATGAAACAATATTTTAAGTTATATGTTAAAGTGTGTTTAGTATCTTTATGGAACCATTTTTCTTCTTAGTAGCTTCCTTTAACTATAGATCTTTAAAATAAAATAAGAAGTTTAAAATATCATAATGTGGGTCAAATCAAGAATTAACTCTCGGTAATGTTTGAACACTATCCTTTTTGTGAGTTTGTGACATCATATGAAGTTCTGATAAGATATTTGTTCTTAGGTTGGCATTTTTAATGGTTATATTCACATTTTTATCAGTAAACTTATTTCATTAATAAGAGATTTGTTAAATATACATGAATAAGAAGAAATGAATTCATTAAGTTTATGGTGCACTGTAGCACTGTAGCACTGTCGTCCCATTGTTTATCAATTTGCTTGAGTGGGCACCAGTAACGTCTCCATTGTGAGACTTGTTATTGTTTTTGGCATATCAAATACGCCATGGGTAGCTTGCAGTACTAATTAATTCATCATCATCATCATCATCATCATCATCATCATCATCATTCCGTTGATCATTGATTTTCTCAAGCGGTCTCAGTAACATCTCCATTTGTCCTAGCCCTGAGATTTTAGAAGCCTCTCTTTACTCATCCTTCCCAATGGTGCCGGTGCCGCATTGGAGGCTCTTTCAGGGTCAGGGGAATGAGGCCCATCATTGTTACTGGTTTTGGCATATGAATACGCCACGGGGAGCTTGCCAGACTCTCCCATGCGGGCAGGAAACTCACAGTTGCTTGCCAGGTTCTTCGAGAGGGAGAACTAGGCTATATGGTGGGGGAAAAAAGTTCTTTATATTCAGGATATTGAGCCCTTATTCAGATAAATGTATCCCAAGAACAGGCCTTAGGCAAAGTTGCAAAACTCAAGTTGAAGTTAAGGATTTGGTATCTGCCTTCTGCAGACAAGCACCACAAATGGAGGGGGTGCTAATGACCCTTTACGTTTGATTTTGTTTTGGCATCACACCAGCAGAGCTCAGAGCTTACTCCTGGCTCTGTGCTCAGGGTTCACTCCCTTCTGTGCATATGGGGTGACAGGGAGGGATCGAAGCCAAGGTCCCTCTGCACTGAAACTATCACTCCGTCCCCAGCCATGCTTCTTTTTTACTTCCCTGTCCCTTCCCTTTGTTGTTGCTACAGTTGTGTTGGTAGTGGGTGACTGGGATTGTCCGTGCTTTTGCTGTGGTGCTCTCAAGGGGTCGCATCGTGGTTGTGGTACTTTCACACTCAGCCTCAGTGCTCATGAAATGTGCATGTCTGGGGCAAGACATTACAGCGAGTAAAGTATTTGCCTTGCATGCGTCTGCCCTGAGTTCAATCCCTGGCACTCCATATGGTCCCCTGAGCACAGAAGGGAGTGAATAATTTCTTTATTTATTCTTAAATAAAGAAATTCTTGTCAAAGTATAGTCTTCACTCAGTCACATGAAATTGTTAAAATACAAGTGCAGAACTATACACTTCTTTTCTTATTTTGGTTCAGTTTTATATGATTTCTTTGCAACCTCAAAATAATCTATTGAACAACAATTCTACTGTGTCAAGTAGCGTGCAAGATGTGTAGAATGACAAAAGAAAGAAAGAATCATGTTAAGGAGATAATGTGGTTTTTAGAGGATATGCTTTTGCTATTCTTTGGAATATTTTAGGTTATTTCCTTATTATCAGGCATTTAACAAAATAAACTCAATTACTTAATGAAGAGTTCAGTTGCATCCAATCTACCTATCAGATGAATTTTCACTCATTAATGCAAAAATGCAATAGAGAGAATATCTGAAGTGGTTAGTATCTCAGAAGATTCTCAGCCTCAGGCCAGGCTATTTTCACTTAAAATATAATCATAATCATGCACATGTCAAAACTCATTTACTGTGAAACTGATATTGGTTTTGAAGTAGGTTAATACTTGTTTAAATATAGGCAGTAAAAAATATCTCAAGGACATTACTGTTTCTCCTCCTCTCTACCTTTGCTTACTGTAAAGAAAATAATATGCATTTTAAATTTTAATTCATACTTAACTTGAAATTTAGAGAAATTTTCATTCTTTCTAAAAGTGATCTCTAACAGAAAGCCAAAATACATCTGTTTAACAAAAATATAACTAGTCTCATTTGAGAGTTGACTCAGAATATTTAATCTTATTTACATTAAACAATGGAATAAAAATCCAACAAAGCCTCAGGGTTTTAAAAAATTGTTTTTGGAAATAAGAAAAGCTTAATTTAAGCAGTAAAGATAATTATCATGCTTAAAAAAATAAGTAGCAGTGAATCACCAAGGACCATTTTACTATGACTCATAATGATATGTGGTCAGAGACTTTAGCAGGTATACTTAAAAAAAAAAAAAGAATACCCTTTGGTGGTTTTCTTTGCCTCCGGATTTTTCAAAAATTGGCATTGCTTTCTGGGGCTGAGACTTTTCATCACTAGAAGACTCACTACACTATAAATACAGTTCTGTGGTTCACAGGTACGACAGATCTGATCACAGGATAAATTTCCTTCAGTGTCATCTCCTTAACTCCTTCTCCATCCCATCCTGTCTCATGTGCAGACAGGTAAAAAGTTCAGTTGATAAACAGGATAGCTTAAGGTGAAAGGTGAGAAGATAAAAAGGAGGGCTTAAGGTAAAAGGTGAGAAGGAAAAAGGATAAATGAAATATTTTTATGAGAGGTGCATACATGTTTGAATTTTCCTTTGTAAATAATATACTAATTCTGCCTATCTTAGGACATAAGTAAATGTTTGTTGACAAAGAGCATGAATGAGTAAAATGTTTAATCTTTGAAAATAATATGTAATATCTTTAATTTATTTAGCAAAACAATTTAGCTAAAAAATAGAAAATCAGACCATTGTGATAGTACTTTATGTAGTACTGGTACTTTATAAAACATAAAACACTTTCACGTAATTTATCTTATTTGAACTCTTGTTAAGGAGACAGGTGTTATTATAGATGAAAAATATAAGGCTCAGGATCAAAAGATGACAATGTTTTCCTTCAATATCTCACTAACAAAGCACCAACCTCTGGGAGTGTCTGTCCTCTGGATAGCATATCATTAGTTGTGGTCACTGTGGTAAGCAACAACCCATTCTAAAGATTAGAAGTACACCAGTTTAAGGATGAAATAATTAGTCTAACGAGTAGCCTTTATGTATATGTGGACAGAGTGGCGGGGAATGGGATGGGATAGAAGCTTATAAACTAATATTATTCAAATAAACATTTAATGAGGACTACTTTGTGCCAGGCACCTAGGTCCCTTCTCAGGCAATTTTGTCCATGTTATGGATGAAGACTCTTAGGTATTTCATGATCTTCCTAAGTTTCATGTAGGGTAGCAAGGATAGAATTCTACATACAACAATATACAATCAAGTTTTCATTTCTAAAGAGTTAAACTTTGGTAGAAGGAACAACTGAGTTGCAGATATCAGCGAGACTGAGACACAGCACAACTCAATTGCCCAAACGAATTATTCAAACACTTCATATGACATAAAGTGTTTTTTAGAATAGGTAGAGAACTTGAGTTTATCCTTGAAAGGTGGGTATGGTTTAGATAAGTTCCATGAAAGGGAAAGGTGCTTCCAGGCAAAATAAAATGCAACAAATATCCAATATAAGAGAACATACATAGACAAAGGGCAATAAAAAACCTGGGAAAAGTCTCATAATCACTAACAACCATGATCATATATGATTTAGAAGAATGATAGCTATGCAAGAACAGAGGCTTTGGAACACAAACAAAGGGATCATACTGGGTGATCAAGGACTGAATTGGTTGATAAAGCTTATATGAAGGAATTGATCTTCAGCTCAATAATAAAAATTTAAAATTCTGCATTTTAATAAAAAAGAAGAGAGATATGGAGAATCATCTAGTGGATTAGCATTCTATTTATGAAGTGTTTTAGAGGAATGTAATTTTGCTTGTAGGACTGGTATATCAAGAGAAGATATTTGTGGATTTTGTTTTGTTTTTTTCATTCAAAACTTGAAGGGGCTGGAGCGATTGCACAGCGGGTAGGGCATTTGCCTTGCACACAGCCAACCTGAATTAAATTCCCAGCATCCTATGTGGTCCCCTGAGCACCACCAGGAGTAAGTCCTAAGTGGATGAGCCAAGAGTAATCCCTGTGCATTGCTGGGTGTGACCCAAAAAGGAAAAAAAAAAACTTAAGGGAAGAAGCATTCTGGAAGTGGTATTATCCATGAAACCATATCAGCAACAGAATTGTAAACCACAGTACCTAAAGAAAAAAATATATTCTTTCCATGAAGGGGGTTGGAGGAGGTGGTGGGAAGAAAACTGGGGAGATTGGTGGAGAGAACTGGATATTTATGAAGGGATTTGTCTTGGAATATTGTGTACCTAAAACTCAATCATGAATAATTTTGAAAATCATGATCTTAATTAAAAAATATTAAAACTATTAGAAGTTTGGAGTTGCTCTCAGTTGTAAGTATAATTCAATGGTAGAACATATGTTTTATATGTCTAATGTTCTAGCTTTAGCCCCTGAGACTCCCTTTCCCCAAATTTGGAGTTAACCATCAAAAATATAGTTGTAAATAAGACTTTATTTTTGAAAAATTAGTCACTGTGCTGTTTATATTGAATTAGAGAAGCAGCAATTAGAATTAGAACTTCAAGGAGACTATTGAGATAATTTAGAATT
The DNA here is from genome assembly GCF_027595985.1 of Sorex araneus. Lineage (NCBI taxonomy): Eukaryota > Metazoa > Chordata > Mammalia > Eulipotyphla > Soricidae > Sorex > Sorex araneus. The sequence continues at coordinate 161,550,786 of NC_073305.1, read as the reverse complement.
AACATGTGGAATGACTTGGACAAAGGGAATAGATGGGAAATGTGAGAACCTATTCAGTGTGGAGCAAAAAAACAAGAAAAAGGAGGGCCGGAGCGATAGCACAGCGGGTAGGGTGTTTGCCTTGCACCCGGCCGACCCAGGTTCGATTCCCAGCATCCCATATGGTCCCCTGAGCACCGCCAGGGGTAATTCCTGAGTGCAGAGCCAGGAGTGAGCCCTGTGCATTGCCGGGTGTGACCCAAAAAGAAAAAAAAAACAAGAAAAAGGAAATGAGTGAAGAATTCTCATCTAGTGAAAAGTCTGAGGGAATCTTGGTAATCTGTATATATCTCTGTAGTAGTCAAAGCTGCCCCTATCTGTGATGTCATTTCACAGTTCACACTTAAGAGGAACCTATGAAGTGGATATCACTTTTGCTTGTAAATAAGAATATCAATAAGTCAAGTCACAACCTTTAGGGGCCAAGTAAAATAATTTCAGTGAGCATAGGATTTGGTTGGTGAGGACTGTTGGTGAGGAGAGAGCATAGTTCCTTTCCTTCACATTTCAGATACTGTTCGCAATTAACATTTCTGAAGCAGGCATGTATCTTACTCTCCTATAGTCTCTGTCAATGTGAAAACCATCGTAATGCTGTTGTCCTTACCTGAACACACATGACCTCAAAATAACTATATTGCTTCAGTTGAATTTAATTACACGTATATTGACAATCTATGCATTGAGTTTAATTGCCATATAATATGTCTTTTGACGAAGTATTTGCAACGATCTTATTTTTTTTTTCTGAGATCCATGCTGAAGATTTCATCATAAGCTGAGAAGTGTAGCTAAGGTGAAGGGACAGGTGTTTGAACATTATATGACTGAAAATAATGAACAATTTTGTAACTATATATCAAAAAACTAGAAGAAATGTTTTTAAAAAGAGGAGTGCATTTAAGTGAAGGAAAAGCTATCTAGTCCCTCAGAATCTATGTACAATGTTTCAAAACCCAAATGATTCTCTGATAGAGAAGTAGCAATTTTTTCCTCTGATCAGATACATAGTGATTTTTCTTAACTGTTCTAATCTACTCACTGTTTTGATGTTTGAATTAGTTCAGCATCTTTTGTTCAGTTAAGTTCTAATGTATTTCATGCTGGCTTTGTTGGTACTATAAGTGGCCTCTCTTTGCACCTTGACCTCTATCTAGTATAAGAATAAAAGAACAAGGCAAGTTTTACAAGACAGAGTATGTGTTATTCCTGGGCAACTGTACGTTAGTGACAATTTCCAGTGTGGGTGGATTTGAGCGTCTGAAGGATGAACATTTTCCAGTTAGTCTGTCTATGAACATCAAAGACTCTATTGACATATTTGCCCCCATTTTCTACTTCAATCTTGTTCCTATTATATAATATGTTTCAACCTTAAGATCTTTTACAGAGGTCTTGTTTCATATATTTATGTTTATGATTAATTAGATGAAAGCCTTTTGAGTACCTACCTGTGCCAAAACTACAGAGAGACTTTGATATGTGCCAGCATATCACTTTTAATCCCGTGTGTATGTATGCATATATACATATATATGTTTGAGACTGAGAAAGTCTTATGCTGAACTTCACTTATTCCTAATAGTGCCATGTCTAAACTTTGTAGTATGTGATATTAGCTATACCCAACAGTTAAAGTCACCTTATCACAAAAGTAAAAAAAAATTGTAACTTTGAGGCCATGGAAAATTTCAAGAGCTCTGGGTCAAAGAACAAGTATAGGTGGTAAGGTCTTTGCTTCATATGGCCTGTCCCAGTTCAATCCTTGGCACTACCTATGGTCCTCTAAATAACATTTAGGTCACTCCTGAGCATAGAGCTAGAAATGACCTCTGAGCCCCCAGGGATGTCCCCAAAGCTAGCAATCAAACACACAGAGAAAAGCTTCAAAGACACTAGTAAAAGTTGTAAATATTGCAACATATAGTCAGCCTTTCAAGGCAATTGTTTTAAAGGGAAAATAAAAGTCAAATAGATATCATATAAATGCTTCACTTTCAGTACTTTAATTTAGCAGAAACTGATATTAGGTTTTAATCATATTGTGTGAGAATTGAAATGATTAACCATCTTTTATAAATAGCCTGTATTTATTCTCAATAAATAAGATTGTTCATTAAATGTCAGCATGAATAGGTGACTAAATATCCAAACACTAAATGTTGCAAAAAACTAACAAGAATCAGTTGCCTTGATTGTGCATAAAGAAAGAAACTGTAACACTGTCATGCTGTTGTTCATCGATTTGCTCGAGTAGGCACCAGTAACGTCTCCATTGTGAGACTTGTTATTGTTTTTGGCATATCAAATATGCCATGGATAGCTTGCCAGGCTCTGCTGTGTGGGCCGGATACTCTCGGCAGCTTGCCGGGCTCTCTGAGAGTGTCGGAGAAATCGAACCTGGGCTGGCCGCATGCAAGGCCAACACCCTACCCGCTGTGCTGCAGTTCTCAGACTGACTCTCAAGGACTGATTATGTCCGTTTCTCCTGGTTCAGCCTCGATGACTTCATGTTGAACATATTGGGAGTACTTTCACAACAGAAATGGGCAAACAATGTAGTTCAGAGTTATTTATTCATTTATTTATTGCTTTGGTTTCTAGGCCACATCTGGCAATTCTTACGGCTTACTCCTGCCTCTGTGCTCAGGAATCAAAAGGTCCTATGGGTACCAGGAATTGGAACCCCAGTCAACTACATATATGACAAGTGTGCCCTGCTTACTATACTATTGTTCTGGCTAAATAGTTATTTATTACTTACTAATAATGGAACACTGGCTTACCAGCTCACCACCAGCATGGGTCATTTCTGTCTTCCCAGAGAAGAAACTTGTATATTCCTTAGTTAATTTTTTTTTAATCCCAGCTGACTCCAAACTATCTTACCTTAAGGGCAGACAAGTTAAGTGCAGGTAACACAAAGACTTGCAATTACTAACAAAGGACTACTGCCTTGCTAAGCTTTGTAGATAATTATCATGTCCAAAGTCAGATACACGGTCAGAGAAATGGACAGTAGATAGGGCGCTTACCATGCATGCTAGCAGCTTTTGTAGCATCCCATGTGGTCCCCTGAGCACTGCCAGGAGTAATTACTGAGTGCAGAGCCAGGAGTAACCCCTGAGCATAGCCAGGTGTGGCCCCCAAAATGAAACAAAGCCAGGTAGAGTCCCTGACTCTCACCATACTTACTATGTGGTGAAAAGACTTTTGTTAAAATGTTATAAGCAAATGTATTGTTTGGCCATGATAAGAATTATAGGAGAAAGATGTATAATATTACCCAGAGCATACACAAGGATTATTTGACTGTGTTAAGGAAGGAAGGAAAAGCTTTCCTGATGAGTTCCTGAGATATAAATAAAGAGCAAGACTTAAATAAACAAAGCTGGGAGAGATACACACTACCTGGCAGAGAGTGGCTGTGAATAGAAATAAATAAATGCTGGGTCAATTGAATTCCAATCATGTACTGGGATCTCTGTTGAATGCTGATAGCAATTTCCTGAAAAATATGGGAAATCAGAAGTCATTTTGCTCTGGGAATGACAGCTTGTGAGTGTCTTTTTAAAATCTACAGTCTCATAGAAACTGGTTTCAGGGACCGTTGGCACCTGCTCACTTGAAGAACTCCAGCTCTGTGTGAGATCATGTGATAGGAGAGCAGGGGCCTTTAGTTATGCACCAACCACACAAGTGCCTGTGGTTTGCTTAGTTAAAAAAAAAATTCTAGTTTAGAAACCCAGAAACTGTCAGCCTCTGGAGTTGTTATGACACTGTCTGTCTGTCTATTCCCATGTGTGTTGTGACTCATCTTGTCCTTCTGCCATATGGTTGATTGAGGTAAAACTCCAGGAAAAAAAAAATATATATATACATACACATACACCCACATGATTAACTTTAAGGTGATAAGGTGATGAAACTTAGATTTTTTTAAATGTAAATGTGTGGGGAATACCCTAAAATTTTGCCTAAAAATAAAACAATTATAATATGTAATAAAGGGTTTTCTTTAATGGTGGTGACAAAAAATCATAATGAAGATTTTTTTATATTAGTAGTAAGAAGGAGACATGGAAAGGAGGCAGGAGGAAAGTATTATTTGTTGACACTCATTGATATAAAATTTAGTACTTATTACTGGATTTCTCAAGTCTTAAGTATAAAGGTAAAAACCTCATATGATAGAACACAGATAGAACACATAACTAGGTGTCATGAGTTGGAACATGGGGTGCAGAGGGTGATCCTCAACAACATCATTTGATCCAGCTGTGTCAATTCAAAACTTGTATAAGCACTCAGAAGCCCTATCTGTTCTTTACTGAGCCTCATAAAAAGATAAAGATAAGGAAGTTTTCAGTCTTGATTCTGTGATTAGAAATTCATAGAACTCAATCTTTCTACATGATCATCATAAATATTCTGGCCTGGTTCTTTGTTGTTTGTTTCCATTTGCCATGTTTTGCTTTCTCTGGGGGCCATACTTGTAATTCAAAGTGGCAGCTCCCTGCTCAAAGATCACTACTGATGTTCAGGGGACTATCTGATAGTAAGGATTGAATCTGGGGCCCCATCCAGCAATATATGCACTTTAGCATTTTGAGTTATTGCCCCTATTTTCTAGTTTGGTTCTAATTCACTGCTGAAAGACATTCTCCAAGTATGTCTTGGTACAAGGACACTTAAGTACCGAATATTTATTGTATGTCAAATTCTAGAGTTCATCCATCATGTAATTCAAAGTTGTCGCAATAATTCTAAGAAGGAAATATCATCTTCATTGTGTGGTTAAGAAATCTCAAGAGCAATGATATCAAATTGCTTAACAAAATGCACCCATTGGCATTAGCATCTGCACATGACTCTATGACCTGGACTCTTTAGTATGTCACAACAGAATGCTGGGATTTTAAAGAATATTTTACAATTAAATTCATTGCTTATAACCACTGGTTACATGCAATAAAATTTTGAGAGTATTGTGTGTGTTGAACTCAGTACACCCACCAGCAGAGTCCCAGTGCCATCATACCATCAAAACTCCTTCTACCCATTCTTCTTGGTGTTCACAGCCTGAGAGTTTACTCTGTTGTGTTTTGCCATTAATGTGCTGTGGTTATTTGCATTCCATATACACGTAAAGTTATCTTTAAAATATATTTTTCTTCCTTACTTATTTCATTTAGCAAAATAATCTCAAAATCTATCCATGCTTTTTTAAAGGGGAGTACTTCATCTTTTTGAGGCTTTATTGTTGTGGTTGGTTTGTTTGTTTTTTATAAAAGAAATGAGTAGTACTCCATTAAGTAGAAACCATAGATTCTTTATCCAGTCATGTGAAGATAGGCATTGTGTTAATTCAATATTGAAACTATTGTGAGAACACTGCTGTGAGCATGTCACTGTCACTGTTATCCCGTTGCTCATCGATTTGCTTAAGCAGGCACCAGTAACTTCTCCATTGTGAGACTTGTTACTGTTTTTGGCATATCGAATACAAAATGGGTAGCTTGCTAGGCTCTGCCGTGTGGGCAAGATACTCTTGGTAGCTTGATAGGCTCTCTGAGAGGGGTGGCGGAATCGAACCCAGGTCGGCTGCATACAAGGTCAACACCCAACCCGCCGGCCTATCACATAGGGTGCACATATTCTTTCAAAAGTGTTTTATATCCGTGGATGACTGCCTTGGAGGAAATTGCTGTATCCCTTGGCATTTATATCTTTTTTTTTTTGTAAATACGGGTTTTGAAAATAAGGGTTACAACTGGCAATTTGTTGACCTAATGTTGCTCAAGAGTCATCAGGGCCATATCCAGCTGTGCTTGGATGACCATGTGATGAGAGGGATTGAACTTGAAGACTTTTAAATCGTAGGTATTTGCGCTAACTGCTTAAATCCTATAACCAGACCCCTGTTCATGCCATTTTCCCTAATGATTGCATCAATTTATATTCCTACCAGTAGTGTATTAAAGTGCATTTCCTTCTCTTTCTCAACAACATTTTTTGGGGGGGTCATACCCGGCGATGCACAGGGTTTTTTCCTGACTCATACACTCAGGAATTACTACTGGTGGTCCTCGGGGTGCCATATGGGACCTGGGAATCGAACCTGGGTTGGCCACATGCAAGGCAAACACCCTACCCGCTGTGCTATTGCTCCAGCCCCTCAACAACATTTCTTGTACAATATCATTTTTGTGTCCAGAATCCAGCAGCTCCCTTCAGCTATGCACGCACAACTTCTTTGTTTTGTTTTAATTTTTTCCCATAGCTTAGTCATAGTGGATAAAAATTTGAAAAAAATCAGTTATTCCTTCTCAAACTAATTTTCTTTAGATTCAACAATAAAAAGTAACTATAGTAATGTTATGTAATATTCAAATAATGTGATTCTAAACATATTTTCTTATTTTATTTAAATGTAGCAATAGTTAAGTAAAAATAGTTTGACTTTTTTTCCCTTTTGGGTCATATCCAGCTTGCTTTGTGCTTACTCCTTGCTCTATGCTCAGGGATCACTTCTGCAGGCCTATGGGGTGCTGGAATCAAACCTAGGTGACATATGCAAAGCAAGCGCCTTACTGGTATACTATCTCTCTAAATCCCAAATAGTTTGCGTTATTACCATGTTGTTTAAATTTAAAGATTTTAAAGAGTTCTCAGAATCTGAAAGTAACTAAAAGTTATATGTGTTGAGTTTCTGCTGATGAAATATTTTTAACAGAACCACTGAAACTGATTACTTTGATTATTTTTAAGACTTTAAGATCCAGGATATGAATACAAAATAAAACAAAATAAAAATGAAGGAAATAAAAATCAAAGCAGAAGAAAGTAAAAGAGATATCAAAATATAAAAGATTAAAAATTACTAGGCATTGGGTTTTTTAAAAAAGTTTTTAAAAATGAAGAGTCAAACTGCTTCAAAATTATGAAGATAAAATACTTTCAAATATAGCCCACCCTGACAAGGCCCCGAGTTGTCGCCCATGAACTGTTCCTCTGGCTTCTGAACGGCCATGATCCCAGAGACAAATAAACCAATCTCGGAACCCAGCGGCTTTTGGCAGAAATACATCTGGATTGTGCATTAAACTATGGCGCTGTGCCACCCTGGGTGGGGCAGGGTGTTTGTCCCTTCTGCCTTTTTCCCCCTCAGGGGCAGCATGGTGTCCGTCATCTTTCAGAGCCTATTGAACAGCCAGGTATGAGACTGTAGCAATAAGACATGTGAGGCCTCATGAGATGGGGGGTGGAACTGGCCCCTGGACCGGCCCCTCTCCCCACCCTGATGAGGGCCCGACGAGGCCCCGAGTTGCCGCCCACGAACTGCTCCTCCAGCTCCTGAATGACCATAATTCCAGAGTCACACAAACCAATCTCGGAACCCAGCGGATTGTGGCAAAAATCCCTCCAAACTTATTACTAAAAGATTAGAAATCCAAAATCATCATATGCTCTTCATAATCAGCAATAGGAAACAAATTATCTAATGATGCCTTTTCAGCAGGTCTGATTGTTGGGGAAAATTTCAAATAATAATGGTGGTTCTTTTGTCAAAATATTGAATGTGATCAAAGTAGAGAGAGAGTAAAGTGGAAATCATCTGCCAAACAGATGGAGGAGAAGTGGAAGGGGGGTATACTGGGGTTTTTGGTGGTGGAACATGTGCACCACCAAGATGGTGAATGGTAAAGGGATGGCTGATTGATCATTGCATGACTGAGAGTTAAACTTGAAAGCTTTGTAACTGTTCTCACGGTGATTCAATTAAAAAAAAAAACTTTCAGGGGCTGGAGTGATAGCACAGCGGGTAGGGCGTTTGCCTTGCACGCGGCCAACCCAGGTTCGAATCCCAGTATCCCATATGGTCCCCTGAGCACCGCCAGGGGTAATTCCTGAGTGCAGAGCCAGGAGTAACCCCTGTGCATCGCCAGGTGTGACCCAAAAAGAAAAAAAAAACAAAAAACTTTCAAATACATTTTATTAAACCAGTACATTTTGATACCAAAACCAGGCAAGGACATTCACGTTAGGAAATAAAGCAAGCCTTTTCATGAAGATAGCACAAAAAGCCAAGAAGCAAGTCCATGCCCCTCCAAAGCTGAACTCAAAGCCAAAGCTTTCTTTTTTTTAAGTTGTAATTTTTATTGCATCACTGTGAGTTACAAAGTTCATGATTGAGTTTCAGGGATACATTTGTCCACCACCAATCTCTTCATTAGTGTCCACTTCCCTCCAAAATGTCCTCAATTTCCTATAGCCACTCCCTTCCCCTCCCCCAGGCTACCTCTATGGTGGGCCTTTGGATCTACTTTCAGCACCCCATCTTCCTCCAGACTGAGCACTTCCTGCCACCATTGTCATAGTGCTCCCTTCCTGACCTATCTTCTCCTCCTCCAGTGGCAAGCTTCCCACTGAGGACCTGTTCAGATACCCTTTGTTTCTATACCTTTGGGCTTTTGTTACTTCCCTTACTATGCTTTATTATGCTCCACATATGAGAGATATTAAAGCTTTGAAGGCCAAGAAAGCAGGACTAAATAGTGTGCTTGGACACACAAACACACCAAGATCCTACACTTCACTCACCTTCAGAAGACCCAAAAAGCTGCAACTGGACAGAGAGCCCAAATAGCCCCTGACGAGTACCTCCAGAACATATTAACTAACTCTGCCATCAAGTTCCCTTTGACCACTGAGTCATCCATGAGAAATATAGAAGATAACACACTTTTGCTTACTATGAAGGTCAAAGCCAGCAAGCACCATATTAAACAGGTTGTGGAGAAGTTCCATGACCTTGATGTGGCTAAGGTCAACCTGGCAAACAGAAGAAGGCATATGTTTTCCTGGCTTCTATGATGCCTTTCATATTGCCAACAAAAACTGGGATCATCTATATAGTCCTACTGGCTAATTCTAAATATATATTTTAACCATTAAAAAAACAACAAAAACAAGAATAATATTTCTATAAGCATAGATACAAACATTCTTAGCAAGTTGTTAGCAAATTTAGTTCAACAATACACTAAAAGGATCTTGCATCACAACCATGGGGCTTTGGTCCAGGCATGCAAGAATGAGCCAATATACATAAAATATTAATATCATAAATTGTGTCACTAAAGAAAAAAGGTGAAAGTCATATATCTTATCACCAGGGAGTGAGATAATAATTGACAATATGCAACACCAATTTTGAATAAAAATTTATGAACAAAATGGGATCAAAGAAACATAACAGATATCATATTACTATAACTCCAGTGTAAATAACATTAGAAACAAAAATATGTTTGCAATCTTGCCCTTTATTTAATCTAGCATTTGATTTCTTGGCCAGAGCAATTATAGAGTAATAATGAATAAAAGAACCAGGTTTGAAAAGAAGTGTAATTGTAATCATTTGCAGATTATATAGTTTTCATAGAAAATCATAGGCTCCACTAAAAATTGTTAGGCATAATAAATGAATATAGTGCAGTGGCAGGACACAAACTAATATCCAGAAATTGATTGCATGGTAAAAATCAAAGGGAAAGAAAAAATTAAGAAAGCAATCCCATTTATAAATATATCAAAAATTAAATAAGTAAAATATATTTAATATAGGAGTGAAAGACCTATATAATAAAAATAAAAGAATTAGAATATTTGAGAACAAGATGCTAAAAGATGGACAAACAGTTCATTTATATGGATGGAGTTAATTAACATAGTTAAATTGTCTATTTTACCAAAACCAGTTTATAGAGAGTATATAATTCCAATAAAATTTTATTAATTTTTAGGTTTAGAGAACAAGAAATGAAGGCAATGGGAAATGATAAAAGATGTCAAATTACTAAAATAGCCCAGAGTGGAAAAAGATTGAGTCATTGTGTTACTTGACTACCAAAACTATATCACATGGCAGCAGTAACTAAAACTATATATATTAGAATAAAAATATAAACATCAATACATTAGAATTAGAATCCCAGAAATAACCCCCACTTACAACATTATCATTTAATTCAGACCGTACAATAAAAAAGAAAAAAATCTCTTCATAGTCCCTTTAGGCACATGCAAAAGAACAAAATTGGTTTACCCTCTCATTCTATACCCAAAGCTAAATTCAAAAGATAGTAAAGACCAGAATGTAAAACCTAAATCTACAAAATAAATAAAAGATATCATTAAGTGAAATGTTCTATCAGTACAACCCCAATAGCAATGGAAATTAAGATAACAATAAGCAGCTATGAATGCATCAAATTGAAAATGTTGTGCAACCAAAGAAAATGTAAACAGAAAAAGAAAATGTAAACAGAACAAAAGGACAGTTTGCTGAATAGAACATGTTTGCACATTATAGATCACATAGAGGTTTAAAATTCAAGGTATATAACTTAATAGCAAGACAATCTTGAAGTGAAAAAAAAAGCCCAATATGTATAGGAAAGATACGATCACTCATGAATGATTATTAATGAAATAGATATAAAAACCATAATGAGATCCCACCATGTATCTACGAGGATGACTTACAGAAAAATAACTGATTACAGGTATTGGCAAGTATATGGAGAAAAGGGACTCTTTTACAATGTTGCTGGGAAGCAAGTTGGTGTCACAATTTTTGAAACAGTATGGAACTTTCTCAAGAAGTTTAAAAGAGAATTACCACATGATCCAACATTTTCATTTCTGGATACTTATTCAAAGAATATAAAACTGTAAACATACAAAGTTATATTAATCCAATGTTTCTTGCAATGGTATTTGTATAGCTACAATCAGTTTTGGTTTTTTTGTTTTGTTTTGGTTTGAGGGTCATACTATAGGCAACGCTGGGGGTCTACTACCAGGTTGGTATTCAGGGGACCATGCAGTTCAGGGAAAGAATATATATGTGTGTGTATATATATAAATATATATATTTATATATATAGTGCATTAGAAAACTTTCCCTCTATGAAAGATAAAATTTTCTCATGTAGGGGCTGGAGTGATAGCACAGCAGGTAGGGCATTTGCCTTGCACGTGACCAACCCGGTTCGATTCCCAGCATCCCATATGGTCCCCTGAGCACTGCCAGGGGTAATTCCAGGAGTGACCCCTGTGCATAGCCAGATGTGACCCAAAAAGAAAAAAAATTTTTTTTCTCATGTATAGCTAAATGATTCCCAGACTGAGAACACCTGCAGGGATAATTAGAGATGGCCCCAAAAGAAGCCTCCATCCCCAGCCCCCTTGAGAGCCCGGCAAGCTACTGAAGGTATCCTGCCCGCAGGAAGACAGAGCTGGCAAGCTACCCGTGAAGCACTAAATATCCCAGCAACAGTAGTAAAAATGGGTCTCATTTCCCTGAAACCCTGAAGGAGTCTCCCGCTGAGTTGAGAAGACTGAGAGGGCTCATACTAAGCAGACGGCGGGTGCGCAAGTCAAGGGGTGGGAAGGCGCCCCGCAAGCAGCTGGCCACCAAGGCCGCCCGCAAGAGCGCGGCAGGCACGGGTGGCGTGAAGAAGCCGCACCGCTAAGGGCCCTCCACCGTGGCGCTGTGCGGGATCCACGGCTACCAGAAGTCCACCAAGCTGCTTATCAGCCAGCTACCGTTCCAGAGGCTGGTGCTGGAGACCGCGCAAGACTTCAAGACCAACCTGCGCTCCCAGAGCTGGGCCGTTGTGCTGCAGGTGTCGTGTGAAGCCAACCTGGTGGGGCTCTTCAAGTATACCAACTTTTGCACCATCCACGCCAAGTGCGTCACCATTGTGCCCAAGGACATCCAGCAGGCGTGCTGCATAAAGTTTACCATGCTAAAATCTCAGGGCCGGCAGAGAAGCTAAAAAGTATAGTCGAAATGACATCTGCACTTCTATGTTCATCGCAGCACTGTTTACAATAGCCAGAATCTGGAAAAAACCCGAGTGCCCTAGAACAGATGACTGGTTGAAGAAACTTTGGTACATCTATACAATGGAATACTATGCAGCTGTTAGAAAAAAAGAGGTCATGAATTTTGCATATAAGTGGATCGGCATGGAAAGTATCATGCTAAGTAAAATGAGTCAGAAAGAGAAAGACATAGGAAGATTGCACTCATCTGTGGAATATAGAATAACAGAGTAGGAGACTAACACCCAAGAATAGAAGAATAGTAGAAATAAGTACCAGGAGGTTGACTCCATGGCTTGGAAGCTGGCCTCACATTCTGGGGAGAAGGCAACTCAGAGAAGGGATCACCAAGTATAATGCAGTCAGAGGCCATGCGGAGGGAGGGTGATGCGGGCTGAATGTAGAATAGAGACTGAACACAGTGGCCACTCAACACCTCTATTGCTAACCACAACACCTACTTAGAGAGAGAGAACAAAAGGAAATGCCCTGCCACAGTGGCAGGGTGAAGTGGGGGGAGATGGGATTGGGGAGGGTAGGAGGGATGTTGGGTTTACCGTGGTGGTGAGTGGGCACTGGTGAAGGGATGGGTTCTCAAACTTTGTATGGGGGAAACATGAGCACAAAAATGTTTAAATCTGTAACTGTACCCTCATGGTGATTCACTAATTAAAAATAAATAAATTAATAAAATATATATATATACTTAAAAAAATAAAATAAAATCTCAGGGCTGGGACAAATGGAGATGCTACTGGTGCCTGCTCCAATAATCGATGATTAACGGGATGGCAGTGCTGCAGTGCTATAGCTAAATGAAAGGGAACTAGAGAGGCAATGAGAAAATAAGTCAGAAAGAAAGGACAAATACTGGATGTTTTACCCTTGTGTGTTGGATAAGGAAAAAATTTTAATGGGCAAATAAAATAATCTACTGGGGGTTGAAGAGATGTGCAGTGAGTAGAGTACTTGCCTTGCATGCAGCCGACCCAGGTTCAAATTCTGGCATCCTTTTTGGTCTTCTGAGCCCCACATGGAGTAATTTCTGAGTGCAGAACCAGGAGTTACCCTGAACACAGCTGTGTGTGGCCCGCAAATAAAATAAAACATAACAATTCCAGAAAATACTGACAACAGAACTAAGGTTACCTAAGAAAATGAGAGTAGACTGGTGAGAAAGTGTGGTGGGCTTTCACTTTGAAAGATTTTAAGAAAGAATCAGCCTGAGTACATGGTATTGTCCAGCTTGTTCCTTGAGTCCTCAGTGGAACCAATTCTACTTACCTGCAGTCATGGATATCTCCTTTAAGAAGGGTGCTGGGTGTATCAAATCAGAATAATCCATCCTAGGTAGTTCCTTTCTGAGCATATCCTTGCCAGATCCGTGGAAAGGTAAAACAGACTTTTTGATAATTGGACGCCCATTAAGATTTTTTTAAATGGTATTCAAAACATTTAAATTAATAAAAAATAATAAAAAAAATAATAATAAAAAAAAACTTCATTGCTGAATTATTTCAAAAATTGACTGGTCCAAGAACTTTTTTTTTTGCTTTTTTGGTCACACCCAGCGATACACAGGGGTTACTCCTGGCTCTTTACTCAGGAATTACTCCTGGAGGTGCTCGGGGACTAACTATATGGGATGCTGAGAATTGAACCCAGGTCGACCAAGTCAAGGCAAAAGCCCAACCCGCTGTGCTATTGCTCCAGCCCCAAGAACATTTCTTTTAATATAAGGGAAATTATATTATTTCATCTAGGAGCTTATATTCAAAGGCAATTTAATTTAATATTACATTAATTTTACTTTAATCTTGCAGGGGAGATAGTTCTCCAAATTTTTATCAGAAGTATATAGTTATGTAGTTTTAAAATGATTTGTAAAGCTGGAGGGATAGTACAGCAGGCAGAATGCTTCTCTTGCACTCAACACACCTGGGTCAATCCTTACCACCAAGAGTGATCCCCGAGCTCAGAGCCAGGAGTAAACCCTAACCACCACTAAGTAAACAATGACCCCCCAAAACAAAAGCAGAAACAAATGTTACAAAATATTTGTAATATGCCTTCTCCAAAGACAATTACCATTTTCAGTATTTAATCTTTTTTTAGGACTTTCTTGATGAACTATTTATATATATTTAGTAAAAATTACCTCTAAGATTATAGCGATAAACTTCTATTTATTTTGACAATTACAGACTTTTCACCTTTTAGAAGATTTTTCATCAATTTTGACATTTTCTTTAAAGCATGCTTTAAATATAGATCATATGTTCCATTTTTATGATTTATGCTATTATAAAATGTCATTTTATTGTCAATTTAAACACAGAATCAACTGTCTAGAATCAAGATTGAATTTTAAACTACTATCCATTTACTAATTCATTCATTTTTGTCATTGTTTACGTAATTATGATTTTCTGTATTTGACTAATATTATTAAAAGTGCTTCAATAAGTTGTTCTCATGGCTATTACATCATAGATGAACTGTATTGATTTTCAGTAACTATTTACTTAGGCACATTTTTTCTGAACAGATTACAAATTAAGCAGCACTAAAATTTTTTTAACAATACTTAAGAAAAATATTTACTTAGGCTATTGTTCTTGGTTTATACATAACATATGTTGAATGTATATACCAATAGAGCCATGAACACATTAAGTATTATTATTGCATATTTTCTTCACTCGTAAGCAAATTGATTTGATTAAGGTGTTTTCTTTGAGAATTATAGCCTGGCAAGTAGTCCTAAGAATTCAGAGCACTTATGAAAGCACCATGTCACCTTGCTGCAGAAGTGGTTCATCTGTGAAAAATATATTGGGTGGAGTGGGACTGGTCCACACCCAGTGGTTCCTAAGGGCTACTCCTAGTTATGTGCTCAGGGTACACTCCTGGCAGTGCTCTGGGAACCGTACATGGTGCTAGGGATAGAACTAGGGTCAGCTAGATTCAAGGCAAATGCCTTACTTCCTCTATTATTTCTCTGACCTTATTCTTTATCTTAAATAATACACTTATTAAAAATATAGATCAATGGTTATGCACTTAATTGTCATTGTGGTTGTGTGCTGCTTCCATAAAACTTAGCTAATTATAAGAAACCGGTGGTTTCTGCAACTGGTGTAGTGGCTCTGCAACTGTAAAGCAAGAACATCAATAGTATTATAAACTATGATATCTCAATTAAAAGATTAATGGGTGCTTGTGTACGCTGAGACATACTTTCAAGTCTCAAGCAGTTTTAATTGTGTAAAAAGAGAATTGCCATCATAGACCAGATACTTTCTGGATCTTCAAAAATGTATGAAAATCCCTTAAATTGTTTTCATATTGAAACTCAATGATGCTATTCTCTACTTAATGTATGGCCTCTTTTTATATTTAAAAATATGACTGCCTGATGGTACTCAGACTTCCTTACGATCATGTGTCAGTGCTTATAAACACTTTATTTTCATAGAAAACACTTCATAGAAATAATCATGCCAGATTTAGAATATAAATACTTGAGTAGACAAAAACCTTGAACATATTGTTTATATATCAGTGTTAGTATAAAAAAGTGTTATAGTGAAATCAACGCTTTGAAAAATTCACAGTAATACTGAAAAATGCCCTGTAACTATGGAGTGGCAATATTCAATAATTTTTTTTAATGTTCTGTTGCTTTTTACATCTGTGTGTATATCTGAAAGCATGATTCAACATTTAATGTTCTTCAGAATTTAAAAATTATACAGAAGCTACCTATAAAAAAGCATTTATATAAACTTCCTCTAATTTAAGATGAATAATTTTAAGGGGGCAGAGTCTCCTGCCCCCGCGCCTTGCTGTCTTTACCAGGGTCCCTCTGAGGAGGAAGGGTTGAGTTTCTCTCCCTGCCCTGAGCAGAGCCCCGGCAGCCAAAGACCTCCGGAACCTAGCCACAGCCATGCTCAAGACAACTCTCCACACGCTCAGACGAGCCTTACACATGAAGGAACCGGCAAAGGAACCCAGGTGTGCAGGACCCCGGGCTGAGATCTCCAAGCCTGCTCAGATCGGAACTGGGCCTCCTCCACCCAGACCTACCCTTTTTCCAGTAGCTAGGCAGACACACTCACAAATTGCCCCCACAGCCATGTAATCCCAACAACAGGAAGATCCAGAGAGTATAAAACCAAGCTCCCGGAAGCACACAGCTGCACGAAGGCGGGCCAATCGACCTCTTATTGTCTAGTTCTCCCTCTCGGAGAAACCGGCAGGCTACCGAGAGTATCCTGCCCACAGGGCAGAGCCTGGCAAGCTCCCTGTGATGTATTCAATATGCCAGAAGCAGTAACAATGTCAATATGCCACAAACAGTAACATTCCCCTGACCCTGAAAGTGCCTCCAATGCAGCACTGTTGGGAAGGATGAGTAAAGAGAGGTTGCTAAAATCTTAGGGCTAGGACGAATGGAGACATTACTGGTGCCCACTCGAGTAAATCGATGAGAATGTGAATCACAGAATGATAGTGATACAGTGACAGTGAATTTTAAGGAATCTCATGGTAAGAATTTGGTGGGGTTTTTTTAGCACAGTATTTAGTTTACTGCTTATTATAGTAAACCACATGTTTAATGCACAGAAGCTTCTGACTTGCAGTTCCATATCTGACATATTTAACAGAGAAATGACCACTCCTGAAAAATAAGAAAAACCATGAATAGAAGTAGCACTGTAGCATTGTCCTTCCATTGTTCATCAATTTGCTCGAGCAGGCACCAGTAATGTCTCCATTGTGAGACTTGTTACTGTTTTTGGCATATCAAATACGCCACGGGTAGCTTGCCAGGCTCTGCCTTATGGGCAGGATACTCTTGGTAGCTTTCCAGGCTTTCCGAGAGGGACGGAGGAATAGAACCCAGGTTGGCTGCATGCAAGGCAAATGCCCAACCCGCTGTGCTATGGTTCCAGTCCATGAATAGAAGTATAATATTAAATTAGCCTCAATATATTAGGAACTTTTCTTTCCTGTATTTAGATGATTAGTCCATTCTAATTTAACTAGCTGTTTCAAACTGAATTCCAAATTTTGATTTTGTTTTTGGTTTAGGGCCGTATGTGCTGATGCTCAGGGTTGCCCCTGGCTCTGCACTCTGGAATGACTCCTGGCGGTTCAGGAGGACCAGGAACCTGGTGCTTCAGGAGGTGCAGTGATTGAACCTCTGTCCACTGAGTGCAAGTGCCCTAGCTGCTGTACTATCTCTCCAGCCCCTGAATTTCCAATTTAATTGGACGAAGTCAAAATTTCTTACCAGGGATATGTGTTACCAATCAGAAACAACAAAAGTTCCTGAACCTCATGCAAGAGCTTGTGCTATAGACTGAAAGCAAGCAGCTGTCAATGAACAAGCACCCTGGTAAGAACTATAAATGTAGAGGCCAATGATGTAGTATAGAAGAGTAGGTTAGGCACTTGCCTTACACACGGCCAGACTGGGTTCCCTGCCAGGAATGATCCTTGAGCATAAAACCAGGAGTAAGCCCTGAACACCTCTGGCTGTGGTTCCAAAACAAAATAAAACAAATTAGTAAAATAACTCTAAATGTTACTTCAAAATTCACTTGTAACATAGGGAAAAATCTAGTATTTATGCACTTATTTCAAAGTGCAGAATTAAAACCCAAAATTAAAGTTAAAAAATAAATAAAAATTAAAGTGCAGAATTAAAACCAAAAAAGTATTAATTTTGCTTCCTTTGGATCAGGTATTTGTGTTTCCTCATTTTCAGCATTACAGTGGCAGTACTCTGCGCACGGTACTATCACCTGTGACTTTGCTTTAATCATGCTGTGAATGTGGGAATGTGTTCTTGGAAATGATGTGGAGGGTGTACTGACTTTCTCTAATTTGTCATAGTCTTCATCATAGCGAAACCTTGTAGAAGTTAGAGGTGTCCCTGCTACTTTGTATTTTACAAAGATCCTTTTGGAAAAGTTCTTTTGGGGTTATTTACGGCATCTATCAGTTGGGATCAGAATTTATCCAAGTTATTTGGCTAGGAATTCAATGCTATGCTGAGCTTTGTTCTTCAGTCTTTCCCCTTAGGCACTTTGGCCAGTAAATCTATTCCTTCTCTTTGAGTCAAAACAAAGAAACATGGCTGCAGAAACAATGGACAGCAGGAAGGGCTCTTGCCTTGCACATGGCCAATTCCAGGTTCCATGTTCTGTATGGCCCCTCTGAATACCAACAAGGAATAATTCCTGAGTGCAGAGCCAGAAGTATCCCCTAAGCATTGCTGAGTGTGGCCCTCAAACCAAAAACAAAAACAAAAACAACCAAGAAAAACAAACAAAAACAAAGAAACTAAGTAGGTGGACAACTCAGAAGCAATGAAACTAACAAATAAATGTAATAATGAACAAAAATGTTCTTTCAAGCCCAGGGTGACATAAAAACAATTGGTGGAGGGTCATGGGAACTTAGGGGGTGGTGATGTGTGGTAACCTAGTTCATCAATACTATAAACTTTTATGCTATGGTAACCAGATTACCTGAATTGTAATAAAAAATTAAAACAGATATCCCTGAGTCATCTTACAGACTTCCTAAATATGTTTACGTATTTCTGAATCATTGTAGTGGACAACTATGCTTAAACTGACACTAGAAAGATAAATATTCTCCACAAATGAGTGTAGTCCCTCTATGTCTGTCCTTCTCTTTCTGACTCATTTTACTTAGCATGATACTCTCCATGTTTATCCATTTATAAGCAAATTTCATGACTTTATCTCTCCTAACAGCTGCATAGTATTCCATTGTGTAGATGTACCAAAGTTTCTTTAGCCAGTCATCTGTTTTAGGGCACTCGGGTTGTTTCCATATTTTGGCTATTGTGAATAGTGCTGCAATGAATATATAGGTACAGATGTCATTTCTACTGTGCTCTTTTGCATCCTCGGGATATATTCCCAGAAGTGGTATTGTGGGGTCATACGGAAGCTCAATTTCTAGTTTTTGAAGGACTGTCCATATTGTTTTCCAGAAAGACACTAAGAAAATGATGGCTAGAGGAAACAGTTGGGATGAGAGATGCATGCTGAAAGTAGACAATGGACCAAACACGATAACTTCTCAGTGTCTGTGTTGCAAGCCATAATGCCCAAAAGTAGAGAGAGAGTATGAGGAATACTGTCTGCCTTAGAGGCAGGGGGAGGGTGGGAAAGGGGTTGTATACCTGGGATATTGGTGGTGGGGAATGTGCACGGGTTGAGGGATGGGTGTTTGATCATTGTGAGATTGTAACCCAAACATGAAAGCTTCTAACTATCTCACAGTGATTCAATAAAATTTTTAAAAAATTTTTTTAAAAAGATAAATATTCTGTCCCAGCCAGCCAAAATTTCCATCTTTACATCAGAGTTCCAGCTCCAATTGCTGTTGCCAGGAGCAGGAGGGCCTCACACTGAGCTAGACACCCTGCACTGTGGTTCTGCTGCTACTTAATTCCTCTGAGCTTCCTTTTTGACTTGAGCAGTAACAAAATGTCTTGGTTTTCTAATACCAAGTTCAACCGTTCATCATATGACATGGTCTTTATTGGTATATCTATCTGGTGTAGTATGCAGGTCTCTGGTGGGTATATGGGTATATGGAATCAAGAAAATGAGGCTCATAGGCATAGGAGCCATTCATCTCTGCCAGATGAGTGACCCTGACTGAGATCACACCATTGGAACAGGAAGCCAGGAGGACCAAGTCCTTTCTTTAGTTCCATACTTGCTAATACCCCTGGCATTTTCTATTGACTGAATCTAGCTGAGAATTAGATGACAATGAGTTAGAAAAAAAATGTTATTCAAAGTCTCCATCCCAGAATCACAAAAAAGTATAAAAGATAATTCTGGAGTTTAAAGATAATAATTTATTAGTATGTACACACAAACTTTACCAATATTTTTAAGTATTAGTGATCTCAACTGAATTTATGACAGTGTCAAGGGAGAAATGTCTAATGCAATATTCTATAATATGTAAAGCAAGCATTCTTACTTAAAGTATTAAGTATATAAGAAACATAACGGGTATTTCATAAATAATGTCTCTTAGTAAAACAAACGTGAAAACATGCCACACTTTCCAAGATAATTTAAATGAGCCTAAACCCAGAAACCAGAAAGTAATAAAGAATGAGTTGTAGAACATACTGTGAGAAAGATTTAAAAGTCCTTTTGGACTCTAAACAACAGGGAGTGAATCATGATACTGAAATCATAATATCCGTGTATTTTTATTATTTTTTAAAAATATTTTCTGTATTACTCTGCCTATTTGTTAAATGGGATTTTTCTTATGTATGTCAAACTATAGCTGCTTACTCATTTATTTATCCTTAAAATATTTGTTGTGCTTTTACTGTGGAACTGGAAATGTACCAAGGATTAGTATGAGGAAAATTGTCAGAATTTTTTTGCATCAAATTTACAGAGACACACAATAAACAAGTAATAGAATTGATGTGTTTTTGCATAGGGTAAATTGTGAGCTTATGTAATACCTAACTTTATGGACTTAGAAAAGACCTTCCTGAGTGAATAAGGTGGAAATTTAACCTAAAGAAGGGACAGGAGTCAAGCACTGCTGCTGGCAAGTGAGAGAGAAAGAGGAAAAAAAGGATGTGAAGCAACTGTGATGACGTGGGAATCCTAAGAAAGAGAAGTAGAGCAGAGGAGTCCAAGTAGAGAACAGTTCAGGCTCAAAGACAGAATGGTTTTCTCTGGACTGCAATCTTCTTGTGGTTTTATATGGATTTTTACTTTCTCATATTTGTATCTCTAATACCTTATGAAAGGGTTACCATTTACAATGTATTCAATTATTCAAGGGAAAATTATAAAGATGTTTTTTCCTATTCCTCAAATATGGACTCTTACTGGTTTTGTCACAAATATTTCAACTATTAGGTAGCAGTGTTTGTATATTAGGAAGCCCAGTCTACAACCCAAAGATCTCATTTCCTAAATGAAACAATATACTGAGTCATATTCAGTCAGAATTTGAAAAATGAGATAATACTGACATTTGAGAGTTTACTATACATGGTAGTACTGTACTGAAGGTTCTGAACTCCAAGGAGGTTCTGAACTGCAAAGAGGAAATCAGATAGCACTGTGCATTATCTTTACTAAAATCATCCAAGTATAAAAGATCAATATTATGGTTCTCAGTTCTCTGGACTTAAGTAGAATATACTGCATTTCATATTTTGTTTGAATTTTATTAAATTTCCCTTCTTAAAAATGTTGTTTTAGAATTTTATTTGAGGTACCATGATTTAAACATTGGTGTTTGTTCGCATTTAAAATAAATGTGAATATAAAAGTTATCTTTAGTGAATTAAAAGTTAATTTTTAGTCAGAGCAATAGTGCAGTGGGTAAGGTGCTTGCCTTGCATTTGGCTGATCCAGGTACAATCTCAAAACCCCATATGGTCCCCTGAACCCACCAGGACTAATTCCTAAGCACAGAGCCAGAAGCATAGCTAGATGGGCAACCCCACCCCCAAAAAAACTCAAAACAACAAAAAAAGAAATTTCAGTTTGCATGTAAATTTTCTTAAAATGCATAAAGATGTGAATGTGAATGATAAAATGTTATTTTATTAATATAATAGTAAAAATAGCATAAGGTTTTTCAAATCTTATATTCACATTTTTAACTTTACTAAACCAGTAAGCATAAACACAAATCCCAACCAAAATAAAATATTAAATGCTGTAATTAAATTGTTAACTTTTTTACTAGAATAAGCAATGACAAGGAAGAATGGAAGGAAGGAATAGAGAATAAAGGATGAATAGCTACTTCTACTCCTGATACTTGGTTACTGGCTATTGGGGTTGGCTCCAGGTTTCTACAAGTAAAATCATACTAGTCACAAATAAGTAAAAACTCTTATCTAAAACAGTAAAATCTGGTAAATAGTAGCAACACAACACATTTTATGCAAATAAAGCTTTCCTAGACCCACAGCATATAAAAATTCTCCATAATATTTTAGCAAAAAGACATACATTCCAAATTTCAAATATACCATTTGAGAGTGAGTCAGGAAACAAGCATAATATCACTCCACAAATAGTTAAATAAAATTAAAACTTCCTTAAGATTTTCTAATTTTTCAGAAAGAAATGACTGCCACTTTATACTCATGAAATAAAGTCTTAAAATGTATTAGACAACTATTAGCCTGGAGCTTTAAAAAAGTTTCTTCTTTTCATTTTGTGGCTAATGTTTTCCTATTATCAAGACCTTGCATACTTTAGCACCCACCCAGCTTCATGACATTATTTTTTTTTCATGTTGAGGTCTGAGTGACAAGTACATTGATACAACTGAATCATCCTTCTCCAGACATGTCTTTGTTATCAGATTGGTTTTCAAGTAGATTTATACATTTAAAAATGCATCCGTTGAACAAGATTTGTCTTTGTGAGATATGACATTTAGCCTAGCAATAGGTGATAGAATTTAATGCTTTCGACATGTGAACCAAACTAGATAGTAAATTGACACATTAAGAAGTTCCTTTCTTTCTGGTTATCAGATTAAACCAACAAAATGAAGCTGAGTGTTACCATGAAGGTTTATTGGGTTGGAGCCAAGTTTCCACCCTTTTATGATTCCAAATTGTACAACAACCAAGCAAGCTAGGTCTTGTCTTAATATAAAAGGAAATTAAAAAAAAAAACTGATAGCCCAGAGTTTTAAAGAAGGAAATAGAGGTATAAAAGCAAACAGAAGTTTCACTTTCTTGGATAACTGTGATAAAAAATAGATAGCCTTTCAGTATCTGTATTGCAAGCCACCTCAATGCCCAAAAGGAGAGACAGAGACAGAGACAGAGAGAGAAACAGAGACAGAGAGAGAAAGAGAAAGAGAGAGACAGACAGAAACAAGGCAGAGAGACAGAGTGAGATAGAGAGAAAGAGAGCAAGTGAGCGAGTGAGCGAGCGAGAGAGAGAGAGAGAGAGGGAGGGAGGGAGGGAGAGAGTGAGAGAGGGAGGGAGAAGTGTCTACAGTAGAGACACGCTGGGTGGAGGAGTGAAGGGGGTGGGAGGGAAACTGAGGACATTGGTGCTGAGAAATTTACACTGGTGGAAGGATGGGTTTTGGAACACTGTATGACTGAAACCCAATCATGAACACCTTTGCAATTGTCTATCTCATGGTGGTTCAATTAAAAAAATTTTAACAAAAAAAAATAAAAAGTTAAAAAAATTCAAGAAAATGCAAGAAAAGTTAGAAGCTGCTTTCAATCACAAATGTAAGAAAGATGCCAGCCATATTGCTATGTAAAACATCATATTAAATTGTATTCCCCAATCATGATATTTTCATAAATGTATTTTATTACTATTTGTAGGATAACATTGGTTTGTCTTTTCTGCCTTGCCATAAGGAGCTTATGTTCATTGGGTTACTGCCATCACAGTGCTTCTGAGGCTCTCCCATTCCTCTGTGTTTATCTGTAACTTCTTTCTTTGTGCTCTGCTTCCCCAACTGGTCAATAACTTTTATCTTTTAATCATACTCTGTTAACTTGTAAATATTGCTTTTCTCTTTTTTATGTCCTTTGCATAGTTACTTCAGAGCAATATCTATTTTGTATAGACATAGGAACATATTTAACGCTATGCTTTTGTAACTTGGGAATTAACTGATGCCGAATATTCAGTCCTGGGAATCTGTTCTCTTGACTAAAACCTCAGTTGCCCTTAGTTCCTAGCACCCCAAAAGCAGGGTCCTGACAAGGGACTGGATGGACTCAGGGCAAGCTGTGAGTTACCCTGGCATCGAAATGGGCCAGGCCAAAGCGCTATAATACTTAACTATAAGTTAAGAGCATGGTCATGGACACATTCTTTCATGATCCAGAAAGTAAAACCTGAATTAGGACTCTGCTAGGGTTAGCAAAGACTAATCTGGTCTGAAAACTGTCGTCTGGGATCTATAGTGAGGTATCCTCAGGAAAGTCACCCTGCAAGATTAATGTATCTCTTACTATGTTCATACAAAATGACTAATATTATTCACTGTATCACTTGTCATCCCGTTGTTCATCAATTTCCTCAAGCAGGCACCGGTAACGTCTCCATTCATCCCAGGCCTGAGATTTTAGCAGCCTCCTCTTACTCAGAGGTCTTTCAGGGTCAGGGGAATGAGACCTGTTAATGTTATTGTATTTGGCATATCAAATACGCCACAGGGAGCTTGCCAGGCTCTTCCATGCAGGCAGGCTCTCTGAGAGGGATGAAGAATGTATATCAGAGAGTAAAAGTAAGTATGTTAAAACCAAACACATGTGTGCTTCTTTAGGCACATCAGTGGGCTAGACTATAAGAGGTCATGCATGCTCACCAAGTGGCCACTGTCTTCCAGGAGCTTTGTTTTTTTACTTTCTGGCTCTTGGCCATTAATGAGATTACATGGCCTGGGGGCAGTTTGTGGGTATGACTGCCAAGCTATTGGAGAGTGGCGGGGGGGTCTGGGTGGAGGAGGCCCAATTCCAATCTGAGCAGGCTTGGAGATCTCAGGCCCAGGTCCCGCATGCCTGGGTTCCTCTGCTGGTTCTTTCATGTGTGAGGCTCATCTGAGCATGTGGAGAGTGGCCTTGAGCATGGCTGTGGCTGGGTTCAGGAGGCTTTCAGCTGCTGGGGCTCTGCTTGGGGTGAGGAGGTAAATCCAACCTGCCCCCCTCCAAGGGGCCCCGGTGGAGAAAGCCTGGCGTGGGATTAGGAGATTCTAATATTATTTAGGAGTAGAATTAAGATGAATGTTTAAATGGCTATTGGACTAAGGAAAGGAGAAACACACTCTCAGTAGTATTTAGCCGTTGAGCAGATCTCCTGGCTGCAGGAGCTCAGGAAGGGCTTTCTTACGTTGATTTTGCTGTGGGACCTGGGTGTGGTTCCTACTGCCAATGTTTGGAGGGTAAGAGAAACTAGAGAGACCAGGTTGGTGAGTCCGGGCACAGAGAGACTAGAAAGGGGGACAAGAGGAGAAGAATGTGAGGAGAAGAATGGAGGAGAAGAATGTAGGGTAAAAATATAGAGGAGGAGAATATAGAGGAGAAGAACGTAGGAGCAGGGTCTCGGGGAGAGGAATCAAGGAGAATCGGGGGATCAGGGAGGATCAAGGAGAATCCAAGAGAAGGAAAAGAGATTCAGAGAAGGAAAGTCAGAGGAGAATGGAGACAAGATTGGAATAAACTGCAATTGATACCAACCTGCCTGGCCTTTGTTTCCTCCTTCATCTGCCCTTGGCATTGGCTGTCCCAGGTGGAGAAGTGGCCTAAGACCACTGAAGGCAGGCAGCGAGAGAGAGTCAAGGGCTTACCATTCGTTGTTTGAATACATAATGAATACATAATGTTTGCTAAAAATGCTAACCAAAAGAATCTTTCTTGAAGGAAATAAGAATTTTATGGACTTTAAAAAATTTGAAATTCACATTATATAGCACACAGCATAATAATGTGAACAACTCCATAATTGTCTTATTAACTTTTAAGGAATTGCATTTAAGTATAACTTCCACCAATTAAATAAAAGAATATGTAGGTAGAGAGAATAAAATTGTATACCTATATATAAAATTATATACCTACACATTGCACCAGGCTATTTTCACTCAGGTTGCCCCAGAGGGGGATGGGTGAGAACCCTCCCTGCCCCCAAGGGACCTGGCCAGCCCCAGCAGCCAACCTCCACTACCCAACCGCCACCATGCTCCAGGCTGCTTTCTGGACCGCATGGCCATGAAGTAGCCATGCAAAACATTATAAGACACTTCCTACTTATTTTTCATAATTACCACACCATGTTTGATGGAGTTCAGACAGACATTTTTAAGAAAGTAAGTAAGATTTTACTTACTTTCCTGAAAAGAAGTCCCTT
The DNA here is from genome assembly GCF_027595985.1 of Sorex araneus. NCBI lineage: Eukaryota > Metazoa > Chordata > Mammalia > Eulipotyphla > Soricidae > Sorex > Sorex araneus. Next base: position 161,524,900 of record NC_073305.1, on the reverse strand, counting down.
TAACTTGATAGAAAAGTAACCCTGTAAAACACACACACACACACACACACACACACACATGCACGCACGCATGCACACGCACACACACACAGATTGTGAAATTGTTTGCAAATTTCCTCCCTTGCTCACACACAAACTCTTTATATATCCCTATTAACTTCTCCCAGCTTCTCACATTTCCTTTCTTCCTTCACAATGCATATCAATGGTATGAATATGCAAAAAATATGTGTGGTCAAGAGTTCAGCCTGTGTTCTAACCTTTTCCCATCTACTTTGCTATTCTCAGTGTCTCTGGCATCATATCAACTTTCTAATTTGTTCCCCTTCCCTCTTTTAATCGGTCAACTTTGGGTTACATTTTGGATCAAGGACCTAATTTTTATCCTGAAGTTTGAATCTACTTACTGTAACTCATTGACTCTCTTTGCTGATTTACCTGTTACAAACTTTTAACAAATTATTACCAATTTATATTTCTATCACTTTCCCAATACTAAGCTCACTTCTTTCATTCTCTCTTCTATGCCTGCAGTACTTTCTTGCCTATAACCCTGCCAGTATTCTCAGGGTTAGTTTTTAATCAAAATAAAATAAAGTACCAGAGTTGAGGAACTTCCAAAGTCATATCCCTTCCCAAATGAAGAAATTCTCAGTAGGATGCATATTATAATGGGAAAAATCACTATGTCTTAAAGTTCTCCATTCCATTGATGAAAAAATATTGTTTGAATTTTCTTTATATTCAAGTGAAATTTTCATCCTTCTAAAGTCTACCTTTGGAAGGGTTGGAGTGATGATAGCACAGCAGGTAGGGCGTTTGCCTTGCATGCAGCACACCCATGTTCGATTCCCAGCATCCCATATGGTTCCCCTAGAACCACCAGGAGTAATTTCTGAGTGCAGAGCCAGCAGTAACTCTTGTGCATCACCAGGTGTGACCCAAACGAAAATAAATAAATAAATAAATAAATAAATAAATAAATAAATAAATAAATAAAGTCTACCTTTGTAGGTAGCTCTTTGGCACTATTGTGGCAACATGGGAAGATGCTGTCCTTGACAACATTGACAAGGAATACGATTGACTGGTTCAGCACCTCCATGACTGCACGAAGAATGCTGAGAGTGAGAAAGCCACAAACAGAAGCCTGTCTTTGGAAACTCTCGAGCTCATTCATCAACGTGATTTGGCGTGACCCTCAGGCAACCACAATCTAACATCCGAGCTCCCAAAGCCGTGCAGAGAAGGAAGACCTCAAAGAAAGAGGAGCAGCAGTGTTGGCCAATGCGGCAGAAGCTGGGAAAAGTATTAGCAGCGCTCGCCTGTCCTTCGCCAACTACAAGACTACGACGTCCTGATGGATCTATTACATCTTCCAGAAAGGCAATGGAGACGATTATTCACGACTTCTACTCGGATCTCTTTGACAGTCATGTCCACCTGCCCATATACCAAATTCCGCAGGATGGATATGACATTCCCAACGTCCTCCCTTCCAAAATCCAACAAGCCATTTCGTAGGTAAAGACGCAAAAAGTACCCGGTCCAGACAAGGTCAAACCCAAACACCTGAAGAATCTGCCTCCAGTACTCATCAATACACTGGCTCGACTCTTCACACACTGCCTATCTGAATGCAAAGTTCCATACCAGTGGAAAACCAGCAAGACCATTCTGTTGTACAAGAAGGGAGACATCCACGACATCGGCAACTATCACCCAATCTGCCTGCTGTCTGTCATCTACAAGTTGTTCATTCGAGTGATCCTGAATAGAATAGGCAGAACACTAGATGAAGGACAACCATGCGAGCAAGCCAGGTTCCAAAAAGGATTCAGCACAATCGACCACACAGTGACCAAACTCATTGAAGTTTCGCGAGAGTTCAAGATGCCGCTCTGTCTAATGTTCATCGACTTAAAGAAGGCCTTTGATTCTGTTGAAACTGAAGTGGTCATCGAAGCCCTAGCCAAACAGGGCATTCAAACTCAATACATCAAGATCCTCCGAGAGCTATATTACAGATTCACCACCAGATCTCACCATTCTACAAGGAAGTGATCATTGATGTAAAGAGAGGGGTTCGGCAGGGCGATACCATTTCACCGAAACTTTTCAGTGCCACCCTCGAAAATGTCATTCGATAACTGGAATGGGAAGGAATGGGAGTGAAGATAGATGGTCGGCAACTACACCACCTCTGCTTCGCTGATGACATCGTTTTCGTAACGCCAAACATTAGCCAAGCAGCACAAATGCTGGCCGACTTTGACCTCAAGTGTGGAAAGGTCAGGCTGCAGCTGAACACCTCAACAAGACGATGCTCATGAAAAACGAACTAGTCCCTGAAGCTCCATTTGCTCTCAATGGAATGAACATCTCCGAATGCAGCAGCTCTGTGTACCTGGGTAGAGAACTCAACATGAGGAACGACTTGGCACCAGAACTGTGCAGGAGGAAGAGAGCAGCATGGAACGCCTTCAAGAGAGTTGAAGAAGTGGTTAAGAGGACGAAGGATCTCCGGCTCTGGGCACATCTTTTCGATTCCACCATTCTTCCTGCACTAACACCTCAGAGACCTGGGCCTTATGCAAACAGGATGAGAACGCTATTTGGGTATCCCAAAGAGAAATCGAAAGAGCTATGCTAGGAGTATCACGTTTCACTCAAGTGAAAGAAGGGATCTGGAGTTCCGACCTCTGTCGACGGTCAAGAATCAGGGACGCTGTCTCGTTTGCCAAGACATCAAATATCAAATGGGCCGGACATGTAATGTAATTCAGAGACGAGCTGGACTAGAGCTGTTACCACGGGATGTCAAAAGACCGAGTGGCTGCCCACCTACAAGATGGTCAGACTTCTTCATTAAAACCCTGAATAAATGGCTTGAGGCTCTTCCTGTTCCTGGAGCAAGCAGATATCACTGGGCTACACTAGCACACGACAGGGACAAGTGGAGACATTACTGTCGCCCACTCAAACAACTCTAAGATCAACGGGAAGACAAGTGATGCAAGTGTTACCTTTGTAGGGCAAGAAAATAAACTAATCCTATAAAATTTGATAGCAGTTATATCTTCTTTTGAGACCTGCTTCTCTAGAACAATTAGTACTAAGTTATTCAGTATATTTGTAAATCATGATATTCATCTTCTTATGCTATAGCAGTCACTGTATTCCGTCTGTATAAGATCATTAAATTAACTTTGTTTTCATTCATTTACTTCCCAATAAGGAATAATTTCCATTTTAATATTTATTTAGTTGCCATAATGTTTGCATTTTATTTAGTCTTCAAAATTGTTTCAATTGATAACAAATAGCTTTAGAACAGAGGCTATGTTTCCCATACATTTAATTTATATAGCAAATATTAAAGGAAAAATGGATAAAAGCTTAATTCTAAAATAATTATCAATATAGATATCAAAATGGATGTTTGTAAAGTTTCCGATGCATGGATGTCAGCATTCATAATGTCAGCATGCAAATACACTGTTATTTGTTCTGGAGACATACTCATCTGTGCTTAGAACATACTCCTGATTTTGTGCTCCTGGGTCACTCCTGGCAGGAGTAATTTATATTATATGACTAGCAGACACTTTCTGAAAAGTCATTCTCTTTCTTTTAGGGTTTGGCTGCAATATTGTCAGAAATGTCTTACAGTGCTGGGGTCTCTGGCAGAGCTATCAGAATTATGCTTAATAAATGTAAGGTAATGGAGAATTGAACCCCTAATCGTACCCTTGCAATACAGATGCCATAGGCCATCACACTATTCCTCTGGCCTCAGCATCACACTTTAAGCCATATCTATGAAATGCATAATGTTCTTCCAGTGCAGTCATAGTTTCACTAAGTTTTAAGAGTGAAAATAAAGAACCCCCATTTTGCAATGGGTGAGAGCCAGCACCACATAGTAAGAAAATTATGTTAGGTAAAAGTTAGGTATTTTAGGTATTTACTGGTGTAAATACCTGAGGACAAGATAATTTATCACAACAGTGATGGGAATCATTAAGATTTCTGATGTTTCAACATGAATAAACTATTTGTCTTTGTTATTTAAATCTGAATATGGCTTTAGAACTTTCCAGTTATATCAATATGATTTTAAGTTAAGTCAAAGTCAAAAGTGATACCTGCATACTTATATCATCCCTGAGTATCACAAGTCAGGAGATAAGAAGAAAATAGCTAATTATATAGAACTCTCACTTGGGAGTAGTAAAAACTAGGAGTCATTAAGATTTTCTAACTGACCCTTGATAAAATTACAAAAAAAAAAATCACCAATGTCACGTGATATTTTTCACAATGTCTTTTCCCCCCCACAATTACTAGCAGGTATGAGTGTCCCCACTGATCTGGCCCAGTGTTCCAATAGAACCAATAACTTCACACCTCCATTTCATTAATTATTCAAAAGAGAAGAGAGGAAATGCTTGTCATCTTGTTGTTTCTGTTTTCCAGATTAAGAACACTTTTGAAGAAATTTTATGATAATGATATCAAATGACTTGCATTATCTTCTCAGTTTTTACGGATTAAGGTTGCTAAACAGCATATTGACACTATACCCTATGTTCCACCTTTTCAAAGAAAACAGAGCGTAACCAGGTAAAGAAGGGAAATTCCTCAGTTTGTTGTTCTAAGTGACTTCTAATGATAGACTATTTTACCTGCCCAAACCCTACCTTTTATGTTTATGCCTTCTTTTCCTTGAAATTTGATTTGAAGACTTTCTTTGCTCTCAATTTCTTGTGCTTTCAAAATGTTTTGCCCTTTGATTTGTTATTAATATTCCGTTGGTGCCTTGGAGCATTTTGTAGAGCAGATACCTTATTTCCCATGACTTAAGAACTGTATGTGTTTCTTAGTTAAACATATACAGGCAGCATTCAAGATGATACACAGAAATTGACAGTAAGTTTATTTAGTGGAAGTTATTTGAGTAAACTACTATGGACACCCAGCAGATCCGGACATAAATCAGGGTAAAATAAAATGTTTTCTATCTTATCACCAAAATATTTCCATTTGAATCTTTTATTTACTTGGGGGAGTATGTGTGGGGTTAGGAATAAACATACCCGGACATGTTCAGGAGGCCATAAATTGAACAGGGCTCTGAGATACATGCTTTGCAGAGGACCCTGTGCTATTTCCTGGCCCTTAAACGTTTATAATTTATTCTTATAATTTATGTGATTGCTTTACATGACAAAGATTTTGTATTTTATATAAAGAGAATAGAAAGGCAATACAATATTTCTTTTAGAATAAATTCATTAAAATTCTCTTGTTAGGGACAGCAACAGCCATTTTTTATTAATCAAAGGATATGTACAGCAGGAAGAAATCACATTCCTAAACATATATGCATCTAATGAGGGACCAGCTATATACTTAAAACAGCTGCTAACAGATTTTAAGAAGGACATTACTAGCAACACAATAGTAGTTGGAAACTTCAACACCGCCTTATCACCTCTAGATAGATCAACAAGAGTAAAACTCAACAAGGAAACACTGTCTTTGAAGGAAGAAACAAAAAAGAGAGGGCTAATAGATCTATACAGGGCTTTACATCCCCAAATGAAAGAATGCATCTTTTTTTCCAGTGCACACGGATCATTCTCCAAAATAGATCACATGCTGAATCACACTCAATAGAATCAGGAAGATAGAAATTGTATCAACTATCTTTTCAGACCACGATGCACTGAAGAGAGAAGTTCATCACAGAAAGATGTGGAGAACCAAATCAAACACCTGGAAATTAAACAACTCAACATTGAACAATGAGTGGGTCAGGAAGAAAATAAAAAAAGAGATCAAAAGACATCTGGAAACAAATGACAATGAAGACACAAGTTACCATAACTTAGGGAACACAGTTAAAGCCGTATTAAGGGGAAAATTTATAGCGCTGCAAGTGTTTCTCAGGAAGGAAAAAAGGACCCACATAAATAACTTGACTTCACGGCTTCAAATCTTAGAAAAGGACTAACAAAAGAACCCCAAATCAGGCAGAAGGAAAGAAGTAACAAAACTTAGAGCAGAAACTAATGACATGGAAACCCAAAAAACAATCCGAAAGATCAATAAAACCAAGAGCAAGTTCTTTGAGAAAATAAACAAGATCGATAAACCACTAGCAAGACTCACAATGAAAGAGAGAGCGAGAACCCTAATAAACCGAATCAGAAATGAAAAGGGGAATATCACAACAGAAAGCAAAGAAATACAAAACATCGGTGGAATATGTGCACTGGTGAAGGGATGGGTGTTCGAGCATTGTATAACTGAGACTTAAACCTGAAAGCTTTGTAACTTTCCCAATGGTGATTCAATAAAAGAATAAATTTTAAAAAATAAAGTTCCAATCTAAAAAAAACTAAAAGAAATACAAAACATCATCAGAGACTACTTTGAAATTCTGTATGCCACAAAACAACAGAATCTAGAAGAAATGGATAAATTCCTGGATTCCTATACTCTCTCAAGACTGAACCAAAGATTTGGAATACCTAAATAGACCTATTACTATCAAGGAAATTGAAACTGAAATCAAAATACAAATACAAAAGCCCAAGTCCAGATGGATTCACTAGCAAATTCTTCCAAAGATTTAAAGAGGACCTATTGCCAGTTCTTCTCAAGCTTTACCAGGAAATTGAAGAAAAAGAAATTCTCCCAAACAGTTTCTATGAGGCACATAGCTCCCTAATACAAAATCAAAGACACCACTAAAAAAGAAAACTACAGGCCAATATCCCTGATGAACATGGATGCGAAGATTCTCAACAAAATATTAGCAAATAGAATCCAACAACTCATCAAAAAGATCTTACACCATGACAATGTGATTTATCCAGGGGATGAAAGGATGGTTTAATATTCAGAAATCAATCAACATAATCCATCATATCAACAAAAGAAAAGATAAAAACTATATGATCATATCACTTAGATGTAGAGAAAGCATTTGACAAGATCCAGCACCCATGTATGATGAAAACTCTCACCAAAATGGGTTTCGAAGAAACTTTCCTCAATATAGTCAAAGCCATCTACCACAAGCCTATGACAGGCATTATCCTCAATGGGGAAAAACTAAGAGCCTTCCCTCTAAGATCAGGGACAAAACAAGGATGCCCACTATCACCACTTCTGTTCAATATAGTACTGGAAGTACTTGCAATAATGGTTAGGCAAGAAAATGATATTAAGGGTATCCAGATAGGAAAGTAAGAAATCAAGCTCTCACTATTCGCAGATGATATGATACTATATTCAGAGACCCCTAAAGCTTCTACCAAGAAACTCCTAGAAAATATAGACTTGTATAGTAAAGTCGCAGACTATAAGATCAATAACCGAAAGTCAATGGCTTTCCTATATGCAAATAATGAAAGAGAGGAAAGCGACATGAAAAAAATCAATCCAATTCACAATCATGCCTCAGGAAATTAAGTACCTCAGAATCAGCTTAACTAAGTAGCTAAAGGACCTGTACTAAGAAAATTATGAAACGCTACTTCACGAAATAAAAGAGGACATGAGGAAATGGAAAGATATCCCCTGCTCATGGATTAGGAAAACTAATATTGTAAAAATGGCAATACTCCCCAAAACATTATACAGATTCAAAGCGATCCCTATAAGGATATCAATGGTATTCTTCAAACACTCCTGAAATTCATATGGAACAACAAACCCCCACGAATAGCTAAAGCAATTCTTGGGAAAAAGAAGATGGGAGGCATCACCTTCCCCAACCTCAAACTCTACTACAAAGTAGTAATAATTAAAACAGCATGGTACTGAAACAAATGGAAGAGGGTAGAATGGAAGTGGGTAGAATATCCTTACACACACCCTCAAATGTCTGATCATCTGGGGCTGGAGTGATAGCACAGCATTTAGGGCGTTTGCCTTGCACTCGACCAACCTGGGTTCAATTCTCAGCATCCCATATGGTCCCCTGAGCACCACCAGGGGTAATTCCTGAGTGCAGAGCCAGGAGTAACCCCGTGCATTGCCGGGTGTGACCCAAAAATCTGGAAAAAAAAGTACGATTATCTAATCTTTGATAAGGGAGCAAGAAATGTGAAGTGGAGGAAGGAAAGCCTTTTTAACAAATGGTGCTGGCAAAACTGGACAGCTACATGCAAAAAATGGGCTCAGATTTCTACCTAACATGATACACAAAACTCAGATTAAATGGATTAAAGACTTCAACATCAGGCCAAAATCCATAAGGTACATTGAAGATAAGGTCAGCAAAACCCTCCATGACATTGAAGCTAATGGTATCTTCAAAGATGACACACCACTGACCAAACAAGTGGGAACGGAGATAAACAAATGGGACTATCTTAAACTACGAAGCTTCTGCACCTCAAAAGATACCGTCACCAGAATACAAAAACAATCTACAGAATGGGAAGGAATATTCACCCAATACCCATCTGATAAGAGGCTGATATCTAGGATATACAAGGCACTGGTTGAACTCTACAAGAAGAAAACATCCAACCCCATCAGAAAACAGGACTATGAAATGAACAGAAACTTTCTCAAAGAAGAAATCAGAGTGGCCAAACGACACATGAAAAAATGCTCTTCATCACACATCATCGGGGAGATGCAGATCAAAACAATAATAAGATATCATCTTACATCACAGAGACTGACCCACATCCAAAAGAGCAAAAGCAACCAGTGTTGGCACAGATGTGGGGAGGAAGGAACCCTCCTTCGCTGCTGGTGGGAATGCCAACTGGTTCAACCCTTTTGGAAAACCGTATGGACGCTTTGCAAAAAATTAGAAATTTAGCTCTCATTTGACACAGCAATACCAATTCTGGGAATAAAACCTGGAGATGCATAGTAGAAATGACATCTGCACTTGTATGTTCATTGCAGCAATGTTTACAATAGCCAGAATCTGGAGAAGACCCAAGTGCCCAAGAACAGATGACTGGTTAAAGAAACTTTGGTACATCTACACAATGGAATACTATGCAGCTATTAGAAAGGATAAAGTCATGAAATTTGCATATAAGTGGATCAAAATGGATAGTATCATGTTAAGTGAAATGAGTCAGAAAGAGAGGGACAGACATAGAAATATTGCACTCATTTGTGGAATATAAAGTAACAGAGTGCGACTTACACCCAAGAATAGTAGAGATGTGTACCAGGAGGATTGCTCCACGGCTTGGAAGCCAACCTCATATGCTGGGGGAAAAGGCAGTGCAGATAGAGAAGGGACTACCAAGTAAAGGGTGCTAAGAGGGTCCGCTCGGAAGAGGCAGGCAGAAAGTAGAACTATAGATCAAACATGATGGCCACTTAATATCTCCACTGCGAACCACAACACCCCAAAGGAGAGAGAGAGAGAGCAAAAGGGAATGCCCTGCCATAGAGTTGGGGTGGGGTGGGGGGAAAAGTTGGGGGTGTTGGGAGGGATACTGGGATCATTGGTGTTGGAGAATGGGCACTGGTGGGGAGATGGGTACTTGATAATTGTATGACTGAAACATCAGCATGAAAGTTTGTAAGTCTGTAACTGTACCTCACAGTGATTCAGGCAAAAAAAAATTCTCTTGTTTCTTTTACATTATTAAAGGTTTAGAAAGTTTCTTCCAGCTCCACAACTCACACTTGTAATATAATAGTACATCATGTGATGCTAATATTGCCACATAAAATTTAGAATACAGTGAGTGAAGTTTGGGATAAATGAGCTTAAGTTTTTTCCCACTTATTAGTCAAAAGATTTTAGCAATTTTTTGGATTCATATTCAGTAGTTCATGTGAATAATTTAACTGCAACCCACTAAACTCAAGCAAGGCTATCCCCTATTTCAAATTTTTCTTAACTAGAATTTAAAAATGCCTATGGTCACTCTATTTAAATAACTACCATATGGAGAATTTTGTTAAAGGAATGACAAGCTGAAGTGAAACAATGTGAGTAATGTAGATAAACTACTTTCATCATCATCATCATCATCATCATCATCATCATCATCATCATCATCATCATCATCACGTTGATCATTGAATTTCTTGAGCGGTCTCAGTAACGTCTCTAATCATCCTAGCCCTGAGATTTTAGAAGCCTATCGTTACTTGTCCTTCCCACCAGTGCCACACTGGAGGCTCTTTAGGGGAATGAGACCCATCACTGTTACTGATTTTGGCATACGAATACACCACGGGGAGTTTGCCAGGCTCTCCCATGTGGGCAGAAAACTCTTGGTAGCTTGCCAGGTTCTCCAAGAGGGAGAACTAGGCTATAAGATGTCTTTGACATTAAAACTACTGTAATTTTGAAATTGTAGAAAACTTACTCAGAGTCAGAGAGAAAGTATAGGGATTAAAGTGTTTGCCTTGCATACTGCTGACCCAACTTTAATCCCCAGAACTATACATGATTTGCCCAAGCACAGTTAAAAGTGAACACAAAAAACTTATGGATATATTCCCACCCCAGATAAAACAAGGAGGGTGTTGGGTGTGGCTGTCGGTTGCTGTATCTTCAAGAAGAAAGGGGATTCTTCTCACTCCCATTCTAAGAAAGCCCAGGAGTTTTTATTGATGACCAGTCTACTGGGAAGATTCTGCAGCATCATGTTATTTGGAGATTAGTTGTGAAGCTGGGCCTTTTCTATGTTGGGAGACGTAGGGTGTGCACAGGGGTGCTGCTGGGTTTTGCTGTGGCAGGTTGTGGTGGTAGGGGGAGAGATAAATTACTGATATGATAACAAAAAATAAGTTTCATCTATTATAAGTATATAAGTTAAAATACATTTTTGTATACTTACCATTGTGCTAACATCATGAAGATTTTAAATAATTTTCATCATATCCTGAAAAATCTCTTGTCCATTTGCAGTGACTTCCCATTTACCCCCAGACTTCTCAAACACAGTAGAACCACTAATATTTCTGTCCAAATAGATTTGTCTATGTTTGACATTTCATATGAAGTGTATTACACAGGGCATTTTTGTGATTGACTTCTTTGACTTAGCATAAGATTTTCAAAGTCAATCAATGGTCTAGCATATAATCGATAATTTACTTCATTATATTATTAATGATAGTCTGTTTTAGGGATAAATGACACTTTAATCCATTCATTAGGTAATTGAAATCATACATTTCTTATTTTGATCATCATCATCAGCAGCAGCAGCATCCCGTTGATTGTCAAACTTCTCGAGCGGTCTCAGTAACGTCTCTATTTGTCCTAGCCCTGAGATTTTAGAAGCCACTCTTTACTAATTTTTTCCAACAATGCCACATTGGAGGCTCTTTCAGGATCAGGGGAATGAGACCCACGTTGTTACTGGTTTTGGCATATGAATACACCATAGGGAGTTTGCCAGGCTCTCCCATGTGGGCACGAAACTCTCGGTAGCTAGCCAGATTCTCCCAGAGGGAGAACTAGGCTATAAGATGTCTTCTGGGAGCTTGATTTTAAGTCTCTGGGTGTGGGCCATTGGTGGGATTACATGGCGCTGGTGGCAGTCACTGGCTGTGACAGCCTAGCTACTGGACAATGGGAAATCTGGGCGGAAGAGACCCAGTCCCGATCCAAGCAGGCTTGAAGGTCTCAGCCCCGGGTCCCACACACCTGGGTTCCTCTGCCGGTACCTTCATGCGTGAGGCTCATCCGAACATGTGGAGAGGGGCATTGAGCATGGTTGTGGCTGGGTTCTGGAGGTCTTTGGCTGCAGGGATTCTGCTCAGGGTGGGGAAGGAAACTCAACCCACCCACTCTTAGGGAACCCCGTGAAGACAGCCGGACGCACTATCAATAAATTATTATCAATAATTTTGATATTATGATTAATGGTACCATAAAGGTATGTGTACAAGTTTCACATATACATGTGTTTTATTTGTGTGTGTGTCTCCCAGTTTAAAATTTTTTTTTTATCTAATCATGGAAGAGGAAAGAAATAGAAGCAAACACATTAGAATGTTCATGTGTATTATAGTAGAGACAAAGGGGGTGCCTTGAGGGCCTGAGTAAACTTTTCTGTCACTGTAAAAGAAGATACAACAAAATAACTGGGACACTGCAGCTCTATCAGCATGTGAAACGAACATAAAGATATAAAGGCATTATAGGCAGAGGAAGAATATGTGTAATTACTCTGGGTCAGGAAGAGCATGGCAGAACTCGAAACACTCCAAGTAAGAGTTGCAACATAGGCTCTCCGAGATGTGATCCCAGTGGCCGCACATGTGCGGCCTCACTGTAGCTGCACGAGCATGATTCCAGAGACCAACTAAACTACTTTTGGTACCGGCAGCTCCTTGCAGAAGTGTCTCCAGACTGAGAACTAAGTCGCGGCCCCATGCCTGCCCAGGAGGGGAAAGGTTTTTCTCTCTCGCCTTTTTTTCTTGCCATGGGTGGGAGGGGGAAAGGCATGGCGGCTGCCATATTATGAGGATCACAAATGAGAGGTATTAGTTTGCAATGGTCCAATTTCTGGAAGAAATTTCCCTGGACTTAGTTGCTAAAATAAAGAAATCCAAAACCTTATATCTCTTCACAGCAGGTCTGACTCTAGTGGGGAATTCCTAACAATAATAGTGAGTTTTTCATGCCCTCGGTCCAGATAAGATCCAGAGCTGCTGCTCACGAAACAGACCCTCTGCACGTACAGATTATGATCTAAGACGTCTCCTAACCCATTTTGGCACCCAGAGCTGCTTCTTACAAACATGCCTCTAGACTGTGAGCTGTACTACGACTATATGCCGCCCGGGGAGGGATTTTCCCTTTCCACCCTGTTTTTCTGCGCGGAAAATGGCAGCAGCAGCAGCATCCACGTGGCGAGAGCCACCCCCTAAGACTTCCACCCAGAGGTAGGAACTTTGCAATGTTGTGGCTCATAGGCGATCGTGGGATGGGGACGGTACCAGCACGTCCTCGGCCCAGATAAGATCCGGAGCTGCTGCTCATGAAACAGACCCTCTGCTAGTACAGACTATAATCCAAGAGGTCTTCTAATCCATTTTGGCACCCAGAGAGGCTTCTTACAGACATGCATCTAGACTGTGAACTGAACTAAAATATCAGAAATCCAAAACCATGTGGCTGTGACAGCTCATAGAATCTTCATTCTCAGTAATGAAAAGAAATTATTAAATGATGCCTTTTCAGCAGGTCTGATTGTTGGGGGAAAATTCCAAATAATAGTAGTGAGTTCTCTATTGAAATATTGAATGTATTTGAAGTATAGAGAATAAAATAAAGACCATTAGCTACTTAGGTGGGGGCTGGGTGGGAGGGGGTATATTGGGGTTCTTGGTGGTGGAACATGTGCACTGGTGAAGGGATGAGGGTTCAATCATTGTATGACTGCGACTTAAACTTGAAAGCTTTGTATATTTTTTCTCACGGTGATTCAATATAATAAAATTTTAAAAAATAATAATAGTGAGTTTTGTGTTTGAATGTAACCAAAGTAAAGAGAAAGTAAAGTGAAATTTATCAGTTACACAGGTGGGGGTGGGTGGGTGGAGGCGTGGGAGGTATACTGGGTTATTTTTGGTGGTAGAATACGTGCACTGGTGAAGGGATGGTTGTTTCAGCATTGTATAACTGAGACTTAAGCTTGAAGGCATTGTAATTTTCCACATGGTAATTCAATAAAAAAAAAAAAAAAGAAGAGTTCCAACAGAGATTCTCTCAAGGAAGGTGGTAGAGTTGAAATTGTTGATGAAAAACACTGGAAAATGAGGTTAATCATAACGACTTCCTGTGTCTTTCTAAGGACTTGGATCTATGTTGTAATTAATGTGACTGTATTGAGCAATTTTATTATTTTTTGGAAAGGGGTGGGATTTGGAGCCATCCCTGGCAGTGCTCTAGGTTCTGTGCTCAGGAATCACTCATGGTAGAACTCATGTGAGCTGGAGATCCACACTGCCTTCATGCCAGCCTCAATCTCTGTACTATCTATCCAGTCTGAAAAAATTTTATTTATTTATTTATTTATTAAATTTTATTGAATCATCCTGAGATAGTTACAAGCTATCATGTTTGGGTTACAATCTCACAATAATCAAACACCCATCCCTCCACCAGTGCACATTACCCACCACCAATATCCCCAGTATACCCTCCCTTTCCCACCTTCCCTCTGCCTCCATGGCAGACAATATTCCCCATACTCTCTCTCTACTTTTGGGCATTATGGCTTGCAACACAGACACTGAGAGGTCATTATGTTTGGTCCATTATCTACTTAGCCTCTGAAAAATTTTAAACAAGAGGATTAATCCTTACCAGAATGCTTGAAAAACTGAACAATACAAACTTTTAAAAAGTAAATTTTAAAAAGCTTTTGAATCATTTTCATTAGTGTATTTCATGATAAATTCTTTGACAAAGCCTAGATTGGTAGTTTAAAGTAGCTGCCTCTGAAGGAAAAAGATTTTTCCTGCTAGTTACTATTTTGCTGGTATTCTCCATTTAGTAGTTCATATCTAAGTATAGAACTCTTTGACTTCTGTTTTCTTTCTGAAGGGAATCATTCTGACTTATAAAGTTCACGACCCCACCATTGTATTTCAGAGGTTTTGATATATTGTGCATTAAGCTCTCTAATACCACGCAGAAATTAAAAATCACCCACTGAATCTTCTTTGAAGATATTTCAGCTTCCCTGAATACCTTCTTATTTGTTTAGTTCCGCTGGCAATGCTTCTGCCAAGCATGGAATCTGGGGACGGCCTGAAGCCCTTTGAGGGCAAAGCTTTGACTCAATGAGGGACCTTTTCACTGGATCTTGCCAATTTTTGCTAAGCTAAGTTTATACCTTAAAGAAAAGAAAGAAAAGAAAAAAATTTATGATGAAAGCGAAGGGAAATTCCAAAAAGGTGGGTAAGAATATCAGTAGGTCAGATTGAGTGTTAAAAAGTCTAATTTAGAAGCTCATCAGGAAAATTCATCTGTTTACACATTTATAGATCTTTGGTAAGAATAGTACTGTCTCGCTATCGTCCCGTTGTTCATCGGTTTGCTTGAGTGGGCACCAGTAACATCTCCATTGTGAGACTTGTTGTTACTGCTTTTGGCATATTGAATACACCACAGGTAGCTTGCCAGGCTCTGCTGTGCGGGCGCAATACTCTCGGTAGCTTGCCGGGCTCTCCGAGTGGAATGGAGGAATCAAATGTGGGTTGGCTATGTGCAAAGCAAACACCCTACCCACTGTAAGAATATAAGATAAATTGAATTATACATGATCACAATAATAAAACTGTAAATAACACTAAGATGAGTCTTCTACTCACCTATGTCATTTTGTACTTTGTACTTTAGAGTGAGACAGTATTTTTTGTGGCATTAAGTTAGAAAACCTAATAACTTTCCTTTTTCTTTTCTTCTTTTTCTTTCTGCTGATATTGTGATTTCCAAGTAAGGACTGGATTCTTTATGACATGACATAAATCTCATTGGGGATTGGGGGAAGTCATACTTGATGTGAGGGCAGAGCTAGGGATAAAATTCAAAGACTTGGACATAAACGATAGCTTTAAACACTGAGCCTTTAAGAACTTTTCTTATTTTACATGTCCAACATCACAGTTACAACTATCCTCTTTCTTTCACTCTTCCTTTCTTTTTTTTTGAAGGGGGAGCTCATGGAGTGGATGTGGTTTATTTTGCTTTTATGTGGGTGGGCTGGGAGATGGGGGTAGGGATTGGGCGGTATCATTGTTAAAAGCAAGAATTTGGGGCTGGAGAGATAGTACAGGGGTTAAAGCACTTGCGTTGCATGCAGCAGACCCTGGTTGGATCCCTTGCATCACATATTCACTCTTCCTTTCTTAATGATTAATAGTTCCTTCATTCTTTGTAAGAATTATGAAGTTTGATAATTCATAAGAATTATCACAAATAGTCATTATTTATGAAAATGCCTATGTATTTACAAGAATAGTGTTGTGTCAGGAACAGCCCAAAACTTTAAATTCCAATCTAAATGTGAAAATGATTGTTGTACCAACTTTCACATTCATGAATTATGTAAGAAACTTCCAGTTATTTCACATTATTGCCAACATTTAGTATGTTCAGTTCCTAAATTTTATTCATTCTGGTAGAGTCATAACAATCAAGATTATATTTGCATGGTTAATGGTGTCAAAAAACATTTCAAATCCTCAATGTCCATGCAGGTATTCTTTTTTGTGAATTGCCTATTTTGAAATTTTACTAAATTTTTAATTAGATTTTCTTGGTAAGTGCTTTGGTGAACTGTATGGGTGCATTCATTTTTTGATCTACATCACTTGTATCACTT
The DNA here is from genome assembly GCF_027595985.1 of Sorex araneus. Taxonomy (NCBI): domain Eukaryota; kingdom Metazoa; phylum Chordata; class Mammalia; order Eulipotyphla; family Soricidae; genus Sorex; species Sorex araneus. Next base: position 161,508,545 of record NC_073305.1, on the reverse strand, counting down.
GTCTTCCCGTTGAGCTTTGATTTGCTCAAGTGGACGCCAGTAACGTGTCCATTTGTCCCTGTTGTGTGCTAGTGTAGCCCAATGATATCTGCTCGCTCCAGGGACAGGAAGTACCTTGAACTGTTCATTCAGGATTTTGACGAAGAAGTCTGACCATCTCGTTGGTGGACGGCCAACCATTTGACGTTTTAACGTCCCACGGAATCCACTAGGTAACAGCTCTAGTTCAGCAGTCATCTCTGAATCACATTACATGACCGGCCCATCTGATTTTTGATGTTTTGGCAAACAAGACAGCATCCCTGATTCTTGATCGTCGACAGAGGTCGGAACTCCAGATTCCTTCTCTCACTTGAGTGAAACGTGATACTCCTAGCATAGCTCTTTCGATTCCTCTTTGGGATACTCGAATAGTGTTCTCATCCAGTTTGCATAGTGCCCAGGTCTCTGAGGTGTACGTTAGTGCAGGAAGAATGGTGGAATCGAAAAGATGTGCCCGGGGGCTAGAGCAGGTAGGGCGTTTGCCTTGCACGGGGCCAACCCAGGTTCGAATCCCAGCATCCCATATTGGTCCCCTGAGCACCACCAGGAGTAATTCCTGAGTGCAGAGCCAGGAGTAAACCCTGTGCATTGCCAGGTGTGACCCAAAAAGAAAAAAAAAAAAGAAAGAAAAGATGTGCCCGGAGCAGAAGATCCTTCATCCTCTTAACCACTTCTTCAACTCTCTTGAAGGCGTTCCATGCTGCTCTCTTTCTCCTGCGCAGTTCTGGCGCCAAGTTGTTCCTCATGTAGAGTTCTCGACCCAGGTACACATAGCTGCTGCATTTGGAGATGTTTGTTCCATTGAGAGCAAATGGAGCTTCAGGGACTAGTTCGTTTTTCATGAGCATCATCTTGTTGAGGTTCAGCTGCAGCCTGACCTTTCCACACTCGAGGTCAAAGTCGGCCAGCATTTGTGCAGCTTGGCTAATGTTTGGCATTATGAGAACAATGTCATCAGCAAAACGGAGGTGGTGTAGTTGCCGATCCTGCCGATACCATTAGTTATTTCTAATAAGGCTAAAATTATAACATTTTATGGCTAGTGCTCTGTGGATTAGAAATATTTGCCACGTCATGGCACAAAAATTTTCTCTTTTTCCTCACTAGAATTCTGATTAAAAAATTTATTGACAAGTCTCTTTTTTGCTTTCATGGACTCTTGTAGTGACTAAGTATATTTTGGATAATCATTTATATGTTGATCTCTATCTGGGTTCCTTATAATATTTAAGCGGTCTGTCTATTTTTGTATTAAATCAATTTTTTATTAAAAAATATTTTAAGAAAACCTTAAAGAAAAACTCCATGTTGCTAGAAGTCCTCTAATTTGACTTTTTTTTTCTTTGTTTTTTAAATTTCTTTATTAATTCACCATGTGGAAAGTTACAAAGCTTTCAGGTTTAAGTCTCAGTTATACAATGTAATTTGACTTTCTTTTGAGATTATTTGTCTATCTTAGGAATCTTGTCAGCTGCATTTAAATTACAAAATGAGAATCAATGACCATCAAAAATATTGCTAGCTTTTGAATCGGGTAGCATTGAATATAGATTAATTTTGATAGAAATTCATATTTCTTCCATTTAATATAAGTTTAGAAACTTCTTAATTTATAATTATGTGGTGCCTCTCAATTTAATATGAATTTCTTTTTTTTCTCATCAATGCCTTTTAGTTTCAATTTTACTTCAATTCAATTTTAACTTATCCTTCTTTTCTCATATTTATCCTAGCCAGTCATTAGATTATTTTTATGCTAAAGGTGGTCATTTATTTTTAATTTTAATCCTAACACCATTTTTCATTACAACTAATTAATTTTTTTGATGTTGGGTGCTGATTAATTTAATCCCAATGTCAGTTATAGATTTTTACCTTGAAATTAAAACATGTTTACAATAGAATAAAATACATGGAATAATTAGAATTAAATCATCAAAAGTTGGACAAAATAGTTACCACAAGCTAGAAAGCACTGTCGAAATTATATATACATGTGCTTAAATAAAGCATATTTGTGGCAATGTTAAAATGTCAATTTTTCCCAAGATGATCTATAGATTCAGTAAAATAGCAAACTTTTACCAAAGTATTTGTACTAATTGATGTCTTCATTTAAAAATTTGTGTGAAGATTCCAGGAACCTATAAAGCTAAGGATATTTTTAAAAAAGAAAATAGGGGCTGGAGCGATAGTACAGTGGGTAGGACATTTGCCTTGCACGTGACTGACCCAGGTTCAATCCCCGGCATCCCATATGGTCCTCCAAACACCACCCAGGAGTAATTCCTGACC